>NC_063435.1:18055510-18395922 GCF_020379485.1 Brassica napus
GAGTTGGGATGAAGCAGTTATCCCCACTTTCAAATCAGGTGTTTCAGTTTGCAGTTTGGGCATCGGACAGCTTCTTCATCATTTCCAATAAACCAGGATGAATCACTTTTGTAAGAAATCTTGATTTGGATACCTAAATTGGTGGGAGAATCACCAGGAAGTTGACTAAATCTCATAGGACTAGGATAAGAAGTTATCCCACTTTCAAATCAGGTGATTCCAGTTTGCAGTTTGGGAATAGGGACATCTTCGTCGTTCCAATCAAACCAGGATGAATCACTTTGTTAGAAGCTTATTTGGATACATAAAGTGTTGGATATCACCAGGAAGTTGAATAAATCTCATAGGAGCATCATGGATGAAGAAGTTATCCCACTTTCAAATCAGGTGATTCCAGTTTGCAGTTTGGGAATATGACAGCTTCTTCGTCGTTCCAATATAACCAGGATGAATCACTTGTAAGAAGCCTGATTTGGATACATAAAGTGGTTGAGAATCAAAGGAAGTTGAATAAATTTATAAGAGCTGGGATGAAGAAGTTATCACACTTTCAAATCAGGTGATTCCAGTTTTCTAGTTTGGGAATATGACATCTTCTTCGTCGTTCCAATCAAACCAGGATGAATCACTTTGTAAGAAGCTTGATTTGGATACATAAAGTGGTGGAGAATCACTCGGAAGTTGAATAAATTTCATAGGAGCGGGGATGAAGAAGTTATCCCACTTTCAAATCAGGTGATTCCAGTTTCGCAGGTTGGGAATAGGACAGCTTCTTCGTCGTTCCAATCAAACCAGGATGAATCACTATGTAAGAATCTTGATTTGGATACATAAAGTGGTGGAGAAACACCAGGAAGTTGAATAAATCACATAGGAGCTGGGATGAAGAAGTTATCCCACTTTCAAATCAGGTGATTCCAGTTTCCCAGTTTGGGAATAGGACATCTTCTTCGTCATTCCAGTCAAAACAGGATGAATCACTTTGTAAGAAGCTTGATTTGGATACATAAAGTGGTGGATAATCACTCAGAAGTTGAATAAATTTCATAGGAGCTGGGATGAAGAAGTTATCCCACTTTCAAATCAGGTGATTCCAGTTTCGCAGTTTGGGAATAGGACAGCTTCTTCGTCGTCCAATCAAACCAGGATGAATCACTTTGTAAGAAGCTTGATTTGGATACATAAAGTGTTGGATAATCACCAGGAAGTTGAATAAATCTCATAGGAGCAGGGATGAAGAAGTTATCCCACTTTCAAATCAGGTGATTCCAGTTTCGCAGTTTGGGAATAGGACAGCTTCTTCGTCGTTCCAATCAAACCAGGATGAATCACATTGTAAGAAGCCTGATTTGGATACATAAAGTGTTGGAGAAGAGAATTGAATAAATCTCATAAGAGCTGGGATGAAGAAGTTATCCCACTTTCAAATCAGGTGATGACAATTTCCCAGTTTGGGAATAGGACATCTTCTTCGTCGTTCCAATTAAACCAGGATGAATCACTTTGTAAGAAGCTTGATTTGGATACATAAAGTGTGGAGAATCACCAGGAAGTTGAATAAATCTCATAGGTGTTGGATGAAGAAGTTATCCCACTTTCAAATCAGGTGATTCCAGTTTGCAGTTTGGAAAATAGGACAGCTTCTTCGTCGTTCCAATCAAACCAGGATGAATCACTTTGTAAGAAGCTTGATTTGGATACATAAAGTGGTGGAGAATCACCTGGAAGTTGATAAATACATAGGAGCTGGGTGAAGAAGTTATCCCACTTTCAAATCAGGTGATTCCAGTTTTGCAGTTTGGGAATAGGACGACAGCTTATGCGTCGTTCCAATCAAACCAGGATGAATCAATTTGTAAGAAGCTTGATTTGGATACATAAAGTGGTGGAGAATCACCAGGAAGTTGAATAAATATCATAGGAGCTGGGATGAAGAAGTTATCCCACTTTCAAATCAGGTGATTCCAGTTTCGCAGTTTGGGAATAGGACAGCTTCTTCGTCGTTCCAATCAAACCAGGATGAATCACTTTGTAAGAATCTTGATTTGGATACATAAAGTGGTGGAGAACCACCAGGAAGTTGAATAAATCACATAGGAGCTGGGATTAAGAAGTTATCCCACTTTCAAATCAGGTGATTCCAGTTTCGCAGTTTGGGAATAGGACAGCTTCTTCGTCGTTCCAATCAAACCAGGATGAATAATTTGTAAGAAGCTTGATTTGGATACATAAAGTGTTGGAGAATCACCAGGAAGTTGAATAAACCGCATAGGAGTTGGGATGAAGAAGTTATCCCACTTTCAAATCAGGTGATTCCAGTTTTGCAGTTTGGGAATAGGACAGCTTCTTCGTCGTTCCAATCAAACCAGGATGAATCACTTTGTAAGAATCTTGATTTGGATACATAAAGTGGTGGAGAATCACCAGGAAGTTGAATAAATCTCATAGGAGCTGGGATGAAGAAGTTATCCCACTTTCAAATCAGGTGATTCCAGTTTCGCAGTTTGGGAATAGGACAGCTTCTTCGTCGTTCCAATCAAACCAGGATGAATCAGTTGTAAGAAGCTTGATTTGGATACATAAAGTGTTGGAGAATCACCAGGAAGTTGAATAAATCTCATAGGAGCTGGGATGAAGAAGTTATCCCACTTTCAAATCAGGTGATTCCAGTTTTCGCAGTTTGGGAATAGGACGACAGCTTCGCGTCGTTCCAATCAAACAGGATGAATCAATTTGTAAGAATCTTGATTGGATACATAAAGTGGTGGAGAATCACTCGGAAGTTGAATAATTTCATAGGAGCTGGGAAGAAGTTATCCCACTTTCAAATCATGTGATTCCAGTTTTGCAGTTTGGGAATAGGACAGCTTCTTCGTCGTTCCAATCAAACCAGGATTAATCACTTTGTAAGAAGCCTGATTTAGATACATAAAGTGTTGGAGAATCACCAGGAAGTTGAAAAAATATCATAGGAGCTGGGATGAAGAAGTTATCCCACTTTCAAATCAGGTGATTCCAGTTTCGCAGTTTGGGAATAGGACAGCTTCTTCGTCGTTCCATCAAACCAGGATGAATCACTTTGTAAGAAGCTTGATTTGGATACATAAAGTGTTGGAGAATCACCAGGAAGTTGAATAAATCTCATAGGAGCTGGGATGAAGAAGTTATCCCACTTTCAAATCAGGTGATTCCAGTTTCCAGTTTGGGAATAGGACATCTTCTTCGTCGTTCCAATCAAACCAGGATGAATCACTTTGTAAGAAGCTTGATTTGGATACATAAAGTGGTGGAGAATCACCAGGAAGTTGAATAAATTTCATAGGAGTTGGGATGAAGAAGTTATCCCACTTTCAAATCAGGTGATTCCAGTTTCGCAGTTGGGAATAAAACAGCTTCTTCGTCGTTCCAATCAAACCAGGATGAATCACTTTGTAAGAAGCTTGATTTGGATACATAAAGTGGTGGATAATCACCAGGAAGTTGAATAAATCTCATAGGAGTTGGGATGAAGAAGTTATCCCACTTTCAAATCAGGTGATTCCAGTTTCGCAGTTTGGGAATAGGACAGCTTCTTCGTCGTTCCAATATAACCAGGATGAATCACTTTGTAAGAAGCCTGATTTAGATACATAAAGTGCTTGAGAATCACAAGGAAGTTGAATAAATCTTATAAGAGCTGGGATGAAGAAGTTATCACACTTTCAAATCAGGTGATTCCAGTTTTCTAGTTTGGGAATATGACATCTTCTTCGTCATTCCAATCAAACCAGGATGAATCACTTTGTAAGAAGCTTGATTTGGATACATAAAGTGGTGGAGAATCACTCGGAAGTTGAATAAATTTCATAGGAGTGGGATGAAGAAGTTATCCCACTTTCAAATCAGGTGATTCCAGTTTCGCAGTTTGGGAATAAGACAGCTTCTTCGTCGTTCCAATCAAACCAGGATGAATCACTTTGTAAGAATCTTGATTTGGATACATAAAGTGGTGGAGAACCACCAAGAAGTTGAATAAATCACATAGAAGCTGGGATGAAGAAGTTATCCCACTTTCAAATAAGGTATTCCAGTTTCGCAGTTTGGGAATAGGACAGCTTCTTAGTCGTTGCAATCAAACCAAGATAAATAATTGTAAAAAGCTTGATTTGGATACATAAAGTGTTGGAGAATTACCAGGAAGTTGAATAAATCGCATAGGAGTTGGGATGAAGAAGTTATCCCACTTTCAAATCAGGTGTTTCCAGTTTTGCAGTTTGGGAATAGGACAGCTTCTTCATCATTCCAATCAAACCAGGATGAATCACTTTGTAAGAATCTTGATTTGGATACATAAATTGGTGGAGAATCACCAGGAAGTTGAATAAATCTCATAGGACTTAGGATAAAGAAGTTATCCCACTTACAAATCAGGTGATTCCAGTTTGCTAGTTTGGGAATAGGACATCTTCGTCGTTCCAATCAAACCAGGATGAATCACTTTGTAAGAAGCTTATTTGGATACATAAAGTGTTGGATAATCACCAGGAAGTTGAATAAATCTCATAGGAGCATGGATGAAGAAGTTATCCCACTTTCAAATCAGGTGATTCCAGTTTCGCAGTTTGGGAATATGACAGCTTCTTCGTCGTTCCAATATAACCAGGATGAATCACTTTGTAAGAAGCCTGATTTAGATACATAAAGTGCTTGAGAATCACAAGGAAGTTGAATAAATCTTATAAGAGCTGGGATGAAGAAGTTATCACACTTTCAAATCAGGTGATTCCAGTTTTCTAGTTTGGGAATATGACATCTTCTTCGTCATTCCAATCAAACCAGGATGAATCACTTTGTAAGAAGCTTGATTTGGATACATAAAGTGGTGGAGAATCACTCGGAAGTTGAATAAATTTCATAGGAGCGGGGATGAAGAAGTTATCCCACTTTCAAATCAGGTGATTCCAGTTTCGCAGGTTGGGAATAGGACAGCTTCTTCGTCGTTCCAATCAAACCAGGATGAATCACTATGTAAGAATCTTGATTTGGATACATAAAGTGGTGGAGAACCACCAGGAGGTTGAATAAATCACATAGGAGCTGGGATGAAGAAGTTATCCCACTTTCAAATCAGGTGATTCCAGTTTCCCAGTTTGGGAATAGGACATCTTCTTCGTCATTCCAGTCAAAACAGGATGAATCACTTTGTAAGAAGCTTGATTTGGATACATAAAGTGGTGGATAATCACTCAGAAGTTGAATAAATTTCATAGGAGCTGGGATGAAGAAGTTATCCCACTTTCAAATCAGGTGATTCCAGTTTCGCAGTTTGAGAATAGGACAGCTTCTTCGTCGTTCCAATCAAACCAGGATGATTCACTTTGTAAGAAGCTTGATTTGGATACATAAAGTGTTGGATAATCACCAGGAAGTTGAATAAATCTCATAGGAGCAGGGATGAAGAAGTTATCCCACTTTCAAATCAGGTGATTCCAGTTTCGCAGTTTGGGAATAGGACAGCTTCTTCGTCGTTCCAATCAAACCAGGATGAATCACATTGTAAGAAGCCTGATTTAGATACATAAAGTGTTGGAGAATCTCATAAATCTCATAAGAGCTGGGATGAAGAAGTTATCCCACTTTCAAATCAGGTGATGACAATTTCCCAGTTTGGGAATAGGACATCTTCTTCGTCGTTCCAATTAAACCAGGATGAATCACTTTGTAAGAAGCTTGATTTGGATACATAAAGTGGTGGAGAATCACCAGGAATTTGAATAAATCTCATAGGTGTTGGGATGAAGAAGTTATCCCACTTTCAAATAAGGTGATACCAGTATTGCAGTTTGAAAATAGGACAGCTTCTTAGTCATTGCAAACAAACCAGGATGAATCACTTTGTAAGAAGCTTGATTTGGATACATAAAGCGGTGGAGAATCACCTGGAAGTTGATTAAATATCATAGGAGCTGGGATGAAGAAGTTATCCCACTTTCAAATCTTGTGATTCCAGTTTTGCAGTTTGGGAATAGGACGACAGCTTATGCGTCGTTCCAATCAAACCAAGATGAATCAATTTCTAACAAGCTTGATTTGAATACATAAAGTGGTGGAGAATCACTCGGAAGTTGAATAAATTTCATAGGAGCTGGGATGAAGAAGTTATCCAACTTTCAAATCAGGTGATTCCAGTTTCGCAGTTTGGGAATAGGACAGCTTCTTCGTCGTTCCAATCAAACCAGGATGAATCACTATGTAAGAATCTCGATTTGGATACATAAAGTGGTGGAGAACCACCAGGAAGTTGAATAAATCACATAGGAGCTGGGATGAAGAAGTTATCCCACTTTCAAATCAGGTATTTCCAGTTTCGCAGTTTGGGAATAGGACAGCTTCTTAGTCGTTGCAATCAAACCAGGATGAATAAGTTTGTAAGAAGCTTGATTTGGATACATAGAGTGTTGGAGAATTACCAGGAAGTTGAATAAACCGCATAGGAGTTGGGATGAAGAAGTTATCCCACTTTCAAATCAGGTGATTTCAGTTTTGCAGTTTGGGAATAGGACAGCTTCTTCATCATTCCAATCAAACCAGGATGAATCACTTTGTAAGAATCTTGATTTGGATACATAAAGTGGTGGAGAACCACCAGGAAGTTGAATAAATCACATAGGAGCTGGGATGAAGAAGTTATCCCACTTTCAAATCAGGTATTTCCAGTTTCGCAGGTTGGGAATAGGACAGCTTCTTCGTCGTTCCAATCAAACCAGGATGAATAAGTTTGTAAGAAGCTTGATCTGGATACGTAAAGTGTTGGAGAATTACCAGGAAGTTGAATAAACCGCATAGGAGTTGGGATGAAGAAGTTATCCCACTTTCAAATCAGGTGATTCCAGTTTTGCAGTTTGGGAATAGGACGACAGCTTACGCGTCGTTCCAATCAAACAAAGATGAATCAATTTCTAACAAGCTTGATTTGAATACATAAAGTGGTGGAGAATCACTCGGAAGTTGAATAAATTTCATAGGAGCTGGGACGAAGTTATCCAACTTTCAAATCAGGTGATTCCAGTTTCGCAGTTTGGGAATAGGACAGCTTCTTCGTCGTTCCAATCAAACCAGGATGAATCACTTTGTAAGAAGCCTGATTTAGATACATAAAGTGTTGGAGAATCACCAGGAAGTTGAATAAATCTCATAAGAGCTGGGATGAAGAAGTTATCCCACTTTCAAATCAGGTGATTCCAGTTTCGCAGTTTGGGAATAGGACAGCTTCTTCGTCGTTCCAATCAAACCAGGATGAATCACTTTGTAAGAAGCCTGATTTAGATACATAAAGTGCTGGAGAATCACCAGGAAGTTGAATAAATCTCATAAGAGCTGGGATGAAGAAGTTATCCCACTTTCAAATCAAGTGATTCCAGTTTCCCAGTTTGGGAATAGGACATCTTCTTCGTCATTCCAATCAAACCAGGATGAATCACTTTGTAAGAAGCTTGATTTGGATACATAAAGTGGTGGAGAATCACTCGGAAGTTGAATAAATTTCATAGGAGCTGGGATGAAGAAGTTATCCCACTTTCAAATCAGGTGATTCCAGTTTCGCAGGTTGGGAATAAAACAGCTTCTTCGTCGTTCCAATCAAACCAGGATGAATCACTTTGTAAGAATCTTGATTTGGATACATAAAGTGGTGGAGAACCACCAGGAAGTTGAATAAATCACATAGGAGCTGGGATGAAGAAGTTATCCCACTTTCAAATCAGGTATTTCCAGTTTCGCAGTTTGGGAATAGGACAGCTTCTTAGTCGTTGCAATCAAACCAAGATAAATAATTGTAAGAAGCTTGATTTGGATACATAAAGTGTTGGAGAATTACCAGGAAGTTGAATAAATCGCATAGGAGTTGGGATGAAGAAGTTATCCCACTTTCAAATCAGGTGTTTCCAGTTTTGCAGTTTGGGAATAGGACAGCTTCTTCATCATTCCAATCAAACCAGGATGAATCACTTTGTAAGAATCTTGATTTGGATACATAAATTGGTGGAGAATCACCAGGAAGTTGAATAAATCTCATAGGACTTAGGATAAAGAAGTTATCCCACTTTCAAATCAGGTGATTCCAGTTTGCTAGTTTGGGAATAGGTTATCTTCTTCGTCGTTCCAATCAAACCTGGATGATTCACTTTGTAAGAAGCTTGATTTGGATACATAAAGTGTTGGATAATCACCAGGAAGTTGAATAAATATAATAGGAGCAGGGATGAAGAAGTTATCCCACTTTCAAATCAGGTGATTCCAGTTTCGCAGTTTGGGAATAGGACAGCTTCTTCGTCTTTCCAATCAAACCAGGATGAATCACATTGTAAGAAGCCTGATTTAGATACATAAAGTGTTGGAGAATCTCATAAATCTCATAAGAGCTGGGATGAAGAAGTTATCCCACTTTCAAATCAGGTGATTCCAGTTTCCCAGTTTGGGAATAGGACATCTTCTTCGTCGTTCCAATCAAACCAGGATGAATCACTTTGTAAGAATCTTGATTTGGATACATAAAGTGCGGTGGAGAATCACCTGGAAGTTGAATAAATATCATAGGAGCTGGGATGAAGAAGTTATCCCACTTTCAAATCTTGTGATTCCAGTTTTGCAGTTTGGGAATAGGACGACAGCTTATGCGTCGTTCCAATCAAACCAAGATGAATCAATTTCTAACAAGCTTGATTTGGATACATAAAGTGGTGGAGAATCACTCGGAAGTTGAATAAATTTCATAGGAGCTGGGATGAAGAAGTTATCCCACTTTCAAATCAGGTGATTCCAGTTTCGCAGTTTGGGAATAGGACAGCTTCTTCGTCGTTCCAATCAAACCAGGATGAATCACTTTGTAAGAATCTCTATTTGGATACATAAAGTGGTGGAGAACCACCAGGAAGTTGAATAAATCACATAGGAGCTGGGATTAAGAAGTTATCCCACTTTCAAATCAGGTATTTCCAGTTTCGCAGTTTGGGAATAGGACAGCTTCTTAGTCGTTGCAATCAAAACAGGATGAATAAGTTTGTAAGAAGCTTGATTTGGATACATAGAGTGTTGGAGAATTACCAGGAAGTTGAATAAACCGCATAGGAGTTGGGATGAAGAAGTTATCCCACTTTCAAATCAGGTGATTCCAGTTTTGCAGTTTGGGAATAGGACAGCTTCTTCATTATTCCAATCAAACCAGGATGAATCACTTTGTAAGAATCTTGATTTGGATACATAAAGTGGTGGAGAACCACCAGGAAGTTGAATAAATCACATAGGAGCTGGGATTAAGAAGTTATCCCACTTTCAAATCAGGTATTTCCAGTTTCGCAGTTTGGGAATAGGACAGCTTCTTAGTCGTTGCAATCAAACCAGGATGAATAAGTTTGTAAGAAGCTTGATTTGGATACATAAAGTGTTGGAGAATTACCAGGAAGTTGAATAAACCGCATAGGAGTTGGGATGAAGAAGTTATCCCACTTTCAAATCAGGTGATTCCAGTTTTGCAGTTTGGGAATAGGACAGCTTCTTCATCATTCCAATCAAACCAGGATGAATCACTTTGTAAGAATCTTGATTTGGATACATAAAGTGGTGGAGAATCACCAGGAAGTTGAATAAATCTCATAGGAGTTGGGATGAAGAAGTTATCCCACTTTCAAATCAGGTATTCCAGTTTCGCAGTTTGGGAATAGGACAGCTTCTTCGTCGTTCCAATCAAACCAGGATGAATCAGTTTGTAAGAAGCTTGATTTGGATACATAAAGTGTTGGAGAATCACCAGGAAGTTGAAATAAATCGCATAGGAGTTGGGATGAAGAAGTTATCCCACTTTCAAATCAGGTGATTCCAGTTTGCTAGTTTGGGAATAGGACAGCTTCTTCGTCGTTCCAATCAAACCAGGATGAATCACTTTGTAAGAAGCTTGATTTGGATACATAAAGTGGTGGAGAACCACCAGGAAGTTGAATAAAATCATAGGAGCTGGGATGAAGAAGTTATCCCACTTTCAAATCAGGTATTTCCAGTTTCGCAGTTTGGGAATAGGACAGCTTCTTAGTCGTTGCAATCAAACCAGGATGAATAAGTTTGTAAGAAGCTTGATTTGGATACATAAAGTGTGGAGAATTACCAGGAAGTTGAATAAACATAGGAGTGTGGGATGAAGAAGTTATCCCACTTTCAAATCAGGTGATTCCAGTTTTGCAGTTTGGGAATAGGGACAGCTTACGCGTCGTTCCAATCAAACCAAGATGAATCAATTTGTAAGAAGCTTGATTTGAATACATAAAGTGGTGGAGAATCACTCGGAAGTTGAATAAATTTCATAGGAGCTGGGACGAAGTTATCCAACTTTCAAATCAGGTGATTCCAGTTTCGCAGTTTGGGAATAGGACAGCTTCTTCGTCGTTCCAATCAAACCAGGATGAATCACTTTGTAAGAAGCTGATTTAGATACATAAAGTGTTGGAGAATCACCAGGAAGTTGAATAAATCTCATAGGAGCTGGGATGAAGAAGTTATTCCACTTTCAAATCAGGTGATTCCAGTTTCCCAGTTTGGGAATAGGACATTTCTCATCGTTCCAATCAAACCAGGATGAATCACTTTGTAAGAAGCTTGATTTGGATACATATAGTGGTGTAGAATCACTCGGAAGTTGAATAAATTTCATAGGAGCTGGGATGAAGAAGTTATCCCACTTTCAAATCAGGTGATTCCAGTTTCGCAGTTTGGGAATAGGACAGCTTCTTCGTCGTTCCAATCAAACCAGGATGAATCACTTTGTAAGAATCTTGATTTGGATACATAAAGTGGTGGAGAACCACCAGGAAGTTGAATAAATCACATAGGAGCTTGGATGAAGAAGTTATCCCACTTTCAAATCAGGTATTTCCAGTTTCGCAGTTTCGGAATAGGACAGCTTCTTAGTCGTTGCAATCAAACCAGGATGAATAAGTTTGTAAGAAGCTTGATTTGGATACATAAAGTGTTGGAGAATTACCAGGAAGTTGAATAAACCGCATAGGAGTTGGGATGAAGAAGTTATCCCACTTTCAAATCAGGTGATTCCAGTTTTGCAGTTTGGGAATAGGACAGCTTCTTCGTCATTCCAATCAAACCAGGATGAATCACTTTGTAAGAATCTTGATTTGGATACATAAAGTGGTGGAGAATCACCAGGAAGTTGAATAAATCACATAGGAGCTGGGATTGAAGAAGTTATCCCACTTTCAAATCAGGTATTTCCAGTTTCGCAGTTTGGGAATAGGACAGCTTCTTAGTCGTTGCAATCAAACCAGGATGAATCACTTTGTAAGAAGCTTGATTTGGATACATAAAGTGTTGGAGAATCACCAGGAAGTTGAATAAATCGCATAGGAGTTGGGATGAAGAAGTTATCCCACTTTCAAATCAGGTGATTCCAGTTTGCAGTTTGGGAATAGGACAGCTTCTTCGTCATTCCAATCAAACCAGGATGAATCACTTTGTAAGAATCTTGATTTGGATACATAAAGTGGTGGAGAACCACCAGGAAGTTGAATAAATCACATAGGAGCTGGGATGAAGAAGTTATCCCACTTTCAAATCAGGTATTTCCAGTTTCGCAGTTTGGGAATAGGACAGCTTCTTAGTCGTTGCAATCAAACCAGGATGAATAAGTTTGTAAGAAGCTTGATTTGGATACATAAAGTGTTGGAGAATTACCAGGAAGTTGAATAAACCCATAGGAGTTGGGATGAAGAAGTTATCCACTTTCAAATCAGGTGATTCCAGTTTTGCAGTTTGGGAATAGGACGACAGCTTATGCGTCGTTCCAATCAAACCAGGATGAATCACTTTGTAAGAAGCTTGATTTGGATACATAAAGTGGTGGAGAATCACTCGGAAGTTGAATAAATTTCATAGGAGCTTGGACGAAGTTATCCCACTTTCAAATCAGGTGATTCCAGTTTCGCAGTTTGGGAATAGGACAGCTTCTTCGTCGTTCCAATCAAACCAGGATGAATCACTTTGTAAGAAGCTTGATTTGGATACATAAAGTGTTGGAGAATCCCCAGGAAGTTGAATAAATCTCATAGGAGCTGGGATGAAGAAGTTATCCCACTTTCAAATCAGGTGATTCCAGTTTCCCAGTTTGGGAATAGGACATCTTCTTCATCGTTCCAATCAAACCAGGATGAATCACTTTGTAAGAAGCTTGATTTGGATACATAAAGTGGTGGAGAATCACAGGAAGTTGAATAAATTTCATAGGAGTTGGGATGAAGAAGTTATCCCACTTTCAAATCAGGTGATTCCAGTTTCGCAGTTTGGGAATAGGACAGCTTCTTCGTCGTTCCAATCAAACCAGGATGAATCACTTTGTAAGAATCTTGATTTGGATACATAAAGTGGTGGAGAACACCAGGAAGTTGAATAAATACATAGGAGCTGGGATGAAGAAGTTATCCCACTTTCAAATCAGGTATTTCCAGTTTCGCAGTTTGGGAATAGGACAGCTTCTTAGTCGTTGCAATCAAACCAGGATGAATAAGTTTGTAAGAAGCTTGATTTGGATACATAAAGTGTTGGAGAATTACCAGGAAGTTGAATAAATCGCATAGGAGTTGGGATGAAGAAGTTATCCCACTTTCAAATCAGGTGATTCCAGTTTGCAGTTTGGGAATAGGACAGCTTCTTCATCATTCCAATCAAACCAGGATGAATCACTTTGTAAGAAGCTTGATTTGGATACATAAAGTGTTGGAGAATCACCAGGAAGTTGAATAAATCTCATAGGAGCTGGGATGAAGAAGTTATCCCACTTTCAAATAAGGTGATTCCAGTTTCCCAGTTTGGGAATAAGACATCTTTATCGTTCCAATCAAACCAGAGATGAATCACTTTGTAAGAAGCTTGATTTGGATACATAAAGTGGTGTAGAATCACCGGAAGTTGAATAAATTCATAGGAGCTGGGATGAAGAAGTTATCCCACTTTCAAATCAGGTGATTCCAGTTTCGCAGTTTGGGAATAGGATAGCTTCTTCGTCGTTCCAATCAAACCAGGATGAATCACTTTGTAAGAATCTTGATTTGGATACATAAAGTGGTGGAGAACCACCAGGAAGTTGAATAAATCACATAGGAGCTGGGATGAAGAAGTTATCCCACTTTCAAATCAGGTGATTCCAGTTTCGCAGTTTGGGAATAGGACAGCTTCTTAGTCGTTGCAATCAAACCAGGATGAATAAGTTTGTAAGAAGCTTGATTTGGATACATAAAGTGTTGGAGAATTACCAGGAAGTTGAATAAACCGCATAGGAGTGGGATGAAGAAGTTATCCCACTTTCAAATCAGGTGATTCCAGTTTTGCAGTTTGGGAATAGGACAGCTTCTTCATCATTCCAATCAAACCAGGATGAATCACTTTGTAAGAATCTTGATTTGGATACATAAAGTGGTGGAGAACCACCAGGAAGTTGAATAAATCACATAGGAGCTGGGATTAAGAAGTTATCCCACTTTCAAATCAGGTATTTCCAGTTTCGCAGTTTGGGAATAGGACAGTTTCTTAGTCGTTGCAATCAAACCAGGATGAATAAGTTTGTAAGAAGCTTGATTTGGATACATAGAGTGTTGGAGAATTACCAGGAAGTTGAATAAACCGCATAGGAGTTGGGATGAAGAAGTTATCCCACTTTCAAATCAGGTGATTCCAGTTTTGCAGTTTGGGAATAGGACAGCTTCTTCATCATTCCAATCAAACCAGGATGAATCACTTTGTAAGAATCTTGATTTGGATACATAAAGTGGTGGAGAACCACCAGGAAGTTGAATAAATCAATAGGAGCTGGGATGAAGAAGTTATCCCACTTTCAAATCAGGTATTCCAGTTTCGCAGTTTGGGATAGGACCTTCTTAGTCGTTGCAATCAAACCAGGATGAATAAGTTTGTAAGAAGCTTGATTTGGATACATAAAGTGTTGGAGAATTACCAGGAAGTTGAATAAACCGCATAGGAGTTGGGATGAAGAAGTTATCCCACTTTCAAATCAGGTGATTCCAGTTTTGCAGTTTGGGAATAGGACAGCTTTCGTCGTTCCAATCAAACCAGGATGAATCACTTTGTAAGAAGCTTGATTTGGATACATAAAGTGGTGGAGAATCACTCGGAAGTTGAATAAATTTCATAGGAGCTGGGACGAAGTTATCCAACTTTCAAATCAGGTGATTCCAGTTTCGCAGTTTGGGAATAGGACAGCTTCTTCGTCGTTCCAATCAAACCAGGATGAATCACTTTGTAAGAAGCCTGATTTAGATACATAAAGTGTTGGAGAATCACCAGGAAGTTGAATAAATTTCATAAGAGCTGGGATGAAGAAGTTATCCCACTTTCAAATCAGGTGATTCCAGTTTCCCAATTTGGGAATAAGACATCTGCTTCATCGTTCCAATCAAACCAGGATGAATCCATTTGTAAGAAGCTTGATTTGGATACATAGAGTGGTGGAGAATCACTCGGAAGTTGAATAAATTTCATAGGAGTTGGGATGAAGAAGTTATTCCACTTTCAAATCAGGTGATTCCAGTTTCGCAGTTTGGGAATAGGACAGCTTCTTCGTCGTTCCAATCAAACCAGGATGAATCACTTTGTAAGAATCTTGATTTGGATACATAAAGTGGTGGAGAACCACCAGGAAGTTGAATAAATCACATAGGAGCTGGGATGAAGAAGTTATCCCACTTTCAAATCAGGTATTTCCAGTTTCGCAGTTTGGGAATAGGACAGCTTCTTAGTCGTTGCAATCAAACCAGGATGAATAAGTTTGTAAGAAGCTTGATTTGGATACATAAAGTGTTGGAGAATTACCAGGAAGTTGAATAAACCGCATAGGAGTTGGATGAAGAAGTTATCCCACTTTCAAATCAGGTGATTCCAGTTTTGCAGTTTGGGAATAGGACAGCTTCTTCATCATTCCAATCAAACCAGGATGAATCACTTTGTAAGAATCTTGATTTGGATACATAAATTGGTGGAGAATCACCAGGAAGTTGAATAAATCTCATAGGACTTAGGATAAAGAAGTTATCCCACTTTCAAATCAGGTGATTCCAGTTTGCTAGTTTGGGAATAGGACATCTTCGTCGTTCCAATCAAACCAGGATGAATCACTTTGTAAGAAGCTTGATTTGGATACATAAAGTGTTGGATAATCACCAGGAAGTTGAATAAATTTCATAGGAGCAGGGATGAAGAAGTTATCCCACTTTCAAATCAGGTGATTCCAGTTTCGCAGTTTGGGAATAGGACAGCTTCTTCGTCGTTCCAATCAAACCAGGATGAATCACTTTGTAAGAAGCCTGATTTAGATACATAAAGTGCTGGAGAATCACCAGGAAGTTGAATAAATCTCATAAGAGCTGGGATGAAGAAGTTATCCCACTTTCAAATCAGGTGATTCCAGTTTCCCAGTTTGGGAATAGGACATCTTCTTCGTCATTCCAATCAAACCAGGATGAATCACTTTGTAAGAAGCTTGATTTGGATACATAAAGTGGTGGAGAAACACTCGGAAGTTGAATAAATTTCATAGGAGCTGGGATGAAGAAGTTATCCCACTTTCAAATCAGGTGATTCCAGTTTCGCAGGTTGGGAATAAGACAGCTTCTTCGTCGTTCCAATCAAACCAGGATGAATCACTTTGTAAGAATCTTGATTTGGATACATAAAGTGGTGGAGAACCACCAAGAAGTTGAATAAATCACATAGAAGCTGGGATGAAGAAGTTATCCCACTTTCAAATCAGGTATTTCCAGTTTCGCAGTTTGGGAATAGGACAGCTTCTTAGTCGTTGCAATCAAACCAGGATGAATAATTGTAAGAAGCTTGATTTGGATACATAAAGTGTTGGAGAATTACCAGGAAGTTGAATAAATCGCATAGGAGTGGGATGAAGAAGTTATCCCACTTTCAAATCAGGTGATTCCAGTTTTGCAGTTTGGAAATAGGACAGCTTCTTCGTCGTTCCAATCAAACCAGGATGAATCACTTTGTAAGAATCTTGATTTGGATACATAAATTGGTGGAGAATCACCAGGAAGTTGAATAAATCTCATAGGACTTAGGATAAAGAAGTTATCCCACTTTCAAATCAGGTGATTCCAGTTTGCTAGTTTGGGAATAGGTTATCTTCTTCGTCGTTCCAATCAAACCAGGATGATTCACTTTGTAAGAAGCTTGATTTGGATACATAAAGTGTTGGATAATCACCAGGAAGTTGAATAAATCTAATAGGAGCAGGGATGAAGAAGTTATCCCACTTTCAAATCAGGTGATTCCAGTTTCGCAGTTTGGGAATAGGACAGCTTCTTCGTCGTTCCAATCAAACCAGGATGAATCACTTGTAAGAAGCCTGATTTGGATACATAAAGTGTTGGAGAATCTCATTAAATCTTTCAAGAGCTGGGATGAAGAAGTTATCCCACTTTCAAATCAGGTGATGACAGTTTCCCAGTTTGGGAATAGGACATCTTCTTCGTCGTTCCAATCAAACCAGGATGAATCACTTTGTAAGAATCTTGATTTGGATACATAAAATGTGGAGAATCACCAGGAAGTTGAATAAATATCATAGGAGCTGGGATGAAGAAGTTATCCCACTTTCAAATCTTGTGATTCCAGTTTGCAGTTTGGGAATAGGACGACAGCTTATGCGTCGTTCCAATCAAACCAAGATGAATCAATTTCTAACAAGCTTGATTTGAATACATAAAGTGGTGGAGAATCACTCGGAAGTTGAATAAATTTCATAGGAGCTGGGATGAAGAAGTTATCCAACTTTCAAATCAGGTTATTCCAGTTTCGCAGTTTGGGAATAGGACAGCTTCTTCGTCGTTCCAATCAAACCAGGATGAATCACTTTGTAAGAATCTCGATTTGGATACATAAAGTGGTGGAGAACCACCAGGAAGTTGAATAAATCACATAGGAGCTGGGATTAAGAAGTTATCCCACTTTCAAATCAGGTATTTCCAGTTTCGCAGTTTGGGAATAGGACAGCTTCTTAGTCGTTGCAATCAAACCAGGATGAATAAGTTTGTAAGAAGCTTGATTTGGATACATAGAGTGTTGGAGAATTACCAAGAAGTTGAATAAACCGCATAGGAGTTGGGATGAAGAAGTTATCCCACTTTCAAATCAGGTGATTCCAGTTTTGCAGTTTGGGAATAGGACAGCTTCTTCATCATTCCAATCAAACCAGGATGAATCACTTTGTAAGAATCTTGATTTAGATACATAAAGTGGTGGAGAACCACCAGGAAGTTGAATAAATCACATAGGAGCTGGGACGAAGAAGTTATCCCACTTTCAAATCAGGTATTTCCAGTTTCGCAGTTTGGGAATAGGACAGCTTCTTAGTCGTTGCAATCAAACCAGGATGAATAAGTTTGTAAGAAGCTTGATTTGGATACGTAAAGTGTTGGAGAATTACCAGGAAGTTGAATAAACCGCATAGGAGTTGGGATGAAGAAGTTATCCCACTTTCAAATCAGGTGATTCCAGTTTTGCAGTTTGGGAATAGGACGACAGCTTACGCGTCGTTCCAATCAAACAAAGATGAATCTATTTCTAACAAGCTTGATTTGAATACATAAAGTGGTGGAGAATCACTCGGAAGTTGAATAAATTTCATAGGAGCTGGGATGAAGTTATCCAACTTTCAAATCAGGTGATTCCAGTTTCGCAATTTGGGAATAGGACAGCTTCTTCGTCATTCCAATCAAACCAGGATGAATCACTTTGTAAGAAGCCTGATTTAGATACATAAAGTGTTGGAGAATCACCAGGAAGTTGAATAAATCTCATAAGAGCTGGGATGAAGAAGTTATCCCACTTTCAAATCAGGTGATTCCAGTTTCCCAGTTTGGGAATAAGACATCTTCTTCGTCTTTCCAATCAAACCAGGATGAATCACTTTGTATGAAGCTTGATTTGGATACATAGAGTGGTGGAGAATCACTCGGAAGTTGAATAAATTTCATAGGAGCTGGGATGAAGAAGTTATCCCACTTTCAAATCAGGTGATTCCAGTTTAGCAGTTTGGGAATAGGATAGCTTCTTCGTCGTTCCAATCAAACCAGGATGAATCACTTTGTAAGAATCTTGATTTGGATACATAAAGTGGTGGAGAACCACCAGGAAGTTGAATAAATCAAATAGGAGCTGGGATGAAGAAGTTATCCCAGTTTCAAATCAGGTATTTCCAGTTTCGCAGTTTGGGAATAGGACAGCTTCTTAGTCTTTGCAATCAAACCAGGATGAATAAGTTTGTAAGAAGCTTGATTTGGATACATAAAGTGTTGGAGAATTACCAGGAAGTTGAATAAACCGCATAGGAGTTGGGATGAAGAAGTTATCCCACTTTCAAATCAGGTGATTCCAGTTTTGCAGTTTGGGAATAGGATAGCTTCTTCATCATTCCATTCAAACCAGGATGAATCACTTTTTAAGAATCTTGATTTGGATACATAAATTGGTGGAGAATCACCAGGAAGTTGAATAAATCTCATAGGACTTAGGATAAAGAAGTTATCCCACTTTCAAATCAGGTGATTCCAGTTTGCTAGTTTGGGAATAGGACATCTTCGTCGTTCCAATCAAACAAGGATGAATCACTTTGTAAGAAGCTTGATTTGGATACATAAAGTGTTGGATAATCACCAGGAAGTTGAATAAATTTCATAGGAGCATGGATGAAGAAGTTATCCCACTTTCAAATCAGGTGATTCCAGTTTCGCAGTTTGGGAATAGGACAGCTTCTTCGTCGTTCCAATCAAACCAGGATGAATCACTTTGTAAGAAGCCTGATTTAGATACATAAAGTGCTGGAGAA
Source organism: Brassica napus (assembly GCF_020379485.1). Taxonomy (NCBI): domain Eukaryota; kingdom Viridiplantae; phylum Streptophyta; class Magnoliopsida; order Brassicales; family Brassicaceae; genus Brassica; species Brassica napus. Next base: position 18,074,394 of record NC_063435.1, read on the forward strand.
TCACCAGGAAGTTGAATAAATCTCATAAGAGCTGGGATGAAGAAGTTATCCCACTTTCAAATCAAGTGATTCCAGTTTCCCAGTTTGGGAATAGGACATCTTCTTCGTCATTCCAATCAAACCAGGATGAATCACTTTGTAAGAAGCTTGATTTGGATACATAAAGTCGTGGAGAATCACTCGGAAGTTGAATAAATTTCATAGGAGCTGGGATGAAGAAGTTATTCCACTTTCAAATCAGGTGATTCCAGTTTCGCAGGTTGGGAATAAGACAGCTTCTTCGTCGTTCCAATCCAACCAGGATGAATCACTTTGTAAGAATCTTGATTTGGATACATAAAGTGGTGGAGAACCACCAAGAAGTTGAATAAATCACATAGAAGCTGGGATGAAGAAGTTATCCCACTTTCATATCAGGTATTTCCAGTTTCGCAGTTTGGGAATAGGACAGCTTCTTAGTTGTTGCAATCAAACCAAGATAAATAATTGTAAGAAGCTTGATTTGGATACATAAAGTGTTGGAGAATTACCAGGAAGTTGAATAAATCGCATAGGAGTTGGGATGAAGAAGTTATCCCACTTTCAAATCAGGTGATTCCAGTTTTGCAGTTTGGGAATAGGACAGCTTCTTCATCATTCCAATCAAACCAGGATGAATCACTTTGTAAGAATCTTGATTTGGATACATAAATTGGTAGAGAATCACCAGGAAGTTGAATAAATCTCATAGGACTTAGGATAAAGAAGTTATCCCACTTTCAAATCAGGTGATTCCAGTTTGCTAGTTTGGGAATAGGTTATCTTCTTCGTCGTTCCAATCAAACCAGGATGATTCACTTTGTAAGAAGCTTGTTTTGGATACATAAAGTGTTGGATAATCACCAGGAAGTTGAATAAATCTAATAGAAGCAGGGATGAAGAAGTTATCCCACTTTCAAATCAGGTGATTCCAGTTTCACAGTTTGGGAATAGGACAGCTTCTTCGTCGTTCCAATCAAACCAGGATGAATCACATTGTAAGAAGCCTGATTTAGATACATAAAGTGTTGGAGAATCTCATAAATCTCATAAGAGCTGGAATGAAGAAGTTATCCCACTTTCAAATCAGGTGATGACAGTTTCCCAGTTTGGGAATAGGACATCTTCTTCGTCGCTCCAATCAAACCAGGATGAATCACTTTGTAAGAATCTTGATTTGGATACATAAAGTGTGGAGAATCACCAGGAAGTTGAATAAAAATCATAGGAGCTGGGATGAAGAAGTTATTCCACTTTCAAATCTTGTGATTCCAGTTTTGCAGTTTGGGAATAGGACGACAGCTTATGCGTCGTTCCAATCAAACCAGGATGAATCAGTTTCTAACAAGCTTGATTTGGATACATAAAGTGGTGGAGAATCACTCGGAAGTTGAATAAATTTCATAGGAGCTGGGATGAAGAAGTTATTACACTTTCAAATCAGGTGATTCCAGTTTTGCAGTTTGGGAATAGGACAGCTTCTTCGTCGTTCCAATCAAACCAGGATGAATCACTTTGTAAGAATCTCGGTTTGGATACATAAAGTGGTGGAGAACCACCAGGAAGTTGAATAAATCACATAGGAGCTGGGATTAAGAAGTTATCCCACTTTCAAATCAGGTATTCCAGTTTGCAGTTTGGGAATAGGACAGCTTCTTAGTCGTTGCAATCAAACCAGGATGAATAAGTTTGTAAGAAGCTTGATTTGGATACATAGAGTGTTGGAGAATTAACAGGAAGTTGAATAAACCGCATAGGAGTTGGGATGAAGAAGTTATCCCACTTTCAAATCAGGTGATTCCAGTTTTGCAGTTTGGGAATAGGACAGCTTCTTCATCATTCCAATCAAACCAGGATGAATCACTTTGTAAGAATCTTGATTTGGATACATAAATTGGTGGAGAATCACCAGGAAGTTGAATAAATCGGATAGGACATAGGATAAAGAAGTGATCCCACTTTCAAATCAGGTGATTCCAGTTTGCTAGTCTGGGAATAGGGCATCTTCGTCGTTCCAATCAAACCAGGATCAATCACTTTGTAAGAAGCTTGATTTGGATACATAAAGTGTTGGATAATCACCAGGAAGTTGAATAAATCTCATAGGAGCAGGGATGAAGAAGTTATCCCACTTTCAAATCAGGTGATTCCAGTTTCGCAGTTTGGGAATAGGACAGCTTCTTCGTCGTTCCAATCAAACCAGGATGAATCACTTTGTAAGAAGCCTGATTTAGATACATAAAGTGTTGGAGAATCACCAGGAAGTTGAATAAATCTCATAAGAGCTGGGATGAAGAAGTTATCCCACTTTCAAATCAGGTGATTCCAGTTTCCCAGTTTGGGAATAAGACATCTTCTTCGTCGTTCCAATCAAACCAGGATGAATCACTTTGTAAGAAGCTTGATTTGGATACATAAAGTGGTGGAGAATCACTCGGAAGTTGAATAAATTTCATAGGAGCTGGGATGAAGAAGTTATCCCACTTTCAAATCAGTTGATTCCAGTTTTGCAGTTTGGGAATAGGATAGCTTCTTCGTCTTTCCAATCAAACCAGGATGAATCATTTTGTAAGAATCTTGATTTGGATACATAAAGTGGTGGAGAACCACCAGGAAGTTGAATAAATCACATAGGAGCTGGGATGAAGAAGTTATCCCACTTTCAAATCAGGTATTTCCAGTTTCGCAGTTTGGGAATAGGACAGCTTCTTAGTCGTTGCAATCAAACCAGGATGAGTTTTTAAGAAGCTTGATTTGGATACATAAAGTGTTGGAGAATTACCAGGAGTAGTGAATAAACCGCATAGGAGTTGGGATGAAGAAGTTACCCCACTTTCAAATCAGGTGATTCCAGTTTTGCAGTTTGAGAATAGAACAACTTCTTCATCATTCCAATCAAACCAGGATGAATAACTTTGTAAGAATCTTGATTTGGATACATAAATTGGTGAAGAATCACCAGGAATTTGAATAAATCTCATAGGACTTAGGATAAAGAAGTTATCCCACTTTCAAATCAAGTGATTCCACTTTGCTAGTTTGGGAATAGGACATCTTCGTCGTTCCAATCAAACCAGGATGAATCACTTTGTAAGAAGCTTGATTTGGATACATAAAGTGTTGGATAATCACCAGGAAGTTGAATAAATCTCATAGGAGCAGGGATGAAGAAGTTATCCCACATTCAAATCAGGTGATTCCAGTTTCACAGTTTGGGAATAGGACAGTATCTTCGTTGTTCCAATCAAACCAGGATGAATCATTTGTAAGAAGCCTGATTTAGATACATAAAGTTTTGGAGAATCACTAGGAAGTTGAATAAATCTCATAAGAGCTGGATGAAGAAGTTATCCCACTTTCAAATCAGGTGATTCCAGTTTCCCAGTTTGGGAATAGGACATCTTCTTCGTCGTTCCAATTAAACCAGGATGAATCACTTTGTAAGAAGCTTGATTTGGATACATAAAGTGGCGGAGAATCACTCGGAAGTTGAATAAATTTCATAGGAGCTGGGATGAAGAAGTTATCCCACTTTCAAATCAGGTGATTCCAGTTTCGCAGTTTGGGAATAGGACAGCTTCTTCGTCGTTCCAATCAAACCAGGATGAATCACTTAGTAAGAATCTTGATTTGGATACATAAAGTGGTGGAGAACCACCAGGAAGTTGAATAAATCACATAGGAGCTGGGATGAAAAAGTTATCCCACATTCAAATCAGGTATTTCCAGTTTCACAGTTTGGGAATAGGACAGCTTCTTAGTCGTTGCAATCAAACCAGGATAAATAAGTTTGTAAGAAGCTTGATTTGGATACATAAAGTGTTGGAGAATAACAAGGAAGTTGAATAAATCGCATAGGAGTTGGGATGAAGAAGTTATCCCACTTTCAAATCAGGTGATTCCAGTTTTGCAGTTTGGGAATAGGACAGCTTCTTCATCATTCCAATCAAACCAGGATGAACAACTTTGTATGAATCTTGATTTGGATACATAAATTGGTGGAGAATCACCAGGAATTTGAATAAAACTCATAGGACTTAGGATAAAGAAGTTATCCCACTTTTTCAAATCAGGTGATTCCAGTTTGCTAGTTTGGGAATAGGACATCTTCTTCGTCGTTCCAATCAAACCAGGATGAATCACTTTGTAAGAAGCTTGAATTGGATACATAAAGTGTTGGATAATCACCAGGAAGTTGAATAAATCTCATAGGAGCAGGGATGAAGAAGTTATCCCACTTTCAAATCAGGTGATTCGAGTTTCGCAGTTTGGGAATAGGACAGCTTCTTCGTCGTTCCAATCAAACCAGGATGAATCACTTTGTAAGAAGCCTGATTTAGATTCATAAAGTGTTGGAGAATCACGAGGAAGTTGAATAAATCTCATAAGAGCTGGGATGAAGAAGTTATCCCACTTTCAAATCAGGTGATTCCAGTTTCCCAGTTTTGGAATATGACATCTTCTTCGTCGTTCCAATCAAACCAGGATAAATCACTTTGTAAGAATCTTGATTTGGATATATAAAGTGGTGGTTGAATTAATCTTATAGGAGTTGGGATGAAGAAGTTATCCCACTTTCAAATAAGGTGACACCAGTTTTGCAGTTTGAAAATTGGACAGCTTCTTAGTCGTTGCAAACAAACCAGGATGAATCACTTTGTAAGAATATTGATTTGGATACATAAAGTGGTGGATAATCACCAGGAAGTTGAATAAATCTCATAGGAGTTGGGATGAAGAAGTTATCCAACTTTCAAATCAGGTGATATCAGTTTCGCAGTTTGGTAATAGGACAGCTTCTTAGTCGTTTCAATCAAACCAAGATGAATCACTTTGTAAGAAGCTTGATTTGGATACATAAAGTATTGGAGAATCACCAGGAAGTTGAATAAATCTCATAGGAGTTGGGATGAAGAAGTTATCCCATTTTCAAATCAGGTGATTCCAGTTTTCCAGTTAGAGAATAGGACATCTTCTTCGTCGTTCCAATCAAACCAGGATGAATCACATTGTAAGAAGCTTGATTTGGATATATAAAGTGGTGGAGAATCACCAGGAAGTTGAATAAATCTTATACGAGTTGGGATGAAGAAGTTATCCCACTTTCAAATAAGGTGACACCAGTTTTGCAGTTTGAAAATTGGACAGCTTCTTAGTCGTTGCAAACAAACCAGGATGAATCACTTTGTAAGAATATTGATTTGGATACATAAAGTGGTGGATAATCACCAGGAAGTTGAATAAATCTCATAGGAGTTGGGATGAAGAAGTTATCTAACTTTCAAATCAGGTGATATCAGTTTTGCAGTTAGGTAATAGGACAGCTTCTTAGTCGTTTCAATCAAACCAAGACGAATCACTTTGTAAGAAGCTTGATTGGATACATAAATGTTGGAGAATCACCAGGAAGTTGAATCAATCTCATAGGAGTTGGGATGAAGAAGTTATCCCATTTTCAAATCAGGTGATTCCAGTTTTGCAGTTTGGGAATAGGACAGCTTCTTCATCATTCCAATCAAACCAGGATGAATCACTTTGTAAGAATCTTGATTTGGATACATAAAGTGGTGGAGAACCACCAGGAAGTTGAATAAATCACATAGGAGTTGGGATGAAGAATTTATCCCATTTTCAAATCAGGTATTTCCAGTTTCGCAGTTTGGGAATAGGACAGCTTCTTAGTCGTTGCAATCAAACCAGGATGAATAAGTTTGTAAGAAGCTTGATTTGGATACATAAAGTGTTGGAGAATTACCAGGAAGTTGAATAAACCGCATAGGAGTTGGGATGAAGAAGTTACCCCACTTTCAAATCAGGTGATTCCAGTTTTGCAGTTTGAGAATAGAACAACTTCTTCATCATTCCAATCAAACCAGGATGAATAACTTTGTAAGAATCTTGATTTGGATACATAAATTGGTGAAGAATCACCAGGAATTTGAATAAATCTCATAGGACTTAGGATAAAGAAGTTATCCCACTTTCAAATCAAGTGATTCCACTTTGCTAGTTTGGGAATAGGACATCTTCGTCGTTCCAATCAAACCAGGATGAATCACTTTGTAAGAAGCTTGATTTGGATACATAAAGTGTTGGATAATCACCAGGAAGTTGAATAAATCTCATAGGAGCAGGGATGAAGAAGTTATCCCACATTCAAATCAGGTGATTCCAGTTTCACAGTTTGGGAATAGGACAGTATCTTCGTTGTTCCAATCAAACCAGGATGAATCATTTTGTAAGAAGCCTGATTTAGATACATAAAGTTTTGGAGAATCACTAGGAAGTTGAATAAATCTCATAAGAGCTGGGATGAAGAAGTTATCCCACTTTCAAATCAGGTGATTCCAGTTTCCCAGTTTGGGAATAGGACATCTTCTTCGTCGTTCCAATTAAACCAGGATGAATCACTTTGTAAGAAGCTTGATTTGGATACATAAAGTGGCGGAGAATCACTCGGAAGTTGAATAAATTTCATAGGAGCTGGGATGAAGAAGTTATCCCACTTTCAAATCAGGTGATTCCAGTTTCGCAGTTTGGGAATAGGACAGCTTCTTCGTCGTTCCAATCAAACCAGGATGAATCACTTAGTAAGAATCTTGATTTGGATACATAAAGTGGTGGAGAACCACCAGGAAGTTGAATAAATCACATAGGAGCTGGGATGAAAAAGTTATCCCACATTCAAATCAGGTATTTCCAGTTTCACAGTTTGGGAATAGGACAGCTTCTTAGTCGTTGCAATCAAACCAGGATAAATAAGTTTGTAAGAAGCTTGATTTGGATACATAAAGTGTTGGAGAATAACAAGGAAGTTGAATAAATCGCATAGGAGTTGGGATGAAGAAGTTATCCCACTTTCAAATCAGGTGATTCCAGTTTTGCAGTTTGGGAATAGGACAGCTTCTTCATCATTCCAATCAAACCAGGATGAACAACTTTGTATGAATCTTGAGTTGGATACATAAATTGGTGGAGAATCACCAGGATTTTGAATAAAACTCATAGGACTTAGGATAAAGAAGTTATCCCACTTTTTCAAATCAGGTGATTCCAGTTTGCTAGTTTGGGAATAGGACATCTTCTTCGTCGTTCCAATCAAACCAGGATGAATCACTTTGTAAGAAGCTTGAATTGGATACATAAAGTGTTGGATAATCACCAGGAAGTTGAATAAATCTCATAGGAGCAGGGATGAAGAAGTTATCCCACTTTCAAATCAGGTGATTCGAGTTTCGCAGTTTGGGAATAGGACAGCTTCTTCGTCGTTCCAATCAAACCAGGATGAATCACTTTGTAAGAAGCCTGATTTAGATTCATAAAGTGTTGGAGAATCACGAGGAAGTTGAATAAATCTCATAAGAGCTGGGATGAAGAAGTTATCCCACTTTCAAATCAGGTGATTCCAGTTTCCCAGTTTGGGAATATGACATCTTCTTCGTCGTTCCAATCAAACCAGGATAAATCACTTTGTAAGAATCTTGATTTGGATATATAAAGTGGTGGTTGAATTAATCTTATAGGAGTTGGGATGAAGAAGTTATCCCACTTTCAAATAAGGTGACACCAGTTTTGCAGTTTGAAAATTGGACAGCTTCTTAGTCGTTGCAAACAAACCAGGATGAATCACTTTGTAAGAATATTGATTTGGATACATAAAGTGGTGGATAATCACCAGGAAGTTGAATAAATCTCATAGGAGTTGGGATGAAGAAGTTATCCAACTTTCAAATCAGGTGATATCAGTTTCGCAGTTTGGTAATAGGACAGCTTCTTAGTCGTTTCAATCAAACCAAGATGAATCACTTTGTAAGAAGCTTGATTTGGATACATAAAGTATTGGAGAATCACCAGGAAGTTGAATAAATCTCATAGGAGTTGGGATGAAGAAGTTATCCCATTTTCAAATCAGGTGATTCCAGTTTCCCAGTTAGAGAATAGGACATCTTCTTCGTCGTTCCAATCAAACCAGGATGAATCACATTGTAAGAAGCTTGATTTGGATATATAAAGTGGTGGAGAATCACCAGGAAGTTGAATAAATCTTATACGAGTTGGGATGAAGAAGTTATCCCACTTTCAAATAAGGTGACACCAGTTTTGCAGTTTGAAAATTGGACAGCTTCTTAGTCGTTGCAAACAAACCAGGATGAATCACTTTGTAAGAATATTGATTTGGATACATAAAGTGGTGGATAATCACCAGGAAGTTGAATAAATCTCATAGGAGTTGGGATGAAGAAGTTATCTAACTTTCAAATCAGGTGATATCAGTTTTGCAGTTAGGTAATAGGACAGCTTCTTAGTCGTTTCAATCAAACCAAGACGAATCACTTTGTAAGAAGCTTGATTTGGATACATAAAATGTTGGAGAATCACCAGGAAGTTGAATCAATCTCATAGGAGTTGGGATGAAGAAGTTATCCCATTTTCAAATCAGGTGATTCCAGTTTTGCAGTTTGGGAATAGGACAGCTTCTTCATCATTCCAATCAAACCAGGATGAATCACTTTGTAAGAATCTTGATTTGGATACATAAAGTGGTGGAGAACCACCAGGAAGTTGAATAAATCACATAGGAGTTGGGATGAAGAATTTATCCCATTTTCAAATCAGGTATTTCCAGTTTCGCAGTTTGGGAATAGGACAGCTTCTTAGTCGTTGCAATCAAACCAGGATGAATAAGTTTGTAAGAAGCTTGATTTGGATACATAAAGTGTTGGAGAATTACCAGGAAGTTGAATAAACCGCATAGGAGTTGGGATGAAGAAGTTATCCCACTTTCAAATCAGGTGATTCCAGTTTTGCAGTTTGGGAATAGGACGACAGCTTATGCGTTGTTCCAATCAAACCAAGATGAATGAATTTCTAACAAGCTTGATTTGAATACATAAAGTGGTGGAGAATCACTCGGAAGTTGAATAAATTTCATAGGAGCTGGGATGAAGAAGTTATCCAACTTTCAAATCAGGTGATTCTAGTTTCGCAGTTTGGGAATAGGACAGCTTCTTCGTCGTTCCAATCAAACCAGGATGAATCACTTTGTAAGAAGCCTGATTTAGATACATAAAGTGTTGGAGAATCACCAGGAAGTTGAATAATCTCATAAGAGCTGGGATGAAGAAGTTATCCCACTTTCAAATCAGGTGATTCCAGTTTCCCAGTTTGGGAATAAGACATCTTCTTCGTCGTTCCAATCAAACCAGGATGAATCACTTTGTAAGAAGCTTGATTTGGATACATAGAGTGGTGGAGAATCACTCGGAAGTTGAATAAATTTCATAGGAGCTGGGATGAAGAAGTTATCCCACTTTCAAATCAGGTGATTCCAGTTTCGCAGTTTGGGAATAGGATAGCTTCTTCGTCGTTCCAATCAAACCAGGATGAATCACTTTGTAAGAATCTTGATTTGGATACATAAAATGTTGTAGATTCACCAGGAAGTTGAATAAATCTCATAGGAGTTGGGATGAAGAAGTTATCCCATTTTCAAATCAGGTGATTCTAGTTTCCCAGTTAGAGAATAGGACATCTTCTTCGTCGTTCCAATCCAACCAGGATGAATCACTTTGTAAGAAGCTTGATTTGGATACATAAAGTGTTGGAGAATCACCAGGAAGTTGAATAAATCTCATAGGAGTTGGGATGAAGAAGTTTTCCCACTTTCAAATCAGGTGATTCCAGTTTGCTAGTTTGGGAATACGACAGTGATATACCTTGGATTTGACCCATTTTTATCCATGGTATATAAGTATTTTACTATATATATATATATCTATGTTTTCTACTCTTCTAGGTATGTTTTCAGGTTCAGGTGCATTTCGGAGTAAAGCTATGACTTTGGAGCATTTTGGAGCTTAAAGGACATTTCACCCGAGCTGACTACTTAGAGGTCGACGAGAGGAAGAGTAATCGATCGCTGCGTATCAGTGCTGACGATCGATATCAGGAAATGCCTCGACAGATGAAGATTAATATCGATCAATGTATACAAGTACCGTCGATCGATGTCGAGACACCAGACGCGACATTTTGGATTCAGCAGACTTAAAAACCAAGGGCAAGCCAAATTACCAAAATGCCCTGACGAGTTTTTAACCTAGTAGAATATATACTGCCTAGAGTTTTTGACGGCAAAAAAAACAGAGCTTTTTCTAGACCTAGTTTTGTTACAAGTTTCATTTGGGAGAGAAGATCACTTGTGATTGGAACTCCTTGTTTTCTAACAGTAAGTTGAATTAATCTCATAGGAGCTGGGATGAAGAAGTTATCCCACTTTCAAATCAGGTGACTCTAGTTTCCCAGTTTGGGAATAGGACAGCTTCTGTGTCGTTCCAATTAAACCAGGATGAATCACTTTGTAAGAAGCTTGATTTGGATACATAAAGCGGTGGAGAATCACCAGGAAGTTGAATAAATCTCATAGGAGCTGGGATGAAGAAGTTATCCCACTTTCAAATCAGGTGATTCAAGTTTCGCAGTTTGGGAATAGGACAACTTCTTTGTCGCTCCAATCAAGCCAGGATGAATCACTTTGTAATAATCTTGATTTTGATACATAAAGTGGTGGAGAATCACTGTTGGGGTCAAAATCGGTCACGACGGAGTCAATGTCTGAAAGTCCGTAAAAATAAGCATAAACGTTTTTACGAAAAGTAATCTTCGTAAAGATATCTTCACGAAGAGCCTTGCAGTAAAATATCATCCAAATCTCAATCGAACCATTAAATACCGATTGTCCGAAGGCAACAGACATGTATCCAAATCGGCCGCGGACAAGCTCGAGTATGGAAATCAGACCGCGGACAAGCCAAGCTAAATCGATACGCGGCGACCAAGCATGCACACAGCTCGGCCGCTACGTAGCGACCCAGCTCAAGCCAAGCTTGGTCGCTACGTAGCGACCGAGCCCGAGCCAAGCTCGGTCGCTACATAGCGACCGAGCGTCCGTCTCGCTCGGTCGCTACGTAGAGACCGAGCTCGGCTAAGCTCGTTCGCTACATAACGACCGAGCACTCGTTCCGCTCGGTCGCTACGTAGCGACCGGGCTCGAGCCAAAGTTCGGTCGCTGCGTAGTGACCGAGCTCTTTCGAACATCGGTACGACACCAGTACATGCATTCTCGTCAAACCTTCAAATGTTATCTCCCGAAGACCGTAGCGAGCTCAGTCTATGTTTTCCGCTATTCTAAATCATCGATCAAACTTCGCGGATTAGAAACCGCGGAAAGTTCTTTCTTTGTCGAAAGAAATCGTAGTAAACGCTTCGAGTCGGAAGACGGCCCAAAGGGACCTAAAACACGACTCGAGGCCCATCTTGCGATTTCTTAACCAAAAGCCCGTAAACCACAGCACGGTTTATGCTTGGTCCACAAGGAAGGATAAATGTCAAGTTTCCGCGGATAAATACGGAAGTTTTGAAGATAATTGTGAAAATCGGGAAAATGGAATATCTCCATTTTTATACTATGACGGCTTAAGGGCAGAAGAGTAAAAGCGTAAACAAACCTTGGAGCTAGTATAAAAGGAGTCCTAGGCGAGGAGCATGAGCAGGACTCTTTAGATTCGAAATTCTCTGCACTTAGAAACTTTAGGCTTTATTCTCGACAAGTTCGGTTTCTATGGCTGGCACTCAATTACTAGACGAACTCGCCCAGGCAGTTCGATCTCTTTTCCAGCTCTATCAATTGAACTACGTTCGGCTTGATCCTCGAAAGGGGTACGTAGGCAGCATTTAACAAGGTTCAGTCTGAAATCAATCAAAAACCTTTTTTGTATCTTTTACGTCTTTTGTTATCGAGCTGCGACTTAACTAGGTTTGAGCTTTTAGGCCGCTAGAACTAGGTAACTCGCTGACAGCCTTTGCGGCCAAAGCTTTTATGATCTCTTGTAATGATCGCAACGCTCTTACGCAGATTCGAAATAAGATTTACTGTTTTCTCTAAACCCGTTTGTTATCTTTTCACGATTTCCACATATATTTGGTCACTTGTCGTTGGCTCTCGCAGAGATCCGGGACCTCTGGGAAATTAGGGTTTTCTTAGTTTCCTAATTTAAACGGAAATCGACAGTGCGAATTTCAGTTCCCAGAATCACCAGGGAGTTGAATAAATCTCATAGGATTTGGGATGAAGAAGTTATCCCACTTTCAAATCAGGTGATTTCAGTTTTGCAGTTTGGGAATAGGACAGCTTCTTCATCATTCCAATCAAACCAGGATGAATCACTTTGTAAGAAGCTAGATTTGGATACATGAAGCGGTGGAGAATCACCAGGAAGTTGAAAAAATCTCATAGGAGCTGGGATAAAGAAATTATCCCACTTTCAAATCAAGTGATTCCAGTTTCGGAGTTTGGGAATAGGACAGCTTCTGCGTCGTTCCAATCAAACAGGATGAATCACTTTGTAAGAAGCCTGATTTTGATACATAAAGTGGTGGAGAATCACCTGAAAGTTGAATAAATCTCATAGGAGCTGGGATGAAGAAGTTATCCCACTTTCAAATAAGGTGATTCCAGTTTCGCAGTTTGGGAATACGACAGCTTCTTCGTCGTTCCAATCAAACCAGGATGAATCACTTTGTAAGAAGCTTGATTTGGATACATAAAGTGTTGGAGAATCACCAGGAAGTTGAATAAATCTCATAGGAGTTAGGATGAAGACGTTATCCACTTTCAAATCTTGTGATTCCAGTTTTTCAGTTTGGGAATAGGACAGCTTCTGCGTCGTTCCAATCAAACCAGGATGAATCACGTTGTAAGAAGCTTGATTTAGATACACAAAGTGTTGGAGAATTGCCAGGAAGTTGAATAAATCTCATAGGAGCTGGGATGGAGAAGTTATCCCACTTTCAAATCAAGTGATTCCAGTTTCGCAGTTTGGGAGTAGGACAGCTTTAGCATCGTTGCAATCAAACCAGGATGAATCAATTTGTAAATAGCTTGATTTGGATACATAAAGTGGTGCAGAATCACCAAGAAGTTGAATAAATCTCATAGGAGCTGGGATGAAGAAGTTATCCCACTTTCAAATCAGGTGATTCTAGTGTCCCAGTTTGGGAATAGGACAGCTTCTGCGTCGTTCCAATCAAACCAGGATGAATCACTTTGTAAGAAGCTTGATTTAGATACATAAAGCGGTGGAGAATCACCAAAAAGTTGAATAAATCTTATAGGAGCTGGGATGAAGAAGTTATCCCACTTTCAAATCAGGTGATTCCAGTTTCGTAGTTTGGGAATATGACAGCTTCTTTGTCGTTCCAATCAAGCCAGGATGAATCAATTTGTAAGAATCTTGATTTGGATACATAAAGTGGTCGATAATCACCAGGAAGTTGAATAAATCTCATAGGAGTTGGGATGAAGAAGTTGTCCCACTTTCAAATCAGGTGATTCCAGTTTCGCAGTTTGGGAATAGGACAGCTTCTGCGTCGTTCCAATCAAACCAGGATGAATCACTTTGTAAGAAGCTTGATTTGGAGCCATAAGGTGGTGGAGAATCACCAGGAAGTTGAATAAATCTCATAGGAGCTGGGATGAAGAAGTTATCCCACTTTCAAATCAGGTGATACCAGTTTCGCAGTTTGGGAATACGATAGCTTCTTCGTCGTTCCAATCAAACCAAGATGAATCACTTTGTAAGAAGCTTGATTTGGATACATAAAGCGGTGGAGAATCACCAGGAAGTTGAATAAATCTCATAAGCGATGGGATGAAGACGTTATCCACTTTCAAATCATGTGATTCCAGATTCGCAGTTTGGGAATAGGACATAATCAAACCAGGATGAATCACTTTGTAAGAAGCTTGATTTGGATACATAAAGTGTTGGAGAATCACCAGGAAGTTGAATAAATCTCATAGGAGTTAGGATGAAGATGTTATCCAACTTTCAAATCAGGTGATTCCAGTTTCGCAGTTTGGGAATAGGACAGCTTCTTAGTCTTTGCAATCAAACCAGGATGAATCACTTTGAAAGAAGCTTCATTTGGATACATAAAGTGTTGGAGAATCACCAGGAAGTTGAATAAATCTCATAGGAGTTGGGATGAAGAAGTTATCCCACTTTCAAATCAGGTGATTCCAGTTTTGCAGTTTGGGAATAGGACAGCTTCTTCATCATTCCAATCAAACCAGGATGAATCACGTTGTAAGAATCTTTATTTGGATACATAAAGCGGTGGAGAATCACCAGGAAGTTGAATAAATCTCATAAGCGATGGGATAAAGACGTTATCCACTTTCAAATCATGTGATTCCAGATTCGCAGTTTGGGAATAGGACAGAATCAAACCAGGATGAATCACTTTGTAAGAAGCTTGATTTGGATACATAAAGTGTTGGAGAATCACCAGGAAGTTGAATAAATCTCATAGGAGTTAGGATGAAGATGTTATCCAACTTTCAAATCAGGTGATTCCAGTTTCGCAGTTTGGGAATAGGACAGCTTCTTAGTCTTTGCAATCAAACCAGGATGAATCACTTTGAAAGAAGCTTCATTTGGATACATAAAGTGTTGGAGAATCACCAGGAAGTTGTATAAATCTCATAGGAGTTGGGATGAAGAAGTTATCCCACTTTCAAATCAGGTGATTCCAGTTTCCCAGTTTGAGAATAGGACAGCTTCTGCGTCGTTCCCATTAAACCAGAATGAATCACTTTGTCAGAAGCTTTATTTGGATACATAAAGTGGTGCAGAATCACCAGGTAGTTGAATAAATCTCAGAGGAGCTGGGATGAAGAAGTTATCCCAATTTCAAATCAGGTGATTCCAGTTTCGTAGTTTGGGAATACGACAGCTTCTTCGTTGTTCCAATCAAACCAGGATGAATCACTTTGTCAGAATCTTGATTTGAATATATAAATTGGTGGAGAATCACCAGGAAGTTGAATAAATCTCATAGGAGTTGGGATGAAGAAGTTATCCCACTTTCAAATCAGGTGATAACAGTTTTGCAGTTTGGGAATCGGACAGCTTCTTAGTCGTTGCAATCAAACCAGGATGAATCACTTTGTAAGAAGCTTGATTTGGATACATAAACTGTTGAAGAATCACCAGGAAGTTGAATAAATCTCATAGGAGTTGGGATGAAGAAGTTATCCCACTTTCAAATCAGGTGATTCTAGTTTCCCAGTTTGAGAATAGGACAGCCTCTGTGTCGTTCCAATCAAACCAGGATGAATTACTTTGTAAGAAGCTTGATTTTGATACATAAAGCGAAGGAGAATCACCAGGAAGTTGAATAAATCTCATAGGAGCTGGGATGAAGAAGTTATCCCATTTCAAATCAGGTGATTCCAGTTTCGCAGTTTGGGAATTCGACAGCTTCTTCGTCGTTCCAATCAAACCAGGATGAATCACTTTGTAAGAAGCTTGATTTGGATGCATAAAGTGTTGTAGAATCACCAGGAAGTTGAATAAATCTCATAGGAGTTAGGATGAAGATGTTATCCACTTTCAAATCATGTGATTCCAGTTTCGCAGTTTGGGAATAGGACAGCTTATGCGTCGTTCCAATCAGACCAGGCTGAATCACTTTGTAAGAAGCTTGATTTAGATACATAAAGTGTTGGAGAATCACCAGGAAGTTGAATAAATCTCATAAGAGCTGGGATGAAGAAGTTATCCCACTTTCAAATCAGGTGATTCCAGTTTCGCAGTTTGGGAATAGGACAGCTTATGCGTCGTTGCAATCAAACCAGGATGAATCACTTTGTATTCCCATGAGATTTATTCAACTTTCTAGCTATTCTCGATTACTTTATGTATCCAAATACATATTTTCACATTGCGATTCATCCTGTTTTGATTAGAATGACGAAGAAGTTGTCATATTCCCAAAAAGGAAAACTGGGATCTCCTGATTTGAAAGTGCGATAACTTCTTCATCCTAACTCCTCTGAGATTTATTCAACTTCATGGTGATTTTCCACTACTTTATGTATCCGATTACAGATTTTCACATCGCGATTTAACCTGGTTTGATTAGAATGACAAAAAGTTATTATATTCCCAAACAGAAAAACTGAGATCTCTTGATTTGAAAGTGGGATAACTTCTTCATCCTAAATCTTATGAAGATTTATTCATTCTCCACTACTTTATGTATCCAAAAACAGCTTCTCACATCTCGATTCATCCTGGGTTGATTAGAATGACGAAGAAGTTGTCATATTTCCAAACAGAAAAACTGGGATCTCTTGATTTGAAAGAGGGATAATTTCTTCATCCTAACTCCTATGATATTTATTCAACTTCCTGGTGATTCTCCACTACTTTATGTATCCAAATACAGCTTCTCACATCGCGATTCATCCTGATTTGATTAGAATGACAAAGAAGTTGTCATATTCCCAGACAAGGAAAACTGGGATTACCTTCTTCATCCTAACTCCTATTAGATTTATTCAACTTCCTGGTGATTCTCCACTATTTTATATATCCACATCAAGCTTCCTACATCGCGATTCATCCTGGTTTTATTAGAGTGACGAAGAAGTTGTCATATTCTCAAATGGAAAAACTGGGATCATCTTATTTGAAAGGGACATAACTTCTTCATCCTAAGTCCTATGAGATTTATTCAACTTCTTGGTAATTCTATACTATTTAATGTATCCAAATACAGTCTGTCACATCGCGATTTATCCTGGTTTAATTTAAATGACGAAGAAGTTGTCACAATCCCAAACATGAAAACTTAGATCACCTGATTTGAAAGTGAGATAACTTCTTCATCCTAACTCCTATGAGATTTATTCAACTTCCTGGTGATTCTCCAGTACTTTATGTATCCAAATACAGATTCTCACATCGTGATCCATCCTTTTTTGATTTGAATTTCGAAAGAAGTTTTCATATTCCCAAACAGCAAAACTTGAGCACCTGATTTGAGAGTGGGATAACTTGTTCATCTTAACTCCTATGAGATTTATTAAATTTCCCGGTGATTCTCCACTACTTTATGTATCCACATACAGCTTCTCACATCGTGATTCATCCTGGTTTGATTAGAATGAAGATTAAGTTGTCATATTTCCAAAACTCAAAAACTGAGATCACATGATTTGAAAGTGGTATAACTTCTTCATCTTACAACTATGAGATTTATTCAACTTCCTTGTGACTCTCCACTACTTAATGTATCCAAATACAACTTCTCACATTGCGATTCATCCTTGTTTGATTAGACTGATGAAATAAGTTGTCATATTCCCAAACAAGAAAACTGGAACACTTGAGAAGAAGTTGAAGACACGAGTGGTTCAGACAGGAGATGATGCTAAGAGGCAAGAAACCTTCATCAAGGGTAAAGGAGATGAAGGGCTGAAGTACCATGTGAATGCCATCATAGAGGATGACTTTTGGCAAGTGGTTAAGGAGGAGAAGCTTAAGGAAGGAGATTTCAAAGTTGAAAGCTATATGATCTTGGCAGTTCACATTGTTGTCGATCGGCGCCAAGAGAGGAACATCGATCGATGGAATCAGATGAACAACGATCGATACATACTTTTCAAGATCGATCGATAGAGTCAGTTGCATCATGTGAGACAGTTAGAATCATGACCCATGAAGAATTCACAGCTAAGCACCCTCATCCACCCAAACCCTTACATTTAAGCATCGATCGGCAGAGGCAGCCAGACACCGATCGACTGAGAGAACCAACTGGCGATCGACAGTCAACTCCAGTCATCGATCGTGAGCACCTCTTTGCTACCGAGTGCAACTACCCAAAATTGATGTATCACGATTAAATGCACTCATAAACCCATCTCAACATTTAGAGACATCAATAGGCAATATCAGTGAGCAATCTGACGATGCACCCGAGCCTATGCAAGTTGATCAGGCTACTGTGGGAATAACCTTGAGGAAGAGAAAGGAAAAGGTTCCAAATCATCTAACGAGAGGAGCTAATGATAAGGAAATGGATAGTTTCACCACGAGGATTCTAAGAATCCCAATGGACAAACCATTTGAAAAGGCTTACTTTACCCACATGTTGCGGATGTTCTTTAGAGAGACCAAGGAGACTGAAGAAGACATTAGGAGAATGTTCCACCAATTCAGAGAAAAGATGAGATAAAGGATTACACTGAAGAAGAAGAGTGATCCTGGAAAGTTTGTAGTACCATGCTTGATAGGAGGCATTGATTACCCTAGTGTGTTCTGCGACACATGATCTTCAGTCAGCATTCTACCTAAGGGAAAATAGAACCTTTAGAGGATTCATTCACTTTTGTGGATTGTTCTCAGAGGAACTCATAAGGGTTCATCAGAAACCTTGAGGTGCAGATTGGTAATGCCCTAGTTACAGTAGACTTCCATGTCCTGGACATCAAGCTAAATTGGAATTCTTCTCTATTACATGGAAGAGACTTCATGGCTACTGTAGGAGCAGTATGCGACATGCAGACCAACAAGTTGTGCCTAACACTCATAGACCCCACTGTCTACTATGATCCAGTGAGAGTTGTCAAGCAACAGACGACCTACATGGAGATTAGAAATGATCATGGATTCATTGCAGTTTTCTACTGCAACCATAAAGCTGAAGTGGAATCGGAGGCTGAAGCATCGATCGACACTCAACATGAGTCATCGATCGACGAGAAGTCTAAAGCAGAGATCAATGAAGAGTTAGAAGCAACGATCGGCAGTGACCATGCGAATGAGATAAACGATTTCCCATCAGGATCTATCAACAGTTGGGAGAATGATTACTACTAACCTAACTTTGCTGTTCACACTGCTACACCTTCAAAGAGGAAGATCAGCGCAATGGAGCCAGATGAGTATGATGAGGACTACAGAGAAGAAGAGATCATTGAGTACCGTGGCCTTGCCATAGAAGAAGCATGACTTCTCAAGATTTCCCAAGAAACCTGAGGGGAAACATCGATCGACGGAAACAACAAGACATCTCGATACTCAAAACGGAATAGTCAGACAAAAGAGCAGAAGATTCAACATTGATCGATAGGAAAGGTCAACCATCGATCGACAGTCTTTTCGAATTTGGACAAAAGAGCTTATGATTCCGGCAGCAACATATTATTCAAGTGGGAAACAAAATATGAATACGGCGTATATAAAGACGAGCATGGATATGCACAAGCTCCAGATGGCAGAATCATTCATGTGTCTAGGGAAGACATCATAGACATTCTGGAAAGAACTACAATGCATGGACAAGCTCAGACTTTTTTACCAAAACATGAAGAGAAGTTCACCAGAACCTTGCCAAAGTTAGGAAGTTACAGCAAAGCAGATATTGATGATACGGTACATGGGATCTACAGAGCCCATGAGATGTCACTAGAAGAATCCTACAGGAGGCTCGATGATGTCTAATACACACTCAATGACAGCATTGACAGGCTGACTATACGCAAGGATGAGCTGAAAGAGGAGATAAATGTGATTAGGAGACAGAATGCCATCCGATCAGAAGCATCGATCGACGGTTACACTCGACCATCGATCTACAATAGGCACGCATCTTTGCGAGGAAATCTGGTAGTAGTGAAGTTGTTAGAGGAAAAGCTTGATGAGATTATTTTTTCTCAAGACTTGATGCGAGAAGATTTTTCCCAGATATTGGAGGAATCGAGGAGATAATTCACGCCAGACTTAGAATGCAGCAGGACTGTAATGGAAAACTTCAGAAACGGATGCATGTCAATGAGGTTGATAATGAGATACTGAAAAACCAGTGGACTAGGGGGATGAAGCCATAAGAAGCTTCGTTGGTACATGGTTTTAGACAAGCAAAGAAGATGTAGACACTTGTTTCCCAACAAGTAGTCATCCACCTCCTTATTAGCCAACCCACTTCCAGTGACTATAACAAAGCGCTAAGTGTGAGGCAACCCACTATTAGGTAAGTTTTACTTAGTTTAACTTCAAATTATTACTGACTTTTGCATTTAATTTATTGCAGGTCATAAAAAAACCAAAAAGATATCCAAGGAGACGATTGCTCAGCCTATCAACCGATGAGACCTAGTTGACATCGATCGACAATACAACACCAGCACCGATCAACATACACTTTATTGTGTCGATCAAAATCAAACAACAGAGAGCTAGTATATCGTTCTACCTTGTTAATTATGTACTTTTGATTTATGTAATTCAAGTCTGGGGGGAGGTTCATAGATATTTAATTTATTTATGAGTCTTATAAAATGTTTTAAAAAAAAAAGTTTTTACTGAGTCAAAAAGGGGATAATGAACTTAACATTTCACTTATTATCTAACCACTCTTCAATTTATTGACACTGAAGTGTATAAAGATACTAAAGTGGATCACATGCCAATTATCCGCACTTGCTGAGAATGTTAGAAGGAACCAAAGCTGATCTCCAACCTAAATGAGCTTAATCTGCATGTCTTGGGGCTTGGTATACATTAGAGCGGATTCCTCTTGCAAGTTTGGAGTGAATGACTCAAGGTCAAAGGTGTTTTATCAGCCCAAAGATGTTCAGGAAAGCTTAGGCCTTATTACTTTCACTGCATCAACAAAACAAATTCACTTTGTTTTGGATGAAGCTGAAATTCGACCAGACCCTTTATCAGAATGTTTCTGACCCATTCTCATCAATAATACCAAGAGGGAGTCAGCAACAAAGTCCTGGTCGTGCATGGGAAAAAGAATTCAACAAAAATCATTAATTTTGGTCTTTAGTCAAAGTCTTCATTTGTAGTTTCTATGTTTCTTATTTTTAGCATTTTCTTTCTTAATTTCTACAATTTGTAACCTATATAATGAGGCCTAAGAGCCACAAAATAAACAGACTATTTTGATTAAAAACTTGTTTTGTTTTTAGAGTGATTCTCCTTATTGCTTTAGAACATTTCGATCTTTTAGTGTGAGGCTGAAGATCAAACTGATTTATCAGGAGTTATTTCGCAAGCTCTTGTGTGACCATTCTACCAACAGAGAGTTTTGTGTAGTATTTAAATAGTTCAAATGTCGAGTTCTTACACTCTTCATTGGTTTACACGAAGCAACATTCTAAGGTTCACTGCCTATCTTCTGAAGAATCGTCGCTAGCGTCAGGCACTAGGTTTGATATACCTCTTGTTGGATCAACACGAGTCTAAAGAAGCTTAGGATTATCCCATTACCACCTTGGAGTGAAAGGTCTTTGACAGATCTGAACGAAGTCATCCATAACCTTGGCCAGGATCGCATCAAGTTAGCCTCTATCAATTTTGGGCACAGCATATTGCCCGTGATGTGGAGAACCAGAAGAGTCTGTTACTCATACCATCTTTGTATACCCGCCATCTCTACATGCTTGGTCCCTATCAGCAACACCAACAAGTCTAGATATCTTTCCGGTGTCGAGTGTTTATGCTAATATGGATTATCTATTCTGGAGAAAGAACATCATTTTCGAGCTAGAATTAGACAGGGATTCTTATCCCTGAATAATCTGGTAGATTTGGAAGGCCCAAAATGATAAGTTCTTTAAGGGGATAGACAGAGATCCATTGGAACTAGTTTGTTACGTAGAGAGTGAATGTCGAGCCTTGTTCAACGCAGACGAGATGGTGCCACCTATTCCACAAGATAAGAGTATTGGAGAACCTCAAGTCTTAAGCTTGGGTAATATATGCATGATAGATGGGTCTTGGACATCTACATCACAGTTCAGTGGGTGTGGATGGGATTGGATGGACAGCTTGGAGAAGGTTCAAACTTATGGGGATACGAAATTACCCACGGCGAGAGTCTGCATTGCATTCGGAAGTGGAAACACTACGATGGCCAATGGAGAGTATGCTCCAACATTCAACATGACAGAGTTTTGGGAAGGATTGCAAGGATTTGATCGTGATGATTATGGAGCCCCATGCTTGGCCAAGCTTTGCAACATAATTGGAGAGGATAAAGACTCTGCAAATATGCTTTCTAGATTTCAAGATTGTTCATATTCTACGAGCGCAAAATTATATTTCTGACTCTTTAGCTAGGACTATGACGTCTTTCTATAGATCTATGTTTTATTGGTTGTTCTATTCCAGTCTGGTTATCTAGACCACTTGAAGTTTGAGTAATAGAATAGCTTTTTGTTGTAAAAAAAAGACTTGATTTTAATAATAGTTGTAGATCCTAAAATTTACACTAAGTATTTAGTAGTGATCAGGAGTTTAATCTAGGGAAGATAAATGATATAGGCAACGATATCTTTAGAACACAACGATGTAATCAGTTTCTAGTAGGCAAAAATGGACTTTATTGATGAGTAAGGATAAATACAATGAATGAATTGAGATCGAATGTTACAAAACGAGATCGATAAGATCAAATACTAAAACTACAAGAAAACAAGGTTGAAGTGTGGGTGTAGCTCTTTCTAGGCTTTTCAACGTGTCCCCTTTCTTATGCGTCAATCTCTTCTTATAACGGGCTGCTCCCATGATCTTTGCAACCGTTCCGCGATCTCCAGTTCTTTGGATTGATCTTCTTTCTGCTTGGTCGAAGTTGGGCTTCTTTCGTGGTTGTGTGGCCCAAGCCATTCGGGCCCAATTCTTAACTGACCAATATTGGGTCCAACATTTGTCCCCCGGCCCTTTTGGTTTATTGGGAAACCGAAAGGGTGAGAACTGACATAGACCAACGTCGTCGCGATTCTCGGGAAGTGGGATATCATGCGCATCGGCGTGATTTGACTTGTCGACCATTTTTTGAATTGTGTGGCAGAGATCGATAGTTTGTGGCCGGGTACAATTAAACACTTCGAGAACCATTTTTTGTGTATATATATTATTCTTACTAAATATATCATCTTCTCCAACACAATGGTTCTACTTTCTCTCTCATTGTCTTCCTATTTCGAATCAATGGCACCTGAAAAATTAGGTCCTCATCGCCCGACGATTATCGATGCGAAACATATCGAGGCCATCTACGAACTCTGGGGAGTTGCATATGCCGTTGAAATCGAACATCCTGATGACGGCGAAACTCCAAAGACTGTGAGGCCGGGGTACTGTGGCCCTACATGTCGCATTTCGAAGACGAAGGCTTGTCATTTCCTCTTCCTCATTTTCTTCTTGAGGCGCTTGTGGAGCTTGCGATGGATTTTACTTAGATGGTGCCTAATTTCTTCCGCTACTTCTTGGCGCTTCGTGGGCCCGAGCTAAGGAGGAAGGTCTCAAATTTAGCCTCGGGGAGTTAAAGCAATTATTTGCTATCAAGCAGAATAGTGGCTTCCCAGGCACGAGGATTCTTGCTCCTCGCGCCGGCCAATCCATCATAGACGGCATCCCTAACAGAGATGACCGGTGGATAGAGAAATTTTTTGTTTTCACGATCAACCCGGTGTCAGTCGGTGATTTTGACTTCGGAAGGATCCCTAGGGAGTGGTCCGGCAAGATTGGTAAGTTTTTTTATTTTTAAGAAGTGAATCCCTTTTTTTTGCCGTTTTGGCGTTTTAACCTTTTCTCCACTTATCTGTAGAGCCCTTTAGTTCCACGCCTATGACTCCCGACCTTCGTGGATTGATCGCCACCCTGCAGCGAGGTAACCCTCAATGGCTCGCATTTACCGTAGATCGAATTCGTGCTGCTTGCGCTCTTCCACCAGGTGAAAACCGTGCTACCCTATTTGGTCTGCAAATCCCGTTCGACCAGGGAAGGGTCGTCGTAACAAACATAAGCCGATCTTCCTTTCTTTCCTTTCGAAAATGCCCGAGCTAGATTGTTCGTGTGTTCCTAAATTCCCCAAAATCTGTTTCATTCAGGAGCGCGGGAAAAGTAGGCCCTGTCCGATCGTCCTGACAAATCCTTTGAGGTCGGGTCATTGGAACGAGCTAAGAAAGCTTGGTGCGGACCGGTTCTTAGATCGAGGTCGCATTCTCAGTCTCCTGGTCTTATGGATAGACCGGTATCAATCACCGTTCCTGCTGGTCGGGCTTGAAAGACGCCGACTACTTCAGCCGGTTCTGTCGGTGATTGAGCTCTTAATGACGACATCGATTCATCGACTCACCAACGCCGACGTCGAGCTCTAGAGGATATCAACTCTGTGAGTTCGAATTCACCGAGCTCGGGGCTTCCTCCGCCGTTGCGGGCTCCTGGCGAAGGTACTTCTCAAGTTGACCCGAGTACTCATCTTCCGGACGTGCAGGAGACCTCTTTGTGGAGGTTTTCGTATGATAACGAGGTACCGATCCTCGAGAATCCTGAGCGTCTCGCCTTGATATGGCACAAGATCAGAGAGAAGGGATGCGAGCTCCCTTCTTTGGGGCACATGCGAGAACATGACGCTTATGTTTGGATGGAGGTCACGAATTCTAAGGTAATCAATCCTGCGACTGCTTCTGTCATTTCATTGGATAAAATGACGGCTGCCTGAACTTATTATCGCTTTTTCTTAGACTGTGGAGGCGACCAATGAGTATGCCGCTTTGATGGAGAGGCGACTGGTTGACTTTCCGAGCAAGGAGTAGATCGGGGGTCATCTTCTCACAATTCAGCAACTTCGGGGTGAGTTGGAGGCCTTTCGAGCGACAGAGCAGCAACGTGAAGTCGAGATTGAGGGACTGAAGGGGAAATTGGTTGCTGCTGAGACGGAGAAAGTCGCTGTTCAGAAAGACCTTTACTCGATGAAAGAAAAGCATAGGCGGGAGATCGAAGGTCGTGATGCAGCAACTCGCAAGGAGTGCAATCTTGCTCGTCTTTCTCTTGCTCGGGAATATGATGCGGTTCTGGCCGTGGTGAAGGATAAGCTTCAGAAAAAGAAAAAGGAAACGGCTGTGGAGATTCGTTTGCAGGAGGTGCGAGCTCGTATTGAGAATTAGACCGAGTACAACGAAGGCGGTTTCGAGCTCGAAGAAGAGTTGGAGCGTCTTAAAGACCAGGAGATCTCACTCGATGTTGATTATGGTCTTGCTTCGGTGTTGGATCCTTCCTTTATTCATCTCGAACTTCCTGAGGTGCCCGGCGACTCGGTCGATCAAAAGTTATGCGAAGATTGATCTGATTGCTTCGAAGTTTGTAATTTGTTATGTTTTTAGTTTTTCTTTTTTTGTTTGTTGAAGAAATATATATATGTCTTCAAAATGGATTATCGGGTTAATACCTTTCTAATCGAATCCTTTGTTTAATTTTTAGCTTCATTGAGCTTGTTTATTTTATCCTTCAGAAGGGGGTAGAACAGAGACTGATCAGGAATCTGTTTTGTGGGCCTTCATATGGCCTGATAGCGTAGTCGATTGGGTGGGCTATGCTAGTAATTGAGTTTTCTAAGTGATAGAAGGAAAGCAACAAAAGTTTGTTTGGTTGTTTGGGCTGCGCTCGAAGTCGAGCAGCCTACGTACCCTTCTCGAGGGATCAAGCCTATTCGTAGTTCTGTTTCGTTTTGCCGAGTTATAGACGTCGGGCCTCCCAGCTCGTAGCTCGATTAACTTGGTCGGGATTTGGGTTTGTGCTATTTGTAGTATTTCTATAGGTTTTATGCATTCCAGGGTCTTACTTCGGGGCGGCCATTTTTGCATTTTTCTAGTTCGTATACTCTGGAACGGATTTCTTTGGTTACTTTGTATGGTCCTTCCCATCTGGTTCCCAATTCTCCTGCTTTTGGTTCTTTTGTTCCGTTGAATACTTTTCGAAGGACTAAGTCACCGACGGAGAATGCGCGGTTCCTTACATTAGAGTCGTAGTAACGTGATGCGGCTTGTTGGTAATTTTGCACGCGAACTGCCGCTCTTTCCTGTCGTTCTTCGATCATATCGAGTTGATCGATCAGTAGTTCTTTGTTGAGTTCGGCGTCTTCTAGGCACACCCTACGTCGCTGGCTTGGGACCTCGATTTCTGCTAGTATTACGGCTTCGACCCCATAAGATAGTGAAAATGGAGTCTCTTGGGTTGTTGTGTGAGGGGTCGTCTGGTAGGCCCAGAGGACTTCGTGCAGCTCTTAGCCACATCTTTCTTTTTTGAAGTCGAGCCTTTTCTTAAGATTATTCATTATGGTCTTGTTCGCAGCTTCGGCGTGTCCATTACACTTTGGGTAGCGGGAGCTTGCAGCCTTAATCTTGATCTTCCACTTGTTGCAGAATTCTTTGAATATTTTTGAGATAAACTGCGGTCCGTTGTCGGTTACTATTTCGTAAGGCAGGCCGTGTCGGCATATGGCGTTTTTCCAAATGAATTTTGTTACCGTGTCAGAGGTGATCTTGTGGTATGCCTCAGCTTTGATCCACTTGGTAAAGTACTCTGTTAGCACCAGAAGGAACCATAGTTGAGCTGGTCCCAAGGCCACTAGCGGTCCTACTATATCTATGGCCCATTTCATGAAGGGGTATGGAGATGATATCGTGGAGAAATCAGCAAGTACATGTGATTTCGAACTCGTTCGTGGTTTGTATTCGATGTCGTATTCGCTGAGTTCGATTGCCCATTTTGCCATCCTTTCGGATTGGCTTGGACTGTGGAGTACTGTTTGTAGGGGTTGTGATATACCTTGGATTTGACCCGTTTTCATCCATGGTATATAGGTGTTTTACTATATATATATCTATGTTTTCTACTCTTCTAGGTATGTTTTCAGGTTCAAGTGCATTTCGGAGTAAAGCTATGACTTTGGAGCATTTTGGAACTTAAATGACATTTCATCCGAGCTAACCATGTAGAGGTCGACGAGAGGAAGAACAATCGATCGATGCGCATCCAGTGCTGTCGATCGACACCAAGAGATGCCTCGACAAATGAAGATTAATATCGATCGATGTACACAAGTACCATCGATCGATGTCGAGACATTGGACACGCGACATTTTGGATCCAGCGGACTTGAAGCCCAAGTCCAAGCCAAATTACGAAAATGCCCTGACGAGTTTTTAACCTAGTAGATTATATACTACCTAAGTGTTTTGACGGCATTGAGAGCTTTTTGTTACAGTTTTACTTTGAGAGAGAGAGAGAGAGAGAGAGAGAGAGAGAGAGAGAGAGAGATTTTGGAGAGACGATCACTTGTGATTGGAACTCCTTGTTTTCATTTCTTTTCATCTATACTACGAATTCCCATTTCTTTATTGTCATGAATTGCTTTGCTATGTCTGAGTAGTTCATTTATTAGATCCAGGGTTCAGCTAGGTTTGTGGGATTAGCCCCAAACTATAGATCTGCCTTGTTGTGATATTCATGATAGATTTGTATTCATTGCTTGTTTTAGCCTTGCTAACTAGAACATGATCATAGGATTGCATACTCAAGCACCCTTGTAATCCCATCTTGACATCTATCTATCATATTAGGACTGCTAGAGAGGGCTAACCGCCAATTTAGTATCTTAATAGGGCATATCATACTCGCGCATAGGCCTGGCTAGAACCCGTCGATCGATGTCCTCAACTGACTATCGGTCGACGTAGGTAAAGGTGTATAGGTCGACGTCCCTATAGGGCCATCGATCGACACTCTTTCATTGTCAACATACTAACCGTTGAGACACGAGATCTAGTTTGTTAACCAGTAAAACATGCGACAGCTGGTCACTGAGTTAAGCGGTTGAGCTCTAACATATCATGCATGCAACAAATAGGCATCTATAGATATTATAATCTTTAACACATGAATAGTGGCTATGCATCTAATATCATTTCAAACCAAGCTACATTTACTATTTACTTTGCTTGTTACTATTGCTATTTCATTTAAACATTTACAACTCTTATAATTAATAAACACTAAATTTAATTGTTCCTTAGCTCATTGTGGATTCGATCCCTAAGTACTACATCTGAACCTCTTTTGATGAGAGTAACACTCCTTAGGGTAATTTGAGTGGTATCAAATTTGGCGCCATTAGATTTAGTTTTATTGATTCTTATTCTCTTCTCTACCCCCTTTCTAACATAATCTTTTTCTTGTCTTTTCAGGTGCATGCCCAACGGTACCAGAAGCAACAAGGAGAAAGACTTGCTGTTCTCAGACGATCGTGCTCAACGCACCATCCGTAGAGGTCAACGTTCCACATCGCTCGACGCAACAAATTCGTCGTCGATCGATACTCTCAACCAACCGTCGACCGACACCAGACCTTCATCGTCGATCGATCCTAATCGTTCGACAACGATCGATATTACACCACGTACGTCGATCGATACCGTGTCGTCAAAAATGGTGAACATTATTATCCTAACACAGGACGAGAACGGAAACTTGTATGACCAGGACGGTCATCTGCGTAATGCAACATGTCAGAAAATAGACGCTCAGGGAACTGTAATCCCTGATGCTGATGCTACAGGAGCTGCTCAACCTGTAGACGAGGACGCTCGATCGAAACCACTGGCCGACTACAATCGCCCATATGAGTACTATTCCAACAGATCAGCTATTCGACTTCCAGAGATCCAGAAGCAGAATTTCGAGCTGAAGCCTCAATACTACACTCTCGTGTCGCAGATACCCTACTATGGGTTACCGCACGAGCATCCTATGGACCATGTAGAACGGTTCGAGGATTTAATCGCTGCTATTCAGATGAAAGGAGTCCCCGAAGATTACCTGCTGTGCAAGCTCTTCAGATACACGCTGAATGGAGAAGCGATGCACTGGCTTAGGAAGCAACCCACAGGATCCTTAACATCCTGGGCCGACATCAAGAATGCTTTCTTACGAAAATTCTTTGATGAGGCGCGCGCTGAAGAGTTTCGAAACAAAATTTCCACATTCTCGCAGGAGGCTGGAGAGTCCTTCAAAGATGCGTGGATTAGATTTAGGTTCTTTCAGCGAGACTGTCCACACCACGGATTTAACGAAGTGCAGCTGCTAAGCACTTTCTTCCGAGGTCTCGCCTTACAGTATCAAATGGCTCTTGATACGGCGAGTGAAGGAAACTTCACTACTCGGAATCCGTTAGAAGCTGTGAGACTTATCGAAAACCTTGCTAACAGCAGCAGCACCAAAAATACTGACTCTGAACGAAAGAAGTCTGCAGCCTCTATCGGGAAGGAACAGATGGACGAAGTAAGAGCTAAGTTGGATGTGGTGCACGAGCTTCTTAGGAAGCAAGTCTGTTTAGCTGAAGGAGAAGTAGCAGATACGGAAGGAGAAGAAAATGTGAACTACATCGGAGGTACCGGATTCCAGAAATTTGGAAACCAGGGCGGAAACAGAAACTTCTTTGGAATTGGTCAAAGAAGTAACCAGAGTTCACAATTTCAAAAACCCTTTAACAACAGCAAAAGCTACTCGAACTCCTACTACCAGAATCCACCACCCCAGACTCAGGAAAGCAAGATCGAAGAAATGCTTGATCGAGTACTGTTGGGACAACAACAAATCACCGTGGATTTTAACGGTAAAATAGACTCCGCCTACAACAATCTGAACACCAAAATCGAGTCCTTAGGGACTCAGGTGAGAAAACTTGAAATGCAAGTGATTCAGACTGGCAAGACTATAAAGAGGCAAGAAGCTTTCGCTAGGGAGGCAAGAGCTGATAACGGAAAACACCACGTAAATGCCATCATAGATGATGATTTCTGGCAAGTGGTGAGACATGAAAAGTTTGAGGAAGGAGACTTCGAAATCGAAAGCTCCATGAGTCTCGGCGGATCCCAATGGTGTCGACCGATGTCGATGAACTTGCATCGATCGACAGACCATGATGAAGATCGATGGATGGATTATTCTAGTCATCGATTGACGTCGTCCGCTAAATCGACTGAATGCAATGCAGTTCAAATTCTAACTCATGAGGAATTCGCAGCTAAGCATCCTTACCCACCCTCCCCTTTCTATGATAAAATCGATCGATCGGTTGACCCAACCATCGATCGACAGAGTGAGTCAGACGTCGATCGTCACAACACACCTCCCATCGATCGACATGCACCTCTAACATACTGAGTGCGGTTACCCTCAATCGATAATGACTATATCAACGCACTCAAACCACCATTAGCTAGCCCACCGAAACCATTAGCTAGCCCACCCAAACCAAAACCCAACCCTTTAAATAGTTCACCAGAACTAGTTCAAAAAGATCAGGAAACTGAAGGGAGAAGGTTAAGGAAAAGAAAGGAGAAAATTCCTAAGAACCTTAAGAGGGAAGCTAACGATAAGGAGATGGATGGTTTCACTAAAAGAATCCTCAGAATCAAAATCAAAAAAGCTTTTGATGAAGCTTACTTCACACACCAGTTGTGGATGTTCTTCAGAGAAACAAAGGTGACTGAGGAGGACATTAGGAGAATGTTTCTTCAAGTCAGAGAGAAGATGAGACACATGATCACATTGTCAAAGAAGAGTGATCCTGGCAAGTTTGCAATACTATGCGTAGTCAAGGTTGTTGAATTTCCCCATTCAATGTGTGACACATGAGCATCAGTTAGTATCATCCCTAGGATCATGGCAGACCATCTTGTTTTGACCATCGAACCTTCAACTGAATCCTTCACCTTCGTGGATCTTTCAGAAAAACGATAAGGTGGTATCATAAGAGATCTGGAGGTACAGATTGGTAATGCCCTTGTCCTGGTAGATTTTCATGTTCTGGACATCGAGCATAACTGGAACTCTTCACTTCTGCTTGGATGATCTTTCCTAGCTACAGTAGGAGCTGTATGTGACATGAACAAAAACAAATTGTGTCTGACGCTGATAGACCCCAACATCCACTACGACCCTATCCAACCTAAGAGAAAAATTATTAATTCGGTGGATTACGGGAAAGAACTTGGCTTCATTGGTGCATGCCATTGTGGAGCAGAGTAAGAAACATAGTACTCGGAATCGATCGACACCCACACCTTTCCATCGATCGATTCCAATGAGTCAACGGTGACCGATGACCGAAACAACACGTCGCTCGACGTTGATCAGCCGGTTGACCATTTAGCTCTACCTAATCATTGTTACCCACACTTTGCCTTCCAACCTCCAAGCAAGAGAGGACGTGATGATTATTCCATAGGCAGTTGGGCAGACAGGGGTTTCCATGAAAGTTTTGCAGTTGACTCTGTAATCACTTCACCTAACGAGGAACATACAGAGGAATACGATGAGGATTATTGGAAGGAACGTGCAATCGAAATATCTTTGCAGGATGAAAGATTTGAAACACATAAGTTCACCAACACGTTTCCAACATCGTTCAACAAAGTACACTCCATATCGGTCGATACCCACCCTCGTCCAGAAAAACAACCGTGCACATCGATCGACACCCATGCAGGAACATCGATCGATATTCACGCCGCAGCGAAAATCCAGGAGCAGGAGAATATTCCCTCTCCAACTAGGTTTATAAATACCTATTTAAAAATGTGTTGCACCCCTGAAACCACCTCCACACACCAGTGCAGACACACAAGCAGAAAAGATGAACACTCTTCCATCTACATCAACAGGAAAATCCATGAAGAGCAATCATCTCAAGAACACAAGTTCTGCAGAAATTATTCTGCCCTCGATTGATGCATCTGTATCAACATCGATCGATACCTAATCTTTCTATTTCTAAATTGAATGATAATGCAAACATTGATTACGGTTTTCTAACACCTGATGAATTTGGTATTTTCAGGGACCCAGATGGCAATGCACGTGCAATAGATGGAAGGATCTTACCAGTGTCCAGAGAGGACATAGCCGATATCCTTCAAGTGGCCAATGGACCTGACAACCTATTCTCACAGCAACATGGCACTCCAGACGTCATTCAAACCGATCCAAACAAACACGTAGGAGTCGCCACAACAGAAATCAATCCAGATCTATCATGCCAACCAAAAGGCCAATCATCGACTGACGGGACAACTCAGACATCGATCGACAGGATAACACCAACGTCGACCGATAAAGATGACCCAACGTCGATCGACAAACGTTATGAATTTGGAAACCGCGCTTTTGACATGTACGGAGACAGAAAGTTCACTTGGGAACGAAGGGACGAGTATGGAGTCTACAGAGATGAGTGTGGACACGCACGAGGCGTAGCTGGTGAGATGATACCTGTCACAAAGGACGACATCAGGAAATTACTGGAAAGAGCATCTCTTTTTGAAGAGAGCCACATCTGTCTTCCAGAACATGCCACTTCCTTCACACTCACAAGACTGGCACCAGAACTCTACACCAAAGATTAAATCAACGAGATGGTGACTGGTATTTGTGGAGCTCAGGAAAAACTGGGAGAGGAGCTCAAATCATTGGTAAGAGATACACATCAACCTTTGGATAGAGGCTACAATGAGCTTTTCAGAAGTATGGTAGAAATGACGACAGAAATTGAGAGTTTACGACAACAACTTGAGAAGGAAGCCACGACCTCAGCATCGATCAACGCACCACATGCATCATCGATCGACGTCAGTCTTCCGACAGCCCAGATCCCTGCAGAACCGCAATGTTTAGCAGAACACAAGGATGAATGGGAAGTCTCATACATCAACACGAGGATAAACGACGTATACTACCTTCTCAACAACAACGTGGACTGGCTGAGCACTAAAATCGAGCTACTACAGCAAGATCTGGACACCATTCGCAAGAAGGACCAACAACCAGCCACATCGATCGACGTGTGTACCATCACATCGCTCGACGCTAAGATCTCAGCCATGGATGATAGGCTGCAGACTTATGAAGACATGCATGACCACTTCGTATCACCAGTCATGCTACATTTAAACAAACTGTCTAGTCAAATACTTCATGCCCAAAGGGATATTGATAAAATTACTAATCAAAATTTTTTGCAGGCAAACTCATCTTCGATCGACAGGCTACGAGGGCCTTGGATAGATGGCAAGAATCCTGTGGAGTTATTTCCATACACAGCAGCAGAGGTTGACAAGATCACATCCAAGTTCTACACTGCTATAGGCACCATGGAGGAACGACTTGACAAACGCTGCGATGACATCTACTTTCCATTCGACAATAGAATCGGTGGACTAGACAGCTACGCAGAATGGCTACAGAAAGAATTCAAAGCCATTCAGAGGCAACTCGCAGCTCAACACCAGATATCGGCAACGATCGACAGGAAGCGAGCGAAATCGCTCGATGGTAAGTCGCCGAGATCGACCGACGAACACTTAATCGCATCGATCGACGCCGAGTCTACACCAGCCGGCGAGCAGCTGATACACAAAAGAATAGAGTCAATGCACGAGGAACTAACAGAACTTTCAGCATACGCCTATGACAACATAGGCTGGCACCAGGTCAGCATTGACAACGTTCAGGATAGGCTACAGAACATTTCCAATGCACTTAAGAAGATGGATGATAAATGGACAAGAAATGATGAGACCACAAGAAGTTTCATTGCATCTTGGTCCAGAATGTGCAGAGACGACGTGGATGCTTGTTTTCCAACAAGCAGCTTATTATCCTCCAAATAGCCAATCGCTACCACAGTCAAGCTAAATGACTATAACCAAGCGCTGAGTGGGAAGCAACCCACTATTAGGTATTTTATTTTGGTTTATTAGCTAGCATTTATTTACTTTCGTTTTATTTCTTTCAGATTTAGGAGACCCAAGTAGGAGGACCCGAATATCGACCGCCGACGAGACGTCGACATCGCTCGACATAGACAAACACACGACGATCGATGCAACATTTTCCCATCGATCGATATCTAATCCGGTCAGATGTATCTTCCTTACTTGTTACATTTCGTACATCATGAATTATTCTATCATAACTCCGGCTGAGTTACACTGGGACAGTGTAATTTAAGTCTGGGGGGGAGATTTACTGATATAATTTATTTTATTCTTATATATAAGGAATTTTAATAAATTATGCTTAGCTATTGAAAATGAGACTATAATCTTATATTGATTTAAACTTGAATATCTAACCAATCTTAGCACCATTTTAGATTTACTGATTACAGATAGCACTATAGATGCTAAAGCAGATCAGTCTATCAACTACACACTTGCCTTGACCGTATGAAGTAACCAAAGCTGATTTCCAACACTAAACCTGAGACAACCGCTTGTCTTGGGGCTTGGTATACATGGGATCGGATTCTTCAGACAGGTCTGGAAGGTAACGCCTTGTGTAGATTATTTATCACATTTTCTCTCTCTAAATTTCGACCCTAGAATAGTTAGTGATTTACATTTCTTCAAAAAAAAAAAAAAATAATAATAATAATATAAATAAGATCTATTGTTTACTTAGGATGAGTCTGAACAGGACTTGGTGGCTAAAACTGTTAAGGCTTGATTCATAAAGACACCAATAAAAGAGTTCGAAACAGGACTTGGAGGCGGCAACTTCAAGGCTCGCTTTCGCAAAAAACTCTTGGATATAGGTCAAAAAGAAGTGAACAGAGCTTGGTGGCAACCACCATTAAGTTTTGATTCATGGAAGCCTGTCCAATCTTGGTCACTGATCCTGCAATGGAAGCAAACTTTGACTCAAGAGAGAAAATTAGAGAGAGAGAAATTAGGAACTAACTTTTACCTGCAGTTCCTGATACTTGTCTGAAATCATTGCATCCTATGATCGATACTCCCAAGGTAAAGCATTCACTTTATATTTATGCTAAGAAATGAAGTCAGTAGAGGGGATGTCAGACGTGAATTGCTGAGTTGTGTTATGTTAGAAATGGTTGCTAAGATAGGATATTGCATAGTATGCTTCTGTGATCAGGACTTTTTAGATGTGGGTGCAAAATTGTTGAGGAAAAGAATTCTATGCTTTAAGATTTGTAGTCCCTAATATTTTCAAACGTCTTTCAGAGAGACTGCCTGTATGTTTTGCTTGAGGACAAGCAAAAGGGTAAGTCTGGGGAAGTTGAAATACCTTGGATTTGACCCGTTTTCATCCATGGTATATAGGTGTTTTACTATATATATATATATATATATATAACTATATATATATACATATATATATAGTTATATATATATATATATATTTATATATATATAGTTATATATATATATATCTATGTTAATGGAAAATCTTTAAACACACTTATACTGAAAAACGCTCTCAGGCACTTTTACCAAAGGAAGTCCTTACTCATCGGTCCGTTGAGTGCTTAACAAGTTGACCTTCCACTTTTGGCTAAAAGCTCACCTACTTTTCTGCTGCAAATTCGAATCTCCACCGCTTTTGGTAATATCCTTTGGATAAAAGGCCTTTCTGGTTATTACTCTCCGGGTTCTTCCCCCGACCTTGTCGGAGGGACCGCCTTCTCCGGCCATATTTGCCGTGGAAGTCCGCTGCTGCCAAGCCTTCCGGTTATACAGCCCATCTCGAAGACCAGAGAAACATCTACAATGGAGCCTGCTTTGCTCCTTGCTTGAAGTCTCTTCTCTTCAGCCTGGTTGAACAAACTCCCGGGCATCCTTGCTACCGAGTGTAGCCTCAGACGAAACTTACTACCCTCTGTAGTCTCTATACCTCTACTCAAGAATTCTCTGCTTTGCCCTTACCGGAGATGTCTCACCGCTATTCAAGAACTGAGAAAGGAAAAGGAAAGATGAATAGCTTCTGTGTTGCCGGTCATCTTTCTTTCCGAGAGAAACTAGTTCGTCGCCAAGCCGAGAAAGAGCTAGCTCAAGCTGGCTCCGAGTTTCCGTCTTCTTCTGCGCAGGTCGTTGCCCCGTGTCATGGGACCGAAGTCATGGCTCCTCTCTCGCAAGCTCTTCCTGTGGGATCTTCCACGACTCCGATCCTCGTCGAGGACAAGGAGAAGGCTGCTGACTCTATGCCTCCTCCTCCAGCCAGAAAGGAAATCGTTCTGGCATTGCGTGCTCCTAGCGCTGTCCTGGATACTCAGCCTAAGAGTCGGAAGAGGAAACTCGCCAAGAGTGGCGACGGGGAGACTTCGCAGCAAGGTGGATCGAGCCTAGCCTCAGGACTTCGCGGAAAGGTTTGTCTCTTGTTTGAATTCTCGATCGTCTTTTGTGCATTCTTTTCTCGGACTTAGTCTTAAGAATTCTCACCGTTTGCAGTTCATATCGTTGATCGATGGGATGATCAGCGAATGTGGTTATGACACCAGTCTCCTTTCCGGGGAGTTGGTGGAGCTTCAGGGCAGATAGTCCGAAACCGAGGCCATGTTGACGGCTGTCGAGGAGTCTCACTCTGCGAAAGTGTCGAAGCTCGAGGTTGCGATAGGAGAGCTTGAGAGGGACCTTGGGAAGACGGCGAGTTCCTTGCTTAAGGAAAAGAAGGCTAGGAAGGCCAAATCCTCGGACGTGCATCGACTCCAGCGTCAGATCGAGAGTGACGCGGGACTAGCGCACTGCGGGATCCAAGAGGCTACGGATGCCCTTCGTGCGGAGTTTCAAGCTCGCTTGGCGAAAATTTCTGCTTCCCTGGGTTCCCTCGAGTGTATCCGGAGCAGGGATTTTGCTTTGGCGACGATTGAGGGCGGGATGGCCGTGGTTCGGTCGTTCCAAAGTGAGACTCCCCCGACCTTGGAGGCCGAAGAGGCCCGACTGTCCGGCTGCAAGGGAGATATGGCGGCCGAGGATGGAGATTTCGGTCTCATCCTGGCCGACCTGAAATCCGCGTGATTCCTTCCGACGTGTTCAGAAGACCCAGAGGGGAAAGACCCGATGGTCGGAGAGAACGGAAGCGGCGCGTCTCCAGGCTCGGTTGAGGCAGCGGGTGAAAAGGGGCGTAAGTTCTTAGGGTGACTTGGGTTAGATCTCTTGCGAGAGATTTTTTTTTTTATGTTTCGGCCTTGAATGGCCTTGTTTGTATTTCGGGACTGGCCGTGTGTGGCTTTGAATCCTTGCCGCTCCGCGGCTTTCTTTTTATAGTACGATAATCGGATAACGTTTTTTTATGAGTTTGTGAATACTGGGGAGGAAGGTGATGAGTTGTCGTCTCATATCCTTCTTCGATTGTGAAATGTTTCATTCGAGATCTGTTTCGAGAGTTCTTCCGCGAGATGTGAACTCTGCGGGGGTGCTGAAGGTGTCGAACATAAACATAGGGGTATGGTTTAAGAATCTCTTATCTTTCGATATCATGTCTTTGAGATGTTAGAGACCAGTGCGCTGGGTTTAGGGCAAGACCTAGGTTTACTTTCGGTTTAAGGATTGTGCGGTGACTAACCGGCTATCATTTTTTCCTGTCGCGATTTCTTCCTGATTCGTATCGATGTAAAGTCCGCGATAGGTTCTCGGCTTATATGACTTGTTTGATACGAACCGAGCATCTCTCCGGAGACCGGAAGTGCTAGACCAAAATTTCGGATTTCTTTTATAGCGCTATTATCCTTGTGTCAAATGTAAGAGAGTCATCTCCGTGAGATGGCTATGTCTGTTTAGGACGTTTGTGAGTTCGACGTGATCAGCATCGGACTTGGTGGCGCGTGCCGTTGTTTTGAATATTTTGCACAAAATAAGTGTTAGTGTGTGCATATATATATGCCTTTTTTGTGACGGAGGTTTCGTTCGCTTGAAAGAAATAAACTTTGAGGCATCTTTTGCGACGTCTCGCGATGCTAAAGGTTGCTTCTCCTAAGCGGCCGACTAATTTCCGAAGACCTCGTTCTGATTTTACGGGTGAGGATGTTTTGATAAGTCGAAAACACCAAAAGCGTGGTACGAAGTTTTTCGATTTTTTGGGAGTATAGGAGTATACGTACCCACTCCCCCCCTTTTTTAATGAGGGGGGGAGAGCTGAATATGCCTTTCGACAAACTGCCTACGTACTCCTTGCGGAGATCAAGCCATCTCGTAGTTCAGTGATTGCGAGTTGGTTTGTTTAGTGATAGTATTTTTTTGAGATGCATCGCGTTCCAGGTTCTAGGGATTTTTATGCCCTGCATGTTGGCTAAGAACCTGGTCGGACGACTTTTTCGATTTTATAGGGACCTTCCCAGTTTGCTCCGAGTTTTCCCGCGTTTCGTTCAGCGGTGTTTTGGAAGACTTTGCGAAGGACCAGAAGAAACCCCTAGTTCGGATTCCGGACTCGAATGTAGCTGATCTCATTGAGAAAAACAAGCTTACTCTCATTGGTAGAGTCACTAATCCTGCTATTCAGAAGACTAGAGCTCTGGTCGACTTCTTCTTGCAACAATGGAATGTAGTGGGACGAATCACCGGAAGAGATCTGGGTCCAACTATGTTTCAATTCTGTTTTGAAACGGAAAAGGATCTTCAAACTATTCTCGGCAAAGCTCCTTTCCACTTTAAGAGATGGATGATGATCTTGCAACGATGGGAACCGATAGTGTCTGATTCATTCCCGGCTCAAATCCCGTTTTGGATCAATGTCCATGGAATTCCACTGCACTACTGGACAGACGCTACCATTGAAGCTATTGGTGCTGCTCTCGGGCCAATCGAAGTCAGGGAACCTGACAAAGCGCGTCTACGAGTTCATGTTAATGGACTAGAACCTCTGATCATGAAAATGGACCTGCAGCTCCCGTCCAGTGATGTGGTTGAAGTGGAATTGGATTATGAAAAGCTTGATAAGCACTGTTTCTTATGCAAGTCCCTCACTCATGAAAAGGACGACTGTCCACTCCGCCATGATGCTAGGTACAATGTTAATGAAAAGACTGAACTCGGAATTTCCCAGCGTAATGCCCTGGAGAGAATCGCTGAAGGAAGAAGGCGTCAAGATGATCGACGCTACGCTTGTGTGACTGCCAACTCACGCCAACAAAGGGAAGCTAGATGGACAAATGCAAGACCCACCAACCGTCTATCGGGCTCCAACTCTTCTCTGAGTAGAGATGAAACACGAGGGAGTTCTGAGGTAGATGAAAACAGAAGACGCTTCGATGATAGGTACCTTGCTGGTAGGAGATATGTCTCACGAAGATCCCCTCATCGTAGCTACCAAAAGGAAGACTCAACCCGGGGCTCTCATGACTCCAGCCTTCCTAAGGAAACACATGTAGATAACCATCAACTCGCTCACTCAAGAGGAGCTTCGTCCCGGTCCAACCACTCCCTTGCAGACCCGGGTTCGAACCTCAAGAGAACAAACATTGCTTCTCGACTTTCTGACCCGCGTTCAGACCATGGCGAAGGCCGTAGCTCTGCTCTAGCAAGACTCTCACTCCCTCAAAGTGAGGAACGAAGACCATCTAAAGAGAGACTCTCCTCTAACACCCAGTCTGAAGAACGCTTATCAGCAAGGCAAGACTCTCGGAAGGAGTTAATAGTGAGGAACGTCCCCCTTCTTCAGAACGTCTTTCAGTTCAAACTCAAAGAATTAGACAGGAGGAGGAAAATATCCCTGAGCGAAATTATACTCAGAACCTGACGACTGTGTACCCTTCTCAGAATGTGGCATGCGCTGCTATAATTACTCGCCCGTCGAGTTCAAATTTCCTTGAGGACAACAGGCTAAGGCCCTGCGACAGATCCCCTATCCGAACACTTAGTGAGGATAGAGTCCATGTCTCCCTCAGGTTAGGGCCTCTTTTCTCTGAAGAGGAAAAAGAAGACGAGGACATAGGGGATGATATTCCACAAATGATGGAAAGAGCTCCATCAAAAGCAGAAGGGAAGCGAATAGCTGGCTCTACGCAGGACCATAAGCGTGCTCTCCGCAATAATAGCCACGGAGTAGCTGTTAAGAGGAGACGTGTAACCAAAAAAAACAGCTCCCCTCGTAGGAGCTCTCCTCTGAAGAAGCTAATGGCGGATGCAATTCGGACTGGTACTCGAACATCATTAAGAAGGAAGAACACTGCAGCACCGCGAAGATAAAAATCATTCCGGGTATCACAAGGAAGGAGAAGGATTTTCATCCTCTCCCAAAACCTCTTCCTTAGCCTGTGTAAGCTGGAATTGCCAAGGTATCGGGGGAACCTTGACAACCCAGCGTATTCAAGAGTTTCGAAAGAAACTCTCTCCTGCAGTGCTGTTCCTTATGGAAACTAAAAACCAAGACGATGCGCTTTTTCGGTTGTTCCAGAACTCGGAACTCAAGAACCATTATACTGTCCCCCCCATCGGTTTAGCAGGCGGTCTTTCCCTATCCGGGAGAGACGATGTGCAGGTAGAAATTCTTTACTCCTCACCTAATGTGATTGATACCAGGATAGAGGCACATGGCACGTTCTGTTTCGTGTCATTCATATACGGAGCCCCTAACCCAGCAGACAGACCTTCCTTTTGGAGTAAACTGACTGAACTGGGTACAGACAGAGACGATGCTTGGCTGCTCACTAGAGATTTTAACGATCTACTTGACAATTTAGAAAAGGTTGGAGGTCCTGTCCGTTGGGAAGGATCCTTCCTATCGTTTCGAAGTTTTGTCTCCCAAATGGGCCTATGGGACCTTCAACACTCCGGCAACCACCTCTCCTGGCGTGGAACGCGTTACAATTATTTCATTCAATCTCGTTTGGACCGAGCAATGGCTAATTGTTCTTGGTTCGAGCGCTTTCCTGCCGGTAGATGTGAATACTTGCGTTTCGAAGGATCGGACCACCGCCCCATTATCATTCATTTTGATGTCTCTACTCAGCGCAAGAAGGGCCTCTTTCGGTTTGATAGGAGGTTAAAAGATAAACCGGAGATTCGACAATTGGTGGAAGAACAATGGAAACAGCACCCTCTGGAATCTGTCTTGATCAGAGTCGCTAATATCCGGCATGGAATCATCAAGTGGTCGGGGGAGCAAAATTTAAATAGCAACATCTCCATCAAGAAGGCACAAGAAGAATTAGAAGAAGCACTTTCTAACCCGGAACCAGATAACGCTCGCATTGGAGAGCTAACTGCAACTTTGGAAGCAGCATACAAAGAAGAGGAGCTGTATTGGCGACAAAGGAGTCGTATTCTCTGGCTTCAATGTGGAGATCGGAACACAGGTTACTTTCATGCGGCAACCAGGGGTAGGCGTGCTGTCAACAAATTCTCAGTTATTGAGGACACGGAGGGTAAAGCGGTCTATAAGGAGGAAGAGATCGTCCAGAGCATCACGACCTACTTCTCTCGAATCTTCTCAGCTCAGATGTCCGACTCATCTCTTACGGTTAATGAAGGGATCACTCCTCTAGTTACTGAAGAGATGAATAGGACATTATATCCCTGAGGCACTCGAGATAAAAGAAGCACTCCTTGCTATCAACCCGGACAAGGCTCCAGGGCCGGACGGTTTTTCTGCTAGCTTTTACCAGACCTTCTGGGATATTATAGGAGATGATGTGGTCAATGACATTCAAGCATTTTTCATCTCCAGTGCACTAGACCCTCGCCAAAATGAAACCCACGTTCGTTTGATCCCCAAGATCAAAGGACCACGGAAAGTTGCTGACTACCGCCCAATTTCTCTCTGCAATACGCATTACAAAATCATAGCCAAGTTGCTTACCAGAAGACTGCAGCCCCTCCTACCTCTTCTGATCTCAGAACATCAATCGGCGTTTGTCAAAGGACGAGCCATCTCAGACAATGTGTTGATAACACATGAAATCCTTCACTACCTTCAACACTCTGATGCGAAAGTGCGTTGCAGTATGGCGATAAAATCAGATATGAGCAAGGCTTTTGACCGGATTGAGTGGAGTTTTCTACGCAAAGTACTGACGAGATTTGGCTTCCATGAGGTTTGGATATCCTGGATCATGACCTTTGTGACATCAGTGACTTACTCATACTTGGTGAACGGCGCAGCACAAGGGAAAGTGAGCCCGTCTAGAGGAATCAGACAAGGCGACCCTCTGTCGCCCTACCTTTTCATTCTTTGCTCGGAAGTCTTATCGGGTTTATTGAAGAGGGCGCAGGAAACAGGAGAAGTCGTAGGGGTCAAGGTAGCTCGCGGATGCCCGGCTATTAACCATCTCTTATTCGCTGATGACACTATGATCTTCAGTAGAACAGACCCCCGAAGCTGCAAAGCCCTGATCTCTATTCTTCGGAAATACGAGACGGCATCTGGGCAGTTCATCAACTTGGACAAGTCAGCAATTACCTTCTCCTCAAAGACTCCAGGAGCAACTAA
This sequence comes from Brassica napus, assembly GCF_020379485.1. Classification (NCBI taxonomy): domain Eukaryota; kingdom Viridiplantae; phylum Streptophyta; class Magnoliopsida; order Brassicales; family Brassicaceae; genus Brassica; species Brassica napus. The sequence continues at coordinate 18,116,345 of NC_063435.1, forward strand.
GAGACGAGTTAGAGCCGAACTACACATTCTTAGCGAAGGAGGACTTGGTAGATACCTAGGACTCCCGGAGCACTTCGGCCGGCGTAAGAGAGACATCTTTGCTGCGTTGATTGACCGTATCCGCCAGCGTTCACACAGTTGGACCACTCGTTTCCTTTCTGGAGCAGGGAAATTGATCCTCTTGAAATCAATTTTGACTGCCTTGCCAACCTACACGATGAGTTGTTTCAAACTCCCGATGTCGCTTTGCAAACAAATCCAAAGCATCCTTACGAGATTCTGGTGGGATAATACCCCGGGAGTCAAGAAGATGGATTGGGTTTCATGGGAGAGAATGGCTAGGCCTAAGAGTGCGGGTGGACTTGGTTTCAGGGAGATTGCTCAATTCAATGATGCCTTGCTAGCAAAATTGGCGTGGAGAATACTCAAAGATCCAACGACACTGTTGGCAAAGACCCTCATCGGGAAATACTGTCTTCACTCACCTTTCTTCGAAGTTCAAACCCCTGCCAGTGCGTCTCATGGGTGGCGTGGAATATTGATAGGTAGAGATCTTCTTCTCAAAGGAATGGGTTGGGCCATTGGCTCGGGAAGCGATGTTGGAATCTGGACCGAACCGTGGCTGTCAACGACGGAACCAAAGGCTCCAATTGGACCCCCAACTGCAGATACAAAAGACTGGAAGGTTTGCAGGCTCATCCTTCCTGGAACCAACGACTGGGATGTTTCAATGATTCAGCAAGTTTTACCTCTTTATGAAGAGAGCATAAGGAGGCTGGTTCCTAGTGCCTTCCTAGCACCTGATGAAAGAGTATGGCTACCTAACGCATCTGGTTTGTACACTACGAAGTCGGGTTATGCACTTGCAAAGCTCTGTGTGGGAACCGCGGATGATCAAGCCTTCAACTGGAAAAAGGGAGTCTGGCAAGTTGATACATCCCCTAAGATCAAGCACTTTCTCTGGAAGGCCAATAACAGAGCCTTACCCGTCGGCTCTGTTCTAGAAAGAAGAGGTTTGTCCCTGAATCCTGTTTGCAAACGATGCGGGGCTGTGGAAACAGAGCTCCATGTGCTCCTTAAGTGTCCTTTCGCAGCAAAAGTTTGGGACTTGGTCCCTAGCTTATTCAAACCTGTGATTGATGACGTTGGTTCAGTTACAGCCCTCCTTCAAACATGTCGAAAAATGGTATCTCTGCCTCCATCTGGGTTGGGCACTACGCCAATCTATCCTTGGGTTTTATGGCTACTGTGGACAAACAGGAACAAACTGCTCTTTGAAGACAAGTTCTTCTCCGAGGAAGCTACTATTCTAAAAGCTTTACAGGATGCTAGAGCTTGGAAAGCAGCTCAGACAGTTGTCGGAAAATCCTTTCTACCACATAGTGTGGTTTCACCTTTACATGTTACTCATGTTGATGCTTGCACTTGGTCCTCTTTTTCAGATGCAGCATGGGACTCCACCTCAGGGAACTGCGGGATTGGGTGGCTCATCCGAGACTCATCAAATTCTTTTTACGAAAGTTCCTCCGCGTACCGGCGTTACGTTCCTTCAGCTCTGGTGGCTGAAGCGTTGGCGGTTAAAGCAGCTTTGACAGCGGCAATCTCCTCACATATCAGCAGCCTTCTGGTCTGTTCTGATTCAAAGACCCTCATCTCACTCTTGAAGTTTCATGGGCAGGATGTGGCTCTGAAAAGCGTGCTCCACGACATAAGATTCCTGGCGCGCTCTTTCACCTCTATCTCTTTTCAGTTTATCCCGCGTTTAGCAAATGTTCAAGCTGACTCTCTTGCTAAAGCAGCTTTAGTTTCTATGCATGCACCTGTTTATGTTGTTGTCTGAACCTTGTTTGAAGTCTCGTTAATGAATGTTTGCTCAAAAAAATATATATATATCTATGTTTTCTACTCTTCTAGGTATGTTTTCAGGTTCAGGTGCATTTCGGAGTAAAGCTATGACTTTGGAGCATTTTGGAGCTTAAAGGACATTTCATCCGAGCTGACCATGTAGAGGTCGACGAGAGGAAGAACAATCCGTCGATGCGCATCCAGTGCTGTCGATCGACACCAAGAGATGCCTCGACATATGAAGATTAATATCGATCGATGTACACAAGTACCATCGATCGATGTCGAGACATTGGACACGCGACATTTTGGATCCAGCGGACTTGGATCCAGCGGATCCAGCGGTCGATACCTACCCTCGTCCAGCAAAAAAACCGTGCACATCGATCGACATCCATGCAGGAACATCGATCGATATTCACGCCGCAGCAAAAATCCAGGAGCAGGAGAATATTCCCTCTCCAACTAGGTTTATAGATACCTATTTAAAATGTGTTGCACCCCTGAAACCACCTCCACACACCAGAGCAGACACACAAGCAGAAAAGATGAACACTCTTCCATCTACATCAACAGGAAAATCCATGAAGAGCAATCATCTCAAGAACACAAGTTCTGCAGAAATTATTCTGCCCTCGATCGATGCATCTGTATCAACATCGATCGATACTACTCTAAAACCTAATCTTTCTATTTCTAAATTGAATGATAATGCAAACATTGATTACGGTTTTCTAACACCTGATGAATTTGGTATTTTCAGGGACCCAGATGGCAATGCACGTGCAATAGATGGAAGGATCTTACAAGTGTCCAGAGAGGACATAGCCGATATCCTTCAAGTGGCCAATGGACCTGACAAACCTATTCTCACAGAAACGTGGCACTCCAGACGTCATTCAAACCGATCCAAACAAACACGTAGGAGTCGCCACAACATAAATCAATTCAGATCTATCATGCCAACCAAAAGGCCAATCATCGATCGACGGGACAATTCAAACATCGATCGACAGGATAACACCAACGTCGACCGATAAGGATGACCCAACATCGATCGACAAACGTTATGAATTTGGAAACCGCGCTTTTGACATGTACGGAGCCAGAAAGTTCACTTGGGAACGAAGGGACGAGTATGGAGTCTACAGAGATGAGTGTGGACACGCACGGCGTAGCTGGTGAGATGATACCTGTCACAAAGGACGACATCAGGAAATTACTGGAAAGAGCATCTCTTTTTGAAGAGAGCCACATCTGTCTTCCAGAACATGCCACTTCCTTCACGCTCACAAGACTGGCACCAGAACTCTACACCAAAGATGAAATCAACGAGATGGTGACTGGTATTTGTGGAGCTCAGGAAAGACTGGGAGAGGAGCTCAAATCATTGGTAAAAGATACACATCAACCTTTGGATAGAGGCTACAATAAGCTTTTCAGAAGTATGGTAGAAATGAGGACAGAAAATGAGAGTTTACGACAACAACTTGAGAAGGAAGCCACGACCACAGTATCGATCGACGCACCACATGCACCATCGATCGATGTCAGTCTTCCGACAGCCCAGATCCCTGCAGAACCGCAATGTTCAGCAGAACACAAGGATGAATGGGAAGTCTCATACATCAACACGAGGATAAACGACGTATACTACCTTTTCAACAACAACGTGGACTGGCTGAGCACTAAAATCGAGCTACTACAGCAAGATCTGGACACCATTCGCAAGAAGGACCAACAACCAGCCACATCGATCGATGTGTGTACCATCACATCGCTCGACGCTAAGATCTCAGCCATGGATGATAGGCTGCAGACTTACGAAGACATGCATGACCACTTCGTATCACCAGTCATGCTACATTTAAACAAACTGTCTAGTCAAATACTTCATGCCCAAATGGATATTGATAAAATTACTAATCAAAATTTTTTGCAGGCAAACTCATCTTCGATCGACAGGCTACGAGGGCCTTGGATCGATGGCAAGAATCTTGTGGAGTTACTTCCATACACAGCAGCAGAGGTTGACAAGATCACATCCAAGTTCTACACTACTATAGGCACCATGGAGGAACGACTTGACAAACGCTGCGATGACATCTACTTTCCATTCGACAATAGAATCGGTGGACTAGACAGGTACGCAGAATGGCTACAGAAAGAAGTCAAAGCCATTCAAATGCAACTCGCAGCTCAACACCAGATATCAGCATCGATCGACAGGAGCGAGCGAAATCGCTCGATGGTAAGTCGCCGAGCTCGACCGACGAACACTTAATCGCATCGATCGACGCCGAGTCTACACCAGCCGGGGAGCAGCTGATACACAAAAGAATAGAGTCAATGCACGAGGAACTGACAGAACTTTTAGCATACGCCTATGACAACATAGGCTGGCACCAGGTCAGCATTAATTTCAATTGCTTTTACTTAATAATCTTAGCAATTTCAGGATAGGCTACAAAACATTTCCAATGCACTTAAGAAGATGGATGACAAATGGACAAGAAATGATGAGGCCACAAGAAGTTTCATTGCATCTTGGTCCAGAATGTGCAGAGACGACGTGGATGCTTGTTTTCCAACAAGCTGCTGTTTATCCACCAAATAGCCAGTCACTACCACAGTCAAGCTAAATGACTATAACCAAGCGCTGAGTGGGAGGCAACCAACTATTAGGTATTTTATTTTGGTTTTATTAGCTAGCATTTATTTACTTTCGTTTTATTTCTTTCAGATTTAGGAGACCCAAGTAGGAGGACCCGAATATCGACCGCCGACGAAACGTCGACATCGCTCGACATAGACAAACACACGACGATCGATGCAACATTTTCCCATTGATCGATATCTAATCCGGTCAGATAAATCTTCCTTACTTGTTACATTTCGTACATCATGAATTATTCTATTATAACTCCGGCTGAGTTACACTGGGACAGTGTAATTTAAGTCTGGGGGGAGATTTACTGATATAATTTATTTTATTCTTATATATAAGGAATTTTAATAAATTATGCTTAGCTATTGAAAATGAGACTATAATCTTATATTGATTTAAACTTGAATATCTAACCAATCTTTAGTACCATTTTAGATTTACTGATTACAAATAGCACTATAGATGCTAAAGCAGATCAGTATATCAACTACACACTTGCCTTGACCGTATGAAGTAACCAAAGCTGATTTCCAACACTAAACCTGACATAACCGCTTGTCTTGGGGCTTGGTATACATGGGATCGGATTCTTCAGACAGGTCTGGAAGGTAACGCCTTGTGTAGATTATTTATCACATTTTCTCTCTCTAAATTTCGACCCTTGAATAGTTAGTGATTTACATTTCTTCAAAAAAAATAAAAATAATAATAATAATATAAATAAGATCTATTGTTTACTTAGGATGAGTCTGAACAGGACTTGGTGGCTAAAACTGTTAAGGCTTGATTCATAAAGACTCCAATAAAAGAGTTCGAAACGGGACTTGGAGGCGGCAACTTCAAGGCTCGCTTTCGCAAAGAACTCTTGGATATAGGTCAAAAAGAAGTGAACAGAGCTTGGTGGCAACCACCATTAAGTTTTGATTCATGGAAGTCTGTCCAATCTTGGTCACTGATCCTGCAATTTCAGATACTTGTCTGAAATCCTTGCATCCTATGATCGATACTCCCAAGGTAAAGCATTCACTTTATATTTATGCTAAGAAATGAAGTCAGTAGAGGGGATGTCAGACGTGAATTGATGAGTTGTGTTATGTTAGAAATGGTTGCTAAGCTAGGATATTGCATAATGTGCTTCTGTGATTAGGACTTTTTAGATGTGGTTGCAAAATTGTTGAGGAAAAGAATTCTCTGCTTTAAAATCTGTAGTTCCTAATATTTTCAAACCTCTTTCAGAGAGACTGCCTGTATGTTTTGCTTGAGGACAAGCAAAAGGTAAGTCTGGGGAAGTTGATATACCTTGGATTTGACCCGTTTTCATCCATGGTATATAGGTGTTTTACTATATATATATCTATGTTTTCTACTCTTCTAGGTATGTTTTCAGGTTCAGGTGCATTTCGGAGTAAAGCTATGACTTTGGAGCATTTTGGAGCTTAAAGGACATTTAATCCGAGCTGACCATGTAGAGGTCGACGAGAGGAAGAACAATCGGTCGATGCGCATCCAGTGCTGTCGATCGACACCAAGAGATGCCTCGACATATGAAGATTAATATCGATCGATGTACACAAGTACCATCGATCGATGTCGAGACATTGGACACCCGACATTTTGGATCCAGCGGACTTGAAGCCCAAGTCTAAGCCAAATTACGAAAATACCCTGGCGAATTTTTAACTTAGTAGATTATATACTGCCTAAGTGTTTTGAGGTCAGGAAGAGCTTTTTGTTAAAGTTTTACTTTGAGAGAGAGAGAGAGAGTTTTGAAGAGAAGATCACTTGTGATTGGAACTCCTTGTTTTCATTTCTTTTCATCTATACTATGAATTCCCATGTCTTCATTGTCATGAATTGCTTTGCTATGTCTGAGTAGTTCATTTATTAGATCCAGGGTTCAGATAGGTTTGTGGGATTAGCCCCAAACTATAGATCTGCCTTGTTGTAATATTCATGATAGATTTGTATTCATGGCTTGTTTTAGCCTTGCTAACTAGAACATGATCATAGGATTGCATACTCAAGCACCCTTGTTATCCCATCCTGACATCTATCTATCATATTAGGACTGCCAGAGAGGGCTAACCGCCAATTTAGTATCTTAGTAGGGCATATCATACTCGCGCATAGGCCTGGCTAGAACCCGTCGATCGATGTCTTTAACTGACTATCGGTCGACGTAGGTAAAGGTGTATAGTACGACGTCCCTATAGGACCATCGATCGACACTCTTTCGTTGTCAACATACTAACCGTTGAGACACGAGATCTAGTTTGTTAACCAGTAAAACATGCGACAGCTGATCACTGAGTTAAGCGGTTGAGCTCTAACATATCATGCATGCAACAAATAGGCATATATAGATATTATAATCTCCAACACTTGAATAGTGTCCCTGCATCTATGATACCACTCAAATTACCCGAAGGAGTGTTACTCTCATCAAAAGAGGTTATGATGTAGGTATTAGGGATCGAATCCACAAGGAGCTAGGGAACAATTAAATCTAGTGTTTATTAATTCTAAGAGTTGTAAATGTTTAAATGAAATAGCAATAGTAACAAGCGAAGTAACTAGTAAATGTAACTTGGTTGGAAATGATATTAGATGCAGGGCCACTATTCAGGTGTTGGAGATTATAATACCTATAGATGCCTATTTGTTGCATGCATGATATATTAGAGCTCAACCGCTTAACTCAGTGATCAGCTGTCGCATGTTTCACTGGTTAACAGACTAGATCTCGTGTCTCAACGGTTAGTATGTCAACAACGAAAGAGTGTCGATCGATGGTCCTATTGGGACGTCGACCGATACACCTTTGCCAACGTCGATCGATAGTCAGTTGAGGACATCGATCGACGGGTTCTAGCCAGGCCTATGCGCGAGTATGATATGCCCTACTAAGATACTAAATTGGCGGTTAGCCCTCTCTAGCAGTCCTAATATGATAGATAGATGTGAGGATGGGATAACAAGAGTGCTTGAATATGCAATCCTATGATAAAGTTCTAGTTAGCAAGGCTAAAACAAGCAATGAATACAAATCTATCATGAATATCACAACAAGGCAGATCTATGGTTTGGGGCTAATCCCACAAACCTATCTGAACTCTGGATCTAATAATTGAACTACTCAAACATAGCAAAGCAATTAATAACAATGAAGAAATAGAAACTCATAGTGTAGATGAAAAGAAATGATAACAAAGAGTTCCAATCACAAGTGATCTTCTCTCCTAAAACTCTCTTCTCTCTCAAAGTAAAACTTGTAACAAAAAAGGTCTCTCTGCCGTCAAAAACCTTAGGCAGTATATAATCTACTAGGTTAAAAACTCGTCAGGGCATTTTCGTAATTTGGCTTGGCCTTGGGTTTTAAGTCTGCTGGATCCAAAATGTCGCGTGTCTGATGTCTCGACATCGATCGATGGTACTTGTGTACATTGATCGATATTAATCTTCATTTGTCGAGGTATCTCCTGGTATCGATCGTCAGCACTGGATGCGCATCGATCGATTGTTCTTCCTCTCGTCGACCTCTACGTGGTCAGCTCGGGTGAAATGTCCTTTAAGCTCCAAAATGCTCCAAAGTCATAGCTTTACTCCGAAATGCACCTGAACCTGAAAACATACCTAGAAGATTAGAAAACATAGATATATATATAGTAAAACACCTATATACCATGGATGAAAACGGGTCAAATCCAAGGTATATCAATCTAATATCATTTCAAACCAAGCTTTACATTTACTATTTACTTCGCTTGTTACTATTGCTATTTCATTTAAACATTTAAACTCTTAGAATTAATAAACACTAGATTTAATTGTTCCCTAACTCCTTGTGGATTTGATCCCTAAGTACTACATCTGAACCTCTTTTGATGAGAGTAACACTTCTTAGGGTAATTTGAGTGGTATCAGGTTGCAATATCATGACTGTGATCAATGCGAATGGAAGTAAGGTCTTACCTTTCGAGCGGCGGTTACCACTGCTAGTGCCAGCTTTTCCATTACGGGGTATCTAGTTTCGGCATCGACCAATGACCTACTTACATAGTATATCAGTCTTTGTTCTCCGCTTACCTTGCGGATCAGCACTTCGCTCACTGCGTGTTCGGAAGTTGTAACATATAGAAAGAGGGTCTCTCCTACGATTGGTTTCGATAGCACGGGGGCTCACTGATATATGCCTTAATTTCTTTTAGGGTGCAGTCGCATTCAGCGTTCCATTCGAACTTTTAATTTCCTTTTTAATAGCTTGTAGAAAGGAAACCATCTGTCGGTTGATTTGGAGATGAATCGGTTTAAAGCAGCTATTTTGCCGGTGAAGCGATGTACTTCTCGGATCAATCTCAGAGGTAAGGTGTCGATGAGCGCTGCGATCTGTTTTGGGTTGGCTTCGATTCCCCTTTCAGTCACGAGGTATCCGAGGAAATCTCCTGAGGCTACTCCGAAAGTGCATTTTGTAGGGTTCAGTTTCATTCCGAACTTGTTGAGGATGTTAAAACACTCTTGGAGCTGGAGAACGTGATTGCTGGCTCTCGACGACTTCACCAGCATGTCATCTATGTAGACCTCCATCATTCTTCCGAGTTGTTTGGAGAACATCTTGTTTACTAGTCTTTGGTAAGTGGCTCCGGCGTTCTTCAACTCGAATGGCATCACTTTGTAGCAGTATGTGCACCGCTCGGTGATTAAGCTCGTTTTTTCTTAGTCGTTATGGTTCATAAGGATCTTATTAAAGCCGGAAAATGCATCCATAAAGGAAAGTAGTTTGTGTCCAGCTGTGACTTCTACCAGCCGGTCGATGTGAGGTAACGAGAAGCTATCTTTTGGGCATGCTTTGTTGATATCTGTGAAATCGATACAAACTCTCCATTTTCCATTTTTCTTTTTTACTACGACTGGATTTGCGAGCCAGTCAGGGTATTGGACTTCTCGAATGGAACCGATTTTAAGAGCTTGTCAACTTCGTCGTTTACAGCCTTGGCTTGTTCAGGTCCTAGCTTTCTTCGTTTCTGATTGACAGGCTTAAACGTTGGGTCGCCGTTTAGGTCGTGGGAGGTGATACTGATGTCGATTCCGGGCATGTTTGCTGCGGACCACGCGAACGTTTTGATATTCTGCTTAAGGAAAGACAAAAGATCGTGTCTGACTTCAGGAGGAAGGTCGTTTCCGATGTTGATGCCTTTTTCTGGGGAGCTTTCGTTTAGAGCGACGACGCTCGATAGGTCTCTTGCGGGGTCTTTTACTGTGAGATTACGGATGAGTGAGACGTTCTCTCCTCGCAGGGGCATCCTTCGGAATCCGGTCATATAGCAGGCTCAGGATTTTTTTTGGCTCCTGCGTCCGGTCGATGATAAAAACTTCAAGCATTGGTGGTAAACTGAAGGGACCGTTTCATCTGGTGTAGCCAGGGACGTCCTACGATGGCGTCGAAGGGCATGAAATGATCGACTACGGTGAACCGGGTCTCCAGTTCGACGTCATAAGTTTTGGTGGTTAGTGGCACGATCCTAAGCGATTGGACCGCCTTTCCTTCGAAACTATTGTGGGGAGTCGTTTCGTGATCCATTACCGGGGTCGGTTGGCTAATCGATCGCACTTGTCTTTTGTGAAACGACATTGACGGTGCTTCTGGTGTCAACGAGAATCTTCGGAAAGATGGTGCTCGCAAGCTCCAACGTGATGACTACGGCATCGTCATGGGGCATGTCGAGCTTAGCAATTTTGTGTTTGTGGAAATTTATAGTCCCGGCTTCGCGTATTATCTCTTCGGAAGGTGCGACGCCCGACTTATTAGTTGCTTGTCGCGAGGTATCGGATTGTTTGTCACTCGAGGGACAATCTCGTCTTTGGAGAGAGATGCTTTGATCCTTCGTGTCGTGGACGATTTTTGACGACTTTGGTTTTCCCGATCTAGAGAGGTCGAGATTGATTGATTCGATGCAGTATGATCGTGCCTGGTTAGGATCCATAGTCGCGCTTAGGAAACTTAGATCGGTTTCTTAGCAAAGATGTTTTTCGTTTTTCGTCCCCACAATCGGCGCCAAAATATAGATCCTAAAATCTACACTAAGTATTTAGTAGTGATCGGGAGTTTAATCTAGGGAAGATAAATGATGCAGGCAACCATATCTTTAGAACACAACGATGTAATCATTTTCCATTAGGCAAAAATGGACTTTGTTGATGAGTAAAGATGAATACAATGAATGAATTGAGATCGAATGTTACAAAACGAGATCGATGAGATAAAAAAAACTAGATGAAAACAAGTTCGAAGCGTGGGTGTAACTCTTTCTAGGGTTTTTAACGTGTCATTTTTCTTATACGTCGATCTCTTCTTATAACGGGCAGCTCCTTTGATCTTCACAACCGTTCCGCGAACTCCGGTTCTTTGGATCGATCTATTTTACTGCTTGGTTGAAGTTGGGCTTCTTTCGTGGTTGCGTGGCCTAAGCTATTCAGGCCCAATTACTTAACTGACCAATATTGGGTCCAAAGTTATGGTTAAATAGAATCAAACTGGTTTGATTGAACCAGGTCGTTACAATATATAGACCGGATTTTAATGTATGTCAGTTCGATTGGATTCACTGGTTTTTGCTGGTATTTATCTGGTTTTGACTCATTTCTGCAGCTCTGGTCCAGTTTTCTTTTAAAAAGAATCGAAAGAAATCGATGGACAAGATCATCAGTTTTGTCTGTTTTTATGTTCTTCCACCGCGTGCCTAATCCCTTCCTCTTTGGATGATAAAACCCCAACTAGCGAACAAGCTTTCTCAAATTGACTAAACCGATCGTAATTGGACACAGTTTAGGGTTTCGAAGATGTGCTCGTTAACGATTCAGTTATCGCTCTTGCAATCACTATCTCGCCCCTCCTCGTCATTTTCTCCCAACCTTGAACCTAAACTCTCTACTTCCTCTGTGAGCTTTCCTCTGAAGATGAAGTCGAGAATTTGCAATAAAAGTTTGGTTCTGAGAGTTAAGTCTTATGGTTCTTCAAATAATCAGCCTTCTGATTCCTCTGCAGAGTTCACACCTCCCAGTGGCAACCTGGTAAATACTAATCTTTGGGTTTCGATGAAATGTTGTTTAGCGGCAGCTTCTTTGCTGTTCATAAACCTAATTTCGATGATTGGTTTTACTTTTGATAAGCCCAAAACCAGGAGGGATATTTTACTGGAGTATGTTCAGAATGTGAAACCTGAGTTTATGGAGTTGTTCGTTAAACGCGCGCCTAAACATGTAACGCTTCTGTTTTATTTTGAAGAAGACCATTTAAGAGCTAGAGCTTGTGATTTTCTATTTTTCTTGTAATCTGATTTTCTATGTTTCTTGTAATGTGATATCAGGTGGTTGATGCAATGCGACAGACTGTGACAAATATGATTGGAACGCTACCTCCCCAGTTTTTTGCCGTTACAGTCACCTCTGTGAGTACATTTTGTAATCATACGTTTCATTGTTTCACTATTAGCTGTGTCGTGTGTTTGTATTGATGGGATTTTGGGTTATAGGTTGCTGAAAACCTTGCACAGTTGATGATGAGCGTATTGATGACCGGATACATGTTCAGAAACGCTCAATATCGTCTTGAATTGCAACAAAGTTTAGAGCAGGTTGCTCTTCCTGAACCACGCAATAAAAGGGTAACAGTTTCAGGTTTTTAGTTCTTTTTTTGGTAGGTTGCTTTTTCTATAGAATTTTTACTTGTCCTGTCATTCCTTGCTTCCTCTCTCCAATAAGCCTTGTGTTAAGCTAGTGTTGGAGCATTGTAATTGAATTTTACTTTAATAAAAAAAAAACTATAACTGAATTTGTTAGCATGAGATGGAACAGATTAGTCTCGGATATTTGTTTTGTGAGTAGTTAAGAGCCTTCTTGCGTTAATTTTAGTTCTCTTCAGTGAATTAAATGAAAAAACCTATCACATTCTCTCTGTATCTTGATTATTATGTGCGTGTTCCATTTGTAAAATTATAAGTGATTCTGGTTTTCAATTCTGATTAAGCTAGGCGGATGATCAAGACTATGCACCTGGGACTCAAAAGAATGTATCAGGGGAAGTGATCAGATGGAATAACATTTCTGGTCCCGAGAAAATTGATGCGAAAAAGTATATCGAGCTTCTGGAAGCAGAGATCGAAGAACTCAACCGTCAAGTAGGGAGAAAATCTGCGAATGAGCAGAACGAAATTTTGGAGTTTCTAAAATCTCTCGAGCCTCAAAATCTTAAGGCATGGGAAGAACTCATGTATTCTTGTGAATTTGTCTCCATCAAATAATTTTATTTTCTCAATTTGAATGCTTTGAATTTCGTAGGAGCTTACAAGCACTGCAGGCGAAGATGTTGCTGTGGCTATGAATGCATTTATCAAGCGGCTTCTAGCTGTTTCGGACACAGATCCAAAGCAAATGAAGGTTATATGTCATCAACTTCTTTAGCTGAATCTTGTTCTTCGTTGTGTTTTGTTATATAACGTGACTGATATCAACGGCTCGGTGGCTGCACAGACGAATGTGACAGAGACAAGCGCAACGGACCTTGCAAAATTGTTGTATTGGCTAATGGTGGTTGGTTATAGCATTCGCAATATTGAGGTCCGGTTTGATATGGAACGTGTGCTTGGTACTAATGCGAAGCTCGCAGAGCTGCCTCCTGGTGAAATTATTTGAAAACCCGGAGCTTTTTTTTTTCCAAAAGAACACAGATTTCGTGATTGTTATTTTAGAATTGATCAAAACTTAATTTTCGGATAAGAACAATTGTGTAACATCTCTTTGTGGTACACAAAATGATTTAAAAAAAAAGTTAATTTGGTTATTAATGTCTCCAAAATATATTTACTTTTTGGTACGTTCCAGTTGTAAGGTACCGGAAAGTAATTCAAGATGTTAGGAGTGAACTTAAAAAATAATAATGCACCATTTGTCTCACATAATAGGGATTATGGGATGAGGACGAGGAGGGATTAGTAGTCATTGCTACAAGTTATTTTAGGCAAATATTTGAATCGTCTAACCCAAAGGATATAATTGAGACGCTATCAAAGGTTTCGACAACTATTACCAGAATGATAAATGCAGAGCTTACAGCCCCAGTAACTGAATGGGAAGTTAAATTGCGTTGTTCGCTATGCATCCGGAAAAAGTCTCAGGACCAGATGGAATGACAGCACTCTGTTATCAGAAGTTTTGGGATATTGTCAAAGATGATTTAACTCGTATGGTTAATCAATTCATTTTCAAATGGAGAAAGGCACAGGGCCTTAATGACACGAATATTTTCCTAATCCCTAAGACGACAAAACCGAATGAGATGACAAAATTTAGACCTATCAGTCTATGTAATGTCAGCTACAAGATAGTTTCTAAGGTCTTATGCCAGAGATTAAAGAAGGTTCTTCCACAGAGAATATCAGAGACCCAGTCAGCCTTCATAGCTAGGAGATAGATTACAGATAATATCATGATAGCTCAGGAGATGTTCCACGCTTTGAGAACTAAACCGGGAGGACGGGTTAAACGGATGGCCATAAAAACTTATATGAGCAAAGCATATGATAGGATGGAGTGGTCATTCATTGAGGCAGTCATGCGAAAGATGAGTTTTGCAGAAATGTGGATTGACTAGATTATGCGATGCATCACTTCGGTCAAGTATAAAGTCCTCATGAATGGAGAACCAAGGGGAAACATTGTTCCTGAGAGAGGTTTATGCCAAGGAGATCCTTTGTCTCCTTATATTTATTCTATGGACGGAAGCGCTCGTTAGCCTTCTTAATTAAGCAGAAAATCAAGGGAAGATAATGGGGATGCGAGTCGCTCGCGCTTGCCCCTCGATATCTCGCCTTCTCTTTGCTGATGATAGCCTTTTCTTCTGTAAAGCGGAGCCCCGTTAATGTTAAGAAATTATGAAAGTAGTGAGGAAGTATGAGAAAGCATCAAGTCAACGCATTAATTTTGACAAATCCTCATTACTCATTGGTAAAAGGGTTCCAGCAAATGATAGGCAGCAAATCAAGGATAGTCTTGGTATACAAAACGAAGGCGGGATGGGCTCATATTTAGAAATCCCAGAGGATATCAGTGGATCAAAGTGCAAATTATTTGCTTTTTTAAAGGAGAAGCTCTACATAGACTGAATGGCTGGACTCGTAGATGGTTATCGAATGGAGGAAAGGAGGTGTTGATTAAATCGAAATTGTTAGCTCTTTCGACTTATGTCATGTCTAGCTTTCTGCTTCCTTCGGAGATATGTGAGAACCTAGCGAGTGCCATTGCACAGTTCTGGTGGAGCTCATCCTCCGAAAAGAGGGATCCATTGGGTTCCGTATGATCCATGAATTTAATCTAGCTCTTTTAGCTAAGCAGCTTTGGCGACTTGTGGAATTTCCGGATTCACTAGTAGCGAGAGTTCTTCGGGGAAGATATTATCATCTCAGTTCGCCGTTGTGAATGGGCACAGCAGATACCCCATCATATGTATGGACAAGTATAACTGCAGCGAGGAAGCTATTACTTTTGGGCATCAGAAGTAAGGTGCATTCAGGGTATGAAATTAATGTGTGGGAGGATCTTTGGATCCCTTCGACGCCAGCTAGACCGGCTCGGGCCCGGGCTCCAGCAGTGAACCCAAAGATGATCGTAAGCAGTCTTATCAATCCAGTTACAAAGGAATGGGATGTTCGATTACTAGAACAATATGTAGCTCAAGAAGATATTCCGCTGATTCGGAGTTTGGCCATAAGCCCTACCCATCGACGTGATACATTTTGCTGGATGTTCGAGTATGACAATCGGAACACGGACAAACCAAGCTCGGTCATTGCGCAATTATCGCACATGCACGCTATCCGGTCGCTACGTAGCAACCGAGCTCGAGCGTCCGTCCCACTCGGTCGCTACGTAGCGACCGAGCTCGAGCCAAAGCTTGGTCGCTACGTAGCGACCGAGCGTAGGACGGTTTACGCTTGGCGCGCAAAGAAGGATAAATGTCAAGTTTCCGCGGATAAATACGAAATTTTGAAGATAATTACGAAGATCGAAAAAATGGAATATCTCCATTTTATGCTATGACGGCTTAAGGGCAGAAGAGTAAAAGCGTAAACCGACCTTGGAGCGAGTATATAAGGAGTCCTAGGCGAGAGGCATGGGGGAGAACTTTTCAGAGCAAACTTAGCACTTAGAGCAATTTAGGCATATTTCCGTTTTTGTTATTCGAGCTGCGACTCAATTAGGTTACTGCCGTCTTAGGGTTTTAGAACTAGGAATCTCGCCGACAGCTCTCGTAGCCCAGGCTCTTACCTTGTTGTAACGCTCAAACACGAATTCAGAATAAGATATACTTTGCTCTCTTTTCGATTTCATATACTTTATCGTTGTTATTCTCGTGTTCTAATTACTTGGCGTGTGGTATTAGCAGATATCCGGGTCCTCTGGAAAATTAGGTTTTCCTAGTTTCTTTATTTAAACAAAAATCGACAGTGTGAATTTCGGTTCTCACAGTTTGGCTCTAGAAGGAGGGGGGGGGGTACGAATCAATCTAACCCGAAAAGCCACATCACGCTCAATCAGACATGTCAACTGACGACGCAGATAACGTGCAGACTCCCCTTAACAGAGGCAGCGGCACCAATCTCCACACTCCAGCAGCGGACGTATCCGCAGCCAACGCACCAGCCAACGCCACAGCGCTCGAGGAGTTTAAAAAGATGTTCACCACCTATGAAAAAAGATCGGAAGAACAGGACAGGCTCGTGAGCACCTTGACCAAACAGGTTGAAACCTTAAAGGCAAGGACTCGAGAAATCCGTCCCCGCGGAACCACTAAAGTCCGCGGGAAAAGACTCGACTTCGCTACCCCACTTGATAGACCTGGAGTCGCGCGGGAATGACCTTCTGGTCAAAACCCTAGCGAAAAATCTCCCGTCGAAAAGGCGAACCCCGAAAGTCCTCCGCTTCCCGAAAAAGATTTGGAGGATAACGAAGTCGAACGCGTTGACCTGGATCCTAGCGATGTTACCAACGATACCGATGAGGACGTCGACAGACATCCAAGAAGGACCAGAAGCCGATCTGCTCGGGAAAGCTCTCCGTTCGACAAACCAATAACGGAAGAGGAGGAAATCCTCTATTGGAACGAACAAGAAGATCTGGCTGAAAAGCAAACCGAGCTCACTCGCAGTAAGCCTACAGGTTCAGAAATCTGCTGACGAGACGTCGGATATCCGCGATCTTCGCGACTATATCACCAAGACTGCGGCAGAAGTAAGAGCCGTAAAGTCTCAAATCCATGACGCTACTAGCGCTGCCCCCGAGATCAACATGCTGCTGGAAGGGGCTCGGAAGACCCCCTTCACCCCTCGCATCTCAGATATGAGGGTGTCCGATCCGGGAAAAAAGCAAAGTACCAAAGTATGACGGTACGACTGATCCGAAGGCGCACCTTCAGGTTTTCCACATTACGATGGGAAGAGCGAGACTGAAGGATGTCGAAAAAGACGCCGGCTATTGCTGCCTGTTCATCGAGAATTTGGAAGGAGCAGCCCTCGAATGGTTCGCACGCCTTAAGCGAAACTCTATTGGGAGTTTCCGACAGCTCGCATCGCAATTTCTCAAACAATTTCTATGTTCATAGATAGAGAAACTTTCAATGTCGATCTCTGGAGTCTGTCCCAGAGGGAAGACGAACCCCTCCGCGAATTCATCAGCTGATTCAAGCTGGTGATGTCCAGGGTCAGCGGGATAAGCGACAAAGTGGCCATCGACGCACTCAGAAAGACGCTCTGGTATAAGTCGAAATTCAGAAAATGGATAACCCTCGGCAAACCGCGGATGATTCAGGACGCCCTCCACAAGGAAATAGACTACATCATAATCGAGGAAGAAACGAAAGTTTTGTCGCAAAAACATAAGTCGGCAAGACCATCCTCGAAAGACGTAGATCCGAAAGCAAAAAAGAAGAACTCTCGTAACGACAGGTATGTCCATCACGAGGGGGAAGATCTCCAAGGAGCGCACAATTATACGATCAATTCGGACCAAGGCCGAACCACGGGTAATACGTGGACCCGCCATCAAGGATATGAAAAAACACCTTCTGCGAGTTCCACCAGTCCCGGGGACACTCCATGACTAACTGCAAAGTCTTGGGAGCAAGGGTGGCCACGAAGCTACTCGCTGGAGAGCTGTCGGAAGTAACCAGCATGAAAGATCTGATCCTCGATTCCGATCGCCCTCCAAAGACGGGCAGAAATCCGCCCGCAGAAATCCATCAGAAATCCGCCCACCCGTAAACTGTAGGACGGTTTACGCTTGGCGCTCAAGGAAGGATAAATGTCAAGTTTCCGCGGATAAATACAAAATTTTGAAGATAATTACGAAGATCGGAAAAAATGGAATATCTCTATTTTATGCTATGACGGCTTAAGGGCAGAAGAGTAAAAGCGTAAACCGACCTTGGAGCGAGTATATAAAGAGTCCTAGGCGAGACATTGGGGGAGAACTTTTCAGAGCAAACTTAGCACTTGGAGCAATTTAGGCATATTTCCGTTTTTGTTATTCGAACTGTGACTCAATTAGGTTACTGCCGTCTTAGGGTTTTAGAACTAGGAATCTCGCCGACAGCTCTCGTAGCCCAGGCTCTTACATTGTTGTAACGCTCAAACGCGAATTCAGAATAAGATCTACTTTGCTCTCTTTTCGATTTCTTATACTTTATCGTTGTTATTCTCGTGTTCTGATTGCTTGGCGTGTGGTATTAGCAGATATCCGGGACCTCTGGAAAATTAGGGTTTTCCTAGTTTCCTTATATAAACAGAAATCGACAGTGCGAATTTCGGTTCCCACATTGGAGCTACTCAAAGAACGGACAATATACTGTTAAATCGGAGTATTGGGTTGCTACAAACTTGATGAGGGATGAGGAGGATTTAGAAGTTCTACAACCCATCATTACAAAACTCCAAGCCTTTGCTTCGAAGGTAAAAGCGCCACAAAAGATCTGCCATCTTATATGGTAATTAATATCAGGACAAGTAGCAATAACAAGGAATCTGGTACGCCGTAATATGCGATGTGACAATTATTGTCCAAGATGTGGAGCACCAGAAGAGACCGTTACTCACGCTATCTTTGAGTGTCCACCGGCCTTACAAGCATGGGAATTATCATCAACACCATCGAGCCCTGAAATTTTCCTTATACCAAGTATTTATGCTAATATGGACTATCTTTTTTGGAGAAAGAATGGTATTCTGGAGCCAGAAGATGATAGAGATCCTTATCCTTGGATAATTTGGTACATATGGAAAGCTAGAAATGACAAGTTGTTTAGAGGCATAAATAGAGATCCATTGGAACTAGTCAGGTATGCAGAGAGTGAGTGCCGAGCTTGGTACAACGCAAGAGACACTGAACCAATTCTGCCACATGTACAGACTAATGAAGAAACACAAGTCTTAAGCTTGGGTAATATATATATGGTGGATGGTTCATGGACCTCTACAGCTCAGTTTAGTGGAATGGGATGAGTTTGGAAGGATACAATGGGGAAGATACAACTCATGGGATCAAGGAACTTGCAGAGGAGGGAGACATCGTTACACTCAGAACTGGAAGCGCTACAGTGGGCAATGGAAGCATGATACAACACTCGACCTGTCAGAGGTTTGGGACGGACTGCAAGGATCTGATTGTGATGTTAGAACAGCCACAAGATTGGCCCAACTTCTCAACAGAGCTGGAAATCATTCAAACTCTTCGGTTGTATTTTTCGGACTTCAAGATCAGTTACTTTCCAAGGATGCAGAATGAGATTGTGGATTCCCTAGCTATGAATGCAGGCTCTTTTCATAGATCTTTGTGTTTTATTGGTTCTTCTCTTCCGGTCTGGCTCCCCAGGCCACCTCAAGTTTGAGTAATAGAATAGCCGTTTGCCGTCAAAAAAAAAAATAGGGACTATGGGTGGAGTGAGTGGGTGTGGGAGGTCCATTAACCATGTACAATCGAGATGTTATAAATAATATCAGAGATGAGTTCATACGAGGTTTACATGTGTGGGTTCAACCCAACATAGATTACAATCATGGAGTGCAATAAGTACATTGCTATGAGTGATTGTAATATCATGATTTATGGTTTACAAAAAGATTTAAAATAATTGATTTGACTCTATCTATATTATCAAAGTGCAATTATCTTTTTAGTCACGTTTATAAAAAACTCCAAAGTGACATATACTTGAGCTTGAGTAGTTAAATAATAGATGAAGAATTAATTAATGATATTGTGCAAGTTAAGTCACAATACCGAAAAGGATCATTGGTGATTACAAGATCAGTAAACAAATTTATTGAGTCTCTAAAAATTAACACACTGCATTTCGCATGAAATGGAGCCGACAAACAAAGTGAATAGGCATAGAAAACCCATTACCCATATTCAATCGGAGCTTGAAAAATTGGTTATTGCAAAAATACAATAGTTTTTAATTTAATTTTCAGATATCTTAAAATTCAAAAATATACCATAGACAAAAGCTTCAATCTTTTATCAGTTTTGCTTAGGGATGAACCACGCAGGTGGCGAACCTCATAGATTTGAAGCATGTTTTTGTGAAATATTGTTTTATGTCCATTACTGTAGAAATATGATTCGTAAATTGGAAATTAGCAACTTATTTGAATGGTCACCACTATCATTTTTCCTAACAATAATTATATCAAAGTAAACTAAATCTGAATTGAAAAGCGGAATAGTTGAAACCAAATCAATATAAAACATATTTGAAAGAGAATTTCGATCATTTTATTCAAGCTTATCTATTATTGTGTTTGTTGTTTTATGTATATTTCTATCATAGGACTTGGGTAAAACTTTTTACATTGCTAAAATATGTCAATTTGGAAAGCGAAAAAAGATTATATCATCTGTGTGGATAGCATCATTGCTTATCAGTTGAGAATAGTATTTATAGTGAAACTCTCATAAGAGTATTTTAATTTATTTTGTATCCTATATCAAAGCTTCAAATTATGAATGTAAATGTGAGAGATTTCGTAATATATACTTTATCCCAATTATATTGTCATGTGAACCTTCTTTAGAATCACCTTGTCATGTTAAAATGAGTTTTCCATGTTCCATCCACGTAACACCATTTTCTATCACCCATTCCTTGATTTGATTGAATAAGATAATTTATCTTTGAAATTTGAGAGTATTGAAGTTTTGTTTCTACCCACAAACATAATTCTATTTATGCGATAAACATATTCTCTTGTCGATTGACATTTTTTCTTGTAAATCTTATCATTTCTGTTTTAAGATATACCACATTATCAAAATAAAGATACTATATTCATTATCGATCGGAGATTTCCATAATAGAATATCCATATTTGAATAGACCGAAGACACTAGAAAAACATCAAAGTTACAAGGAATTTTAGAGAGGCTCCACATTTGAATAGTCATAGGACATTCAAAGAGAACATCCTTTATTGATTTCTATTCCGTTCCATATAGTCTATATTATATAAGTACTATATTTAATTCAATGTGTGTAAACTTTTAGTAACATATAAGCATTCATGAATTACATAGAAAATGTTTCAGTCTTATAGGGTTGTAAGTTCCAAGAAATAGCCAATAGTGGTTTTGTATCCCGTCCCCACTTAATTATTCTTACCACAATTTTGAATGTATGGACTAATCAAAATTTCCACTGTTAATAAGTGGTTTTGGAATTTTTTTTTTGAGGCGAAGATAGTAAGAACGTTCTTTGATTCTTCTCGAAACCAGTTTCTTCTCTTGATTTTCTATATTGTTGAATGCCGGATTAGGTCTGGTTAATTTTAATTGCTCGTTAGATTGTTAGATCCTAATGGTTGCTAGGTTCTAGGTTACTAGATGCATATTCATACCGCATAAAAATGCTCATATTGTTAAAGGAGATACTTTACTGATTGTGTTGATGTGAGATATTGTTTGTGTTATTGCTTTATGATTGTTTATACTTGTTTGAAAGTTAGATTACTAGAGGGAATTGAATGAATAGGATATTAGATGCATAAAACGGATTGGGTGAATGACTGAGAGGATGGGACTATATGTTGGATATGAGTGGTCGTGAAGTGTTGAACAGTGAAGAGGAAGAGTGTGAAAAATTGATGTGTGGGGCGCTGGCTTTGGGTGTGTGGACTTCCGGTTTGGTAGGGATATGATCTGTGTTTACGCGCATCAGCCTTGGGGTGGCAACATCTTCTATTGTGTGTTCGGGCGGTTTGCCTCTTTGGAGGGACAACAACGGATGTGAGTGAAATGTGTAATGATGAGACGTGTGTGATTGCATGTGTGTATAGTGTAGTGGAATGTTTATCGTAAATGTGTCTTGTTGCGTATTCATGCGGCTAGTCAATCCTCGTTCTACATTAAACCATATGGTTGCTCATGCGGGGAGACTGGTCTAGAAGGTGGTCTCATTGAGTAATCCATTTATTCATGCCCTGCACTCTATCTCCATTTCCCTTTTCCTCTTGCAGAAGTGTAAACAGAAGTAATGGATATCTGTTGGGTTAGTGTATTTAAGAAGAAGAAAATGTGATGGGACCCTCAAACCATTCACAAGACGGGTATTACAACATCCATCAACAAAGTAATCATCCATCCAAAATTTTGAAGACTGTCTTGCATTTAACTTGCAATAAAAAATAGCAAAATCTATAATATGGTGGAAGCTTAACCTATGCGCTAGGCTCATATTTACCGTCCGACTCATGTCTAATAAATTTTCGAACATTGATAATAAGAAATAGAGAAATCAAGAAAAAATATCTTTTGATTTTGGATACATTTGCTTATATTAGGTAAGCGGTGCGACTACCGAAGAACCATTATCATTAGGTCTAGGACCTAGTCATCTAGTTATGAATTCCAAAGGATGTACTTCGTAAAGAACTTTTGGTTTTATTATCGTCGGGTTAATCTGGTTTGAAGTTTTAGTAAACCAAGAACTGGAACAAAGATTGTCTTGGGCATTGAGCGCCAAGTTCATTGTCTCATAAATTCAGTGTTAAAATATTTTACATCGACGTTGCTTCTCGCTGCGAAATGGAGGAATTATTGTTAGAGAAGGGATTTGCTCTCTTCTTAAAGCCCATCAAACAATGAATTCAAATATTGAGATGAAGACAGCTTAATTTAAGAAGTCGGTCTGGAGAAACAGAAGGCAGTGAAAAGAAAAGATATAAATGACTCTCTTTTATACATATAGAGGAAAAATGCATAGGATCAGTCATTCACAGTCTACGCAAAGCGGCAAAAAGATTAAGGTTTTATGTTCTTAGGCTTTTGACGTAAGTTAGAACGATTTAACCATTGTATTTGCCTTTTTTTTATTTATTCCATGCAGTTGCAAAGTTTTTTCAATAAAACATATTTCAAATTTGTGATATCTTACTAGTATGCAGAATTCATATTTGAAACACCTCTCCTAACAAGCTCCTAGCACCTTTCCTTCAATAACCATCATCCAGAATTTAAAAATCTTCTAACCACCACACCTGATGTAAAAGATGAAACTAAGCAGAGGGATGAAAGTTGCACAAAGCCGAAGAACCTACTTTTCCATGTTTTAGATCGCTTTTGAAGTAGTGTACATACATTTTCAAACCAAACAAAAATTAAAAAAAAAAGTTTTATGATATACTACATTTTGTAATCTTGATTTGAAATCAAAAGATTAATTATCTAAAAGTTGAGTACCCAATGCGGTTATAAATGAAAATATCAAATTGAACAGTCACTTCGGAGACCATATAAATTACTTTTGATTATATTCAGCATAGTAGACCATCCCAAACCCTACTTCTTGATATAAAATGGGGGATCCTAGCTAGTAAAGAGAGAATCTTCAAACAAGTATATAAAATTTAACATCTGGAAACAAATCTTGTCAAGTACCTTACGGAGCTTGATCATCATGTAGCCGGCCTTTGATATCACGCCTTAGCAACTCCACATATTCCTGCAAATCCTCACACACAAGTCTGGTAAGGGGATTTTATCTTAAATATGGTATAACAAGTAAATTGGCTCTTTGATGCTTACATGAGCACGACTTTAATCACCGCAGAGATCGTCCGCAAGGTCTTCATGACTCATCGCAGCATTTTCGACCATTGCATGGAAGATATCTTCTAGTGGATCACAGTGCTCAATCATGTTCACCATGGGTTGAACGTTTGCCTAAGTCAACAAAATATATAAATTCAGTACACGTGATAGACCAAGAAACAATTGGTAAGAATAAAATCTGAGCCGAACAAAAACTTGACTTTCTTAAACCTCAAATCAAAATTATATTAAGCCAATCCATACTGATTTTTTAAATACAAAACGAAACTAGACTCAAAGCTAGATTAAATAGACGTGCTACCTGTAAGGGTTGATAATCATCAGGCTGGTGTATTGGGGCTTCAGATGACCATCCTTGGCTAAAAGCACGTGAGACTAGAGGTATCATTTGCTGAACCATTGCAGAGAAATCAAAGCCTGCATCTTACCCTTGCGTTTCGCCTGCATCATATTCTCTATCTCTTGACCATCCACCTGTTGAGCAATTTGTTGGACTGTGTTCATGATCTGTGGGTTCTGGGTGAATTGATGCAGCATATTTCGCAGCATATTTGGTAATTCAACACCACCTTGTCGAGATACCCCGGCTAGTAATCCATCCAGTACTGCGCTCTCCAGGACCTGAGACATTGCACATGACCAAAACGTTTCTTAAGATAATTTGTTTTTGATAAAACAAATTTTTAAATTCATGCAAATTTATCAAAATAGTCAAAATCTAGTATATATTAAAATCAAATCTAGTAGTTTTTAAGAAAATGAAGAAGCTCAAGCTTTTAACATGTTTTCATGAGATATCTAAGAGTAAGGTGGAAGTGAGATTATTGGAATCGAAGTGGAAATGAAGTTCCGAAAGCTACCGACTCCCATTCCAAAGTAGGAAATGTATATCTAACAAAGCTTTTGCGCTAACTACTATAATCCAGAAAAAAATTACAAATTTTAATTGAATGCTTTACCCAATTTTTTTTAACGAAGTTCTAAAAATGAGACTCATATTCCTTTGTCTTTATTATCGTCTTCTCCTATATCCAAATCAAAATCTTGTCAATCAAAATCTAAATCATTTTTTCTCTATCAAATAAATTCACAAAATAAACTTACTTCAATGTATGAATTATGTTAGGGATATGAATAATGTTGATCTTATTGATTTACAAAGAAGAATATATACAAGTTTTTACATCCTAATCCAAATAAGAATATCTTAGATAGATTACAATAAATATTTTACTTACTTATTGTAATTGACTATTTCCTTATTTCTTATCTCAGTCATCCCATCCTTCGAGTTGGTGTGGGATATCTTGAAGGGATCCTATCTTGAATCCCTAACTTCAAAAATAGATAAACAAATGTTGAAGCTTGGAAGGACCGAGTTAAGATATTTTAGTTTCTCATTTGTATAAATGTGTGTTTGTAGTGATAAGCTTTTTTGAACAGCATCACAAAAAAAATAACAATCTGATTTCACATGTTTAATATGTATGTGAAAAACTGGACATGCTCTCTGTATATCAGCTTTGTTGTCATAAAGAGATGCATATGTAAAACACCTAACATGAATAGTATCAGTGTTGAGGTCAAAATCGGTCACGACGAAATCAATGTCTGAAAGTCCGTAAAAATCAGCATGAACATTTTTACGAAAAGTAATCCTCGTAAAGATATCTTTACGAAGAGCCTTGCGGTAAAATCTTGTTCAAATCTCAATCGAACCACTAAATACGATTGTCCGAAGGCAACGGACATGTATCCAAATCAGCCGCGGACAAGCTCGAGTATGGCAATCGGACCGCAGACAAGCCAAAGCTCGATCGATATGCGGCGACCAATAGCATGCACACAGCTCGGTCGCTACATCGATACGACACCAGTCCATTCATTCTCGTCTATCCTTCGATGCTATCTCCCGAAGACCGTAGCGAACTCAGTTCAAGTTTTCCGCTATTCTAAATCATCGATCAAACTTTGCGGTAAAAACCGCGGAAAGTCTGTTCTTTATCGAAAGAAGTCGCAAAAAAACGTTTCGAGTCGGAATACGGCCCAAAGGGACCTAAGACACGACTCGAGGCCCATCTTACGATTTCTTAACCAAAAGTCTGTAAACCGTAGGACGGTTTACGCTTGGTTCGCAAGGGAAGATAAATATCAAGTTTTCGCGGATAAATACGGAATTTTGAAGATAATTACGAAGATCGGAAAAAATGGAATATCTTCATTTTATGCTATGACGGCTTAAGGGCAGAAGAGTAATAGCGTAAACCGACCTTGGAGCGAGTATATAAGGAGTCTTAGGCGAGAGGCATGGGGGGGGACAACTTTTTAGTCTCGGAAATCTCTGCCCTTAGAAATTTTAGGCTTTATTCTCGACAAGTTCGGTTTCTATGACTGGCACTGAATTACTAGACGAACTCGCCCAGTCAGTTGGATCTCTTGTCTGGCTCTATCAATTGAACTACGTTCGGCTTGATCCTCGAAAGGGGTACGTAGGCAGCCTTTAACAAGGTTCAGTCTGAAATCAATCAAAAATCTTTTCTGTATCTATTTCGTCTTTTGTTATCGAGCTGCGACTCAACTAGGTTTGAGCTATTAGGCCGCTAGAGCTAAGTAACTCGCTGACAGCCTTTGCGGCCAAAACTTTTATGATCTCTTGTAATGATCGCAATGCTCTTACGCGGACTCGAAATAAGATCTACTGTTTTCTCTAAACTCGTTTATTATCTTTTCATGATTTCCGCATATATTTGGTCACTTGTCGTTGGCTCTCGCAGAGATCCGGGACCTCTGGGAAATTAGGGTTTTCCTAGTTTCCCAATTTAAACGGAAATCGACAGTGCGAATTCAGTTCCCACAGTTTGGCGCTAGAAGGAGGAGGGGTTACGGATTACTCTTACTCATGGCCACAAAACGCTTAATCGAAACGATGTCTGCATATATGAAAGACAAACTCGCAGCACTGACTGCTCCTATGGTTAACAACTCCGCAAACGCCACAGTTCTTGAGAAAATCGAAAACCTTGCTGCGACTTTTCGCCGCAGGAAGTGCAATAAAACGAGCTCGCGATTTCTCTTTCTAAACATAAAGGGAAACGATAAATCTTATCAAGCCCTGTAAGTTTGGCTCATTACCGAACAAAAGAAATCTCAATGCGTACCAAAACACGTTTTCCGAAAACATTCCGGAAGGGTAAAACTTGTTCTCCCAAAAACCACTGAAAAACCCCTAGGTTAATCGCGGAAAAAGGAAACACAACAAAACGATTACACAGCTCGGTCGCTACGTAGCGACCGAGCACGCACACTGCTCGGTCGCTACGTAGCGACTGAGCACGCACACCGGTTGCTACGTAGCGACCGAGCACGCAAACGGCTCGGTCGGTACGTAGCGACCGAGCACGCACACTGCTCGGTCGCCACGTAGCGACCGAGCACGCACACTGCTCGGTCGCTACGTAGCGACTGAGCACGTAGCGACTGAGCACGTAGGGACCGAGTACGTACACGCTGCTCGGTCGCTACGTAGCAGCACGCACACAGCTCGGTCGCTACGTAGCAACCGAGCTCAAACCAACTCTCCACTCGCTACGTAGCCACCGGTAAGGCCTCAGAAAGGTCCTCCTTTGGTTCTCTTTTGAATCTTCATCGCCGCGCTTTTGGTTTGTCTCAATCGGAGTTTCCATTGAGATTTTATGACGAAAACAAGTAGGACTCTTCTTGGCTTGCTTCCACTCGCTACATAGCGACCTGTCAGACCTTCACTCGCTACATAGCGACTGGTAAGGCCTCAAAGGGGTCCTCCTTTGCGTTCTCCTTTGAATCCTCATCGAAATTCTTTTCGTTTCGTCTCAATCGGAGTTTCCGTTGAGATTTTACGACGAAAACAAGTAGGACTCGTCTTGGCTCCCTTTCACTCGCTATAGCGACCGAGATGACATCCTCACTCGCTATAGCGACCCGTCAGGCCTCAAAGGGGTCCTTCTTTACGTTCTCCTTTGAATCCTCTTCGAAACGCTTTTCGTTTCGTCTCAATCGAAGTTTCCGTCGAGAGTTTACGACAAAAACAAGTGGGACTCGTCTTGGCTCCCTTTCACTCGCTATAGCGACCGAGATGACATCCTCACTCGCTATAGCGACCCGTCAGGCCTCAAAGGGGTCCTCCTTTACGTTCTCCTTTGAATCCTCATCGAAACGCTTTTCGTTTCGTCTCAATCGGAGTTTCCGTTGAGATTTAACGACGAAAACAAGTAGAACTCATCTTAAACTCCTTGGCTTTCTCCTACTCGCCCTTACCTCCAGCTTTGTGTTCTCCTTCAAATCTCGATCGAAACGTCTCTTGTTTCGGTCGGAGTTACCACTGAAACTTTACGACAAAAAAAAGCCGCAAAGACTTGTTTTCTCGCATGGATTCAGATTAATCGTATAAAACAGCAACGGTTAACTTAACACCTTAGCCGCCTCAACTATACGATTACGTTGAACCTTTTTACAAAAATTGACGTCGTATCTAAGGAGAAGATAACAGTCAAGTTCGGAAGATAAATGTCAAGTTTCAAATGATAAAACACCAATATCGGAAATGGCGAACATACACGAGAAGAGAAAGGGAAATGAGCAAGCAAAACTGAGAAGAGACAAAACTGCATCTTCGAGAGAACTAAGGTATTTCCGACTTGGAATTTTCGTAGGAAATTACTTTGAGGCTGCCATAGAACTTTAGGGAACGTAAAACCTAGGCGGATTATCTAGCGAACTAAGTCTTAAGCAATTTTTCCTGTCTCGATATATTGTTCCATAATTGTTTATCCAGATCTTGCAAACCGATCTAAACTCTCCGAAAGTCGAGAAACGATTGCCACGCATATCAAGCTCGCTTCCTAAAGAGAGAAAAAGTTAGAGATATGAACGTCGTCTTAAAAAAAACGATTTGTTACTGGCAATTTTCTCGGAACCGGCATATTCCAAATAGTCAACGTGGAAACGACCAAATCACTGCCCAAGCGTCGTCTATAAATCGTCCCGAATTATCGATCATTCCTGAAAAAAGCAAGTCACGGAAAATAATCAAAAACATTTGCGACGAAGAAAACTCGAGAATAGATGTAACATCGTGCACACTAAAAGGGGCACTTTCCTCCCGATGGTTAGCTAGATCCACCTCTGGTTGACCAATTCGTTCAAGAAACGAATGTGTCATGAGAATCCTCTAAAAAAACCTATGAAAAACGTTCTGCGACTAGATCGTATTGAAATAAACTTCGGTAACACTCCATGAGTAACTCCAAGCAACTTTCACTTAAGATCAAAATCACAGCAGGAATGTTTCTCGTAAAACCCGCAGAAACAATGCTACTTTGACATATGTATACATATCACTGATTTACGACCTTCGTAAAACCGGTTATATGATATTATAAATTATCGTATAGCCCACAGTCGGAAATCATATGATAAATTCTTCATCACGAAACTAAGTCCTAACAACCAAACGGTTAACGGAAAATCTAAACTTTTCAAAAATTGACCAAATTCAATACGCTCCACAATTCACTTTCAGCTCGCAACGTTTTAACCATAATACGCGGCATGTATGAAAAAATTCGTAACAAAGCTTCTAGAGCTATACGAAACATCCTACAAAATGCACGAAATACATCTCGGAAGGCCAACACTTCACAAAGCACTATGAAGGAAAACACTTGTTCCCATAGACAAATTTAAACGACACCTCAGTCATAATTCCCCGATCGCAAATAAAACTATTAGCATCCAAACATGAACAACAATTTTGGCTACAAACATTCGTAGTCAAACCAGAATGTTTCTCAAACGCATGGCTAAGACTAAACCCTTGCAACGTCGTGAAATATCTTCAAGCCCGCGTACATTTCAAGCACGAAATGTGGCATACGAAAGAATAACAAATCTTCAGCATCGCGAGACATCGCAGACGCCTGAAGATTAGTTCTTCGACGAAATTTCCTTCCTCGATAAATACACCTTCATGGAAGAACAGACAGTCATACGCACTAACATCTTCTCAAAAATTATTCTTCGCGAAGACTCAAAATGGTAATTTTTACCATTAAGTTTGTTGCTGATCACAATAAACTCTTAACGTCCTAAACAGACTTAGCCATCTCGTAGAGATGACTCTCGTACATCCGACACAAGGATAATAGCGCTATAAAAGAAACCCAAAATTTTTGGTCGAGTCCCACTTAAAAATTGTCCTTGGAGAGATGCTCGGTTCCAACCATACAAGTCGTATAAGCCGAGAACCTATCGCGGACTTTAAATCGGTATGGAATCAGGATGAAACTGAAACGGGATACGTAAGTCGAATTAGTCATCGCACCCTCTAAAACCAGGAGTAAAACTAGGTCTTGCCCTAAACCCAGCGCACTAGTCTCTAACATCTCTAGGCATAGTATCAAACACCCTGATACGAGATCCCAAAATTTGTCTCTTTGCCAATATTCGAGAATCTTCAGAACTCCCGCAAGTTTACACACTGCGGAAAACTCTCGAAACAGATTACGGATATAGCAGTTCACACAGAGTTAGATTACGAGATGACAACTCGTAGTCTTCCTTCTACACCCATACAAAATGCCATCAGCAGCAACACTCCTGATAACCGCTACATAAAAACTAGACCGAAAAGGTCTCGCTGGAAAACTAGTCATACGAACCTTAACTCCAAGGCGAACTACGAAAGGCTTGATCCCTTCAACAAGGGTACGTAGGCAGCCGTCATTTGGCGCAGCCCCAATCTTATCGCGTTCTACTTTTAGAAGAGCGAGAAGACCACTTTTCACTAACCTTTTCAACCATTAATTCCGCCTAACTCACCTTACTTGCCTAACTTGCCAAGCCACTCGCTAGAACCTCACACTAGAAGCTCATGGTTCTAACGAGCTGGGGGGCTAACTGTTGGGGTCAAAATTGGTGACGACGAAATCAATGTCTGAAAGTCCGTAAAAATCAGCATGAATATTTTTACGAAAAGTAATCCTCGTAAAGATATATTTACGAAGAGCCTTGCGGTAAAATCTTGTTCAAATCTCAATCGAACCACTAAATACGATTGTCTGAAGGCAACATACATGTATCCAAATCGGCCGCGGACAAGCTCGAGTATGGCAATCGGACCGCAGACAAGCCAAAGCTCGATCGATACGCGGCAACCAAGCATGCACACAGCTCGGTCGCTATGTAGCGTCCGAGCCCGAGCCTAGCTCGGTCGCTATGTAGCGACAGAGCGTCCGTTCCGCTCGGTCGCTACGTAGCGACCGAGCTCTTCCGAAACGTCGATACGACACTAGTCCATGCATTCTCGTCTATCCTTCGATGCTATCTCCCGAAGACCGTAGCGAACTCAGTTCATGTTTTCCGCTATTCTAAATCATCGATCAAACTTTGCGGTATAAACCGCGGAAAGTCCGTTCTTTATCGAAAGAAGTCGCAAAAAAACGTTTAAGACACGACTCGAGGCCCATCTTACGATTTCTTAACCAAAAGCCCGTAAACCGTAGGACGGTTTACGCTTGGTTTGCAAGGGAAGATAAATGTCAAGTTTCCGCGGATAAATACAGAATTTTGAAGATAATTACGAAGATCGGAAAAAATGGAATATCTCCATTTTATGCAATGACGGCTTAAGGGGCAGAAGAGTAAAAGCATAAACCGACCTTGGAGCGAGTATATAAGGAGTCCTAGGCGAGAGGCATGGGGGGGACAACTTTTTAGACTCGAAATTCTCTGCACTTAGAAATTATAGGCTTTATTTTTGACAAGTTCGGTTTCTATGACTGACACTCAATTACTAGACGAACTCGCCCAGGCAGTTCGATATCTTGTCCGGCTCTATCAATTGAACTACGTTCGGCTTGATCCTCGAAAGGGGTACGTAGGAAGCCTTTAACAGGGTTCAGTCCAAAATCAATCAAAAACCTTTTATGTATCTATTTCGTCTTTTGTAATCGAGCTGCGACTCAACTAGATTTGAGCTATTAGGCCGCTAGAGCTAAGTAACTTGCTAACAGCCTTTGCGGCCAAAGCTTTTATGATCTCTTGTAATGATCTGAATGCTCTTACGCAGACTCGAAATAAGATCTACTGTTTTCTCTAAACTCGTTTGTTATCTTTTCATGATTTCCGCATATATTTGGTCACTTGTCGTTGGCTCTCGCAGAGATCCAGGACCTCTGGGAAATTAGAATTTTCCTAGTTTCCAATTTAAACGAAAATCGACAGTGCGAATTTTGGTTTCCACAATCAGTATGTTCCATTCTAACTCTTGTAATACATATGACATGAACCGATTGATACTCTGCTTCGATATAAGGCATACAAAATTTATCATTCTTCATTTTTTGAGTAAATAATAGAAACGCCAATGAGAACAATATAAAAAAACTAAAGAACGTCGAGTCACATGATAAGCTCCTAAATGTGAATCAGAATAAAATGTAATATGTAATGAGTCGGGAGAAGTAGAAGTCCTTAATCGTGGAAGCCGTTCATGTAAAGAACCACACACAAAGTTGCATTTCAATGATCGAGAAGTGGTGTTTGCATCAACTAAGATAAAAGTGGTTGTATAGGATAGTTCTCAACGCATGGTGCAAAGTGGATAAGTCGTCAAATAGACAACAATATGCTTATGGATTCTCAAAAGGGGACTAGTCCCCAAAAGTAAGCTTGTGATTACGCTTTGTAGGAACATAGTCTGATTACCAAGAAGTTCGGCTTCATGAATGATATCAAAGACATATTTTTATTGTGACAGAAAAATGTCTTTCCTGTAAAATGATTATATTTCAGTAGTTGGCGCTCTTTACTGGTGTTTTAGAGGTTTTGTTTTTCTTCATGCTTTCATTTTTCTAAGATCAGTTATGATGATTAGGTCTTTTATAGGGATAGATGGTTGTGGTTCTGGATTGCCACTGAAATAGGTCGTTAAAGATAAGGTGTGTCATATCCCGGCCTGAACCGGTCTGTGAGCCTCTTTTTTTATTACTAACTTGGACCAAAGGTCATCTTCTATTTCTTTTATTTCTGGTCCTAGTAAACTCTAGAGTTTCCACCTATTTTCCTATAAAAGAAGGTAGTTTCCTTAGATTTTCCAATAAAGAGAAAATACAAACAAAGATCTGCCCCTTTGTTGACCTAATCTATATTGTTCTTCTTCGATCATATTCTTCTTATTCTCCTTTTCTTTCTCTTCATCTCCCCTTCTCGATATGGTCTCCATGAAAGGAATAAGCTGCCTTGATATCATCGCCTCAGAGGCTTTTCGCGCTGTTGGAGACGAAAGCCAAGCCTTCGGATATCAGCAACAAGTTGATCTAAATCCATGTCTAGATCTCTTCTTGTCTTCTTTCTAGATATGATCAGTAAAGTAAGAAAATCTAGTTGTTGTTTTCTTCTTCTCTTTCTTCTCTTTTATCTTAGATCTCTCATCCCTAGTCTTTTGGTGGTTGTATCAATCATTTATCTTGTAAATCTGGTTTGTTGAAAGCCTTTTGTTGCAGATATGCTTCTTCTCTCTTTTCTGTTCGTAGATTTAAGGCCAAGGTTAGGACTGATCTGATCTCTTCTTTCTTCTTTCATACTCACTTCATAGTAGGTGTTTCTGTCTAAACCATTCATACCTATGTGTTATCTATAAGCATACACATATTTGTTTGATAAGTGAATTATATCATATATATATTTATATATTATTGTATTGTATTGTGTGAACACCTAGATCTATTGATAAATTTATAAAAAAATATAGTTGAATGATGTCTGAGACTTGAGTGTGGGTGTTTGCATCGTGTGTGGATACAACATGTGTATGTGTTGTGTATATGATGAGTCAGAGAAGGGCTTAAGACCTATGTTGTTTTCAGTGCAATGTGATGGAGAGCAGTACTTTACTGGGGTTGCATAATTTCGTTTTGGACATGTAGAGACCACATGATTCCATGATCCATCGATGGAGCAGGCCGGTGGCGTGTCTGTGTAAAATTGAGAATTTTGTGGCTGATCACGTAGACTCAACTAAGATAATGTGATAGCGTGAAGGCGTTGAACTCATGAGGACCGAATGAGGCGGTGATATCTCACACAACAACATGACGAGCGCAACAACTAAATGAGGTGTGGTCTGGTCTCAAGTTAGCATTGTCGGGCTTATTCTCCTTACTTGTTGTTTGCTCTTATTTTATTAGATGTTCTATGTAGAGCTTTTTTTATGCTGTGTGGTGATTGTTGGAAGATGATTTTGGGGATTTTAAATCTTTCTTTACTGAGCTTTTGTCAAAATGCTCACTCCTCATTTTCTTTTTTCTTTTGAAGGTTCGGTTCATATTGGTGGAGTTTTATCCAAGACGTTTTTCAAACCTAATTTATTGAAATATATGTTGTTTACTAACTTTGCAATCACTGCATGGCATTTCTCCGTGTTTTGGTCTCACTCGAACGATATCGCGGATCACTTCCCGATAGGTCACCATTTTTCCATTACTACAGATCAAGCACATTTAATTCTGGAGTTTTAAAGAAATGTGTGACCAAAAAAATAAGTGCACTTTGGTGACATAGGTAATCAAATCAATTTTCATAAATTTTTTCACATACACGAGAAATCGGGATGTTACATATTTGGTCAATAATAATCTTGTTGAGAGAATCAGTATATGCGTTATTTCTATAATGGCCGTTTCTCAAATTTAATGGAACAGTTGAGGTATTGTCGCTATTAGCTTAGTTTGTGATAATAAGTAATGTTGTTGTTGTTGTTAAAAATAAACTAGCTTTTGACCCGCGCGGATGTTATTATTTCATATGTTATTGAGTTCTGACATTGGTGTATCTTGTTTATTCGGTTTAGTGTACATTTATAAACTATGAAGTTTTATTCTTCTTATATTTTTTTCTTTTGCTTGGTAAACTAAACATAAAGTGTATAATATATTTTTTTGAGTAAATTTTAAATTAATTGATCATCATGAGAAAGAATTAACATTTACAAAAGAATGGCTACTTCTATAATGTGTCTATAAAGAAAAACACCAAAACAAAAGGCTTTGCTACTCTCACCCCACAATCTCAAACCATCGCTGCAACAGTCCAGCATTTTGGTGTTGTCCAGAGTACTTCAAAGATATTATTATATTCTTCATTTGCTTGTCTATGATCTTATAAAGGGGAAACCGGCCAATTCATACATCAACAGAGGACCGCGGTCCCGATCAGTACATACACTCTATACCTGTGCTAAAACATACATCAACTCAAGATTTTTTTTTTTTAATTTCATACATCAACCAAAACTTTTAGGTTAATTAATACATTGACCGTCTTGCCGTTAGTCAAATTATAACGACGTCTTACGTGGACTTAACGGGTGATTATGTGGATTTATAGGTTTATTACGTGGATTATTATATATATATTAACCAAAACGACGTCATATTGGGCTTTAATTAAACGACGCCGTTTTGTTTATTCTGGAAAAAAGGCCATCTCCCTCATTTCTGTCGGGAAAGAAAAGAAAAAAAAACAGAGCATGAGAGAGAGAGAGAGAGAGAGAGAGAGAGAGAGAGAGAGAGAGAGAGAGAGAGAGAGAGAGAGGAGAGAGAGAGAGAGAGAGAGAGAGAGAGAGAGAGAGAGAGAGAGAGAGAGAGAGAGAGAGATACGAGACTGAGAAGAAGAAGCGCTAATGTCTAGCTCATCTAACCCTAATTCCTCCTCATATGGTACAGATAAATAGAATCAATTTTGTCTCCAATCAAGGTTTGGGTGTTTATATAGGTTATTAAATTGAGTGATAACTGAGCAGAGATGAGCCAGAGTTGGAGTCGTCATAGGGTTGAAAAGGAAAGAGGGTTTCCGGCTTTTTGTAGGAAGTGTGGAGAAGCTGCTGTGGTTTTTACATCTAAATCCTTGAAAAACCCAGACTTTTTCATGGTTGTCCTAAGGGCAGTGAAGAGGTAAAAATTTGGACTTTGTTTAACTATTTGTGTCTGTTCTAAGATAAATCCATTTGACTGTGTAGGATAAGAATCATTTGTTTAAATGGACGGATGAATCTGCTGTTGAGGAAATTCATGATATTAAAAGCTTGTTTGATGAAAAAATTGGTCATTTGGAGCTTCAGTCTCATAGATGTGAAGATGTAATAAGAAGTTATGACAAAAAGATTGAAGATTTGGATGATGCTTTAGGTGGATTGGGGAAATAGATGAAAGAGATCAAAGAATTGGTTCAAGGATATGAGAGAGAAGTGAAGACCTTGAAGAAGATAGTAGTTTGTGGGGATTGGATTGATGTTAGTGTACTACTATTTTGCTATGTAGTAATGTGGTAGATTGAAATGAATGTTTTTCTAGTTTCGGATATGATATGTTTGTCGGATTGTTGGTTTTTCAAGGGTTTAACGGCTTGTATTAAAATTTGGATTATGTTAGGAATTTGACTTTTGTGATGAATTTTGATTTATGCTATGTTTTTAGCTTTGTTATGACATAAGAAGTGGCCAAAACCATTAGAATCACAAATGTTTTGAAACTTAAGATTTTCATAACATAAAATGTTTTACAAAAGAGATATAGAATTCTTAGAGAAGAGATATATTATAAGTCACAACCCGAGAAACAACTAAACAACAAAAACCAACATAGTCATGACTAAGCCAACCTGAGAGCACACCATAAACACACCTAAAATACCAAAAACCAACGTCGTATCTAGGCTGCCTCGTTCTTCAGAATACACTACCATAGAAGCAGAAAATAATAAACAAGAGAACCTGAAAAAGAGGCAAAAGAGGCATTGTTACTAGTCCAGTGATGAGGGAAATTTAACCTAGAGAGCAAACCTGAAGTTAGTTGGATGTTTGTGTTGGTTGACTTGGTCCTGGAGCTTCACCATGGTCCACTGACATTGTCTCTCCTTGTGAAGGCTGTTTCTTCTTACTTGGATAAATCTTTCTTGGCTTGTTAGGGTCTCCAGGTCGGTCACAATAGAGAGAGTTATGCCATTCTGTCCCACATCGATAACAATGGATCTTCTTAAAGTGTCCTGAAACTTTTTTCCTTTTTGTAGGAGACTTATGAACTGATTTCTTCCTCTTCTGTGGATTCTTATTTCCACCTTTCTCTTTAGGTCTTGGCGGTGGTTCAATGTGAGAACCAGGAGCATCTTTCAAAAACTTCATTCCTTCAACCGGAGTGATTGAATCATTATATTTCTTCTTCCACAAAGTGGTCAAGGAACACTCTGCCACAAAATCCTCAGAATTAAGCTTTTTTATCTTTAATCACCTTCAAAGCATGACGACACGGAATCCCGATGAGGTCCCATCTTCTGCAGCTACATGTTCGCTTGTCCATATTGACAATGTAGGAAATGTTGTTCTCTTGTACTTCTGAAACACCATTCGGACAAGGTGTCATTTTCTTACACCATTTGCGTTACTCCTCCTCTTCAGTGATGGTATTTGCAACCTTTTCACTATATTTCTTCCTATACTTAAGCAACTTCTTCTTCCTCACCTCAATTATAACCATTCTTTGTCTCCTCATGGTCTCAAACATTTCCACTAAAGGCAGAGAATGGGCTTTCTTCAGACCGCTATTGTAAGACTTTGGGAAATTGTTGAGTCCATCTTCGCAAGTAGATGTGGTACTGAAGAATGCACGAGTACAAGTTTTAGGATCTCTCACCATCAAGTCATCATATATCTGAGAGTCTAATGCTTTAAGCTCTTTGAGTGCCGCTTTATAATCACCCTCGTTGAAGCTATTTGCCACTGCCCAATACAGTTTTTTAAACTTAGGCTTGTTGGGGTGTAGCTTCTTAAAGTTCCCGTATATGTGTCTAGCGCACATACGGTGCTCTATTTGAGGAAGCTCTTCATCGAAAGCCTTTATAAGACTCTGAAAATAATGACCACAATTAAAATATGTATTCAACAATTCAGAAAAGAAAAAAGCATTAAGAAGCTTACCTTATGTTTGTCAGAGATAAGTGTGAACCCTTGACCACTTTGGAGGTTTAAATCATACTTCACCCTTTCAATGAACCACTTCCAATTGTCGGTGTCCTCAACTTGAACAATACCCCACGCCTGCTTTACATGGAAGCGTACGTGGTTGTGCGTTTCTCGCTCCGGAAGCGGAGTCGGGAGCGGAACCGCTCGAAATCGAACGAAATCGTCTTGGAATCGCGATTCCAGAATTGAAGAGTTTGGAAGCGTAATGGAAGCATATGATTCAACAATTTGCATCGGTGGTGCAAATTGGAAGCGTTAGAGAAGATGATGTTCGGGGAAGATGATGTTATTGTAACATCAATAGCTTACTGTGTTCGTATCATTAACACAGCTTACAAAGCACAAATTTGTTTTGTTGTCCAACTTAGTACATTCTATAAACATAAAATCCAAGATAATTCATATACCTTTGTTTTCTTTATAGTAATCTAACTATACTTTTCTTTTTGTTCACTTGTTTGTTTTGTTTGTATTATTCAACTATTTAATTGCTGTGGGTCAATCGATTGATTTTTTTTGTAAAAATCAGCTTATAGTGGTTGTGTGTTGTCTTAAGTGGTCTCTGGTGCTGAGTTCAATCCATTAATTGATGTGCTCTGTTTTCTTTTTCAGTCTAAAAGCCATATATATGTCATATAACTTAGATATATATTGTTATGTTAATTTGTAATTATACATATATGTTTTTATTTTTGAGTTATCATATATGCATAATTAACTAAATTTTCACTATGAAAAATGTTTATATTTAATATAATTTTATTATGGTGTTTAATAATATATATAGTAGTGGGTTTTAACTTGTAACACCAAATCCAGATCGTGGTTAGGTGGGATAATTACCTAACCAATCAGCAACGAACAGAAATCCTAGATTCAATTAAAACGGATGAAGATAGTGTACCAATCCTAGATAATCTCGGAAATCCTCAACAAGATTCTGTTGCTACTTTAGTCATAGACTCATAGCCATAACCTTGCATTTTATAGGAGACCCCTCGGTCCTTCAAGATAAAAATGCTGAACTCCTTACAATCCTGTCTAAAGGGAGGTTTTGTTTTCCCAACACCTACGGGACTTAGGACCTTGTCTAGACCGGCAAAAACACTCAGGAGTACTAAGATTTTAACCTATAAGAACCAAAGGGAGGAAAAAATTAATAGATCACCAACACCCAAAACTTTAGACACCTACCCAACCATGGCTCTGATACCATCAGACAACGGTCGTGGAGAAAGCATAATTAAACATTTATAATAAAAAGTAAATTAAAACATATATGATACAGATTGAAATATAACTTAAAAATAAAACAGAAATATGGGCGGTTAGACCAGCCACTTAAACATAAAGCATAATACTAAAACGAGAAAATGAAACAAGAAAAATATAATTAAAACTTTATTTATTAAAAACTTACTTAAAAGAGATTGTAGCAATGTTCTCGATTACAAGGACTGGAGAGAATGTAAGAGGAGATATGAATGAAAGA
Source organism: Brassica napus (assembly GCF_020379485.1). NCBI lineage: Eukaryota > Viridiplantae > Streptophyta > Magnoliopsida > Brassicales > Brassicaceae > Brassica > Brassica napus. Next base: position 18,155,552 of record NC_063435.1, read on the forward strand.
GTAGGAGAATGGGAGAATGAGAACTTGGTTTACAACTGAAGCAAAGACTCCTTTATATAGGAGTTTACAAGGGTGAAATTAAGAAAATAAAAATAAAAATAAAAATAAAAGTGGCATATATGGATAACTCCACTAGCAAAAGCTTGCTCAATTAAGCTCTATAATTGTTTGCTGTCTGCTGGAAGTGGACCTTGGTCTTCATGGCTACAGGAGAAAGCACTTATTTGATGTTTTGGATTTTTATCGGGTATTGCGACAAGAGATCGTGGAAAATATTCGTAACAATGTAACCGTATCTGACAGAGTTGCAACAAAGATACGTTTTGGATTTTGAGGAGATTTGCATTTCTTGGGGAGATAGATTTAAACTCCACTGTCGCCAAAAATTTCTTCATTGATAAATGGCACTTGGGACCCTGAATCACTCCCTGAAGTACGAGAAATTTGATCTGACATTGACGGTAGAAATTGTAAGGAGATAGCCTTAATTTCTTCTTCAGATTTTGCATCTGCCAACATTGCTAACATTTTGGATTTTTGAGCCAAGAAAAAGGTTGTCTCTGGTGTTTGGTTCTGTGTTTGGTTAAGTGTTTGGATTTTTGAGTTTTGTTCTTTTATCCAGGTAAGAATATTTGACGGGTAAAGGTTTGAGGGAATTTTGTATTTATCCCACCACTTGACTCTGAATTTTCTTCGGATAACAGGAATTGGATCAGAAGTAAATTCTAGGGTCCATGAAAAAAACCCAAGGAAAATGAAATTTTGAGTGGAAGAGGGCTAGTGGGGGAAATTTCTTTTCTTCTTCAAACGGAATGAAATTTGTCTTGAAGATTTGGAATGATTTTTGGATATTGGGTTTAAATATTTCTGTGACAGAACCAAAGTAGTTCCACCATGGTATGAACCAATAGGGAGATTTGGATAAGTTACAGGTGGTGTCAAAGAAGATCAACCACGTGTGTTTGTGTTTAGGAGATTGGATCAAAAAAGAATTGTACCATGCTTGGCAATAATCCCATTAGTTAAAGGGGACATTGTAACAAGGGAGATTTTTAAGATCTTCTGGAAAATTTAGATTGTCGTTAAGATCATATTCCCAATCACATGGCGCAATGATTTTATGGATTTTGAATGTGGAATAAGCAGCATCAGTGTGGTTTTCGTTTAGATAAAAATGTTTGAAGGACACTGAATCTGTAATTTCCAAAATGGTTTGAAAGAATAACACAGTTTTATCTGTATTATGTGGTTTAAAGAAATTGTTTTTGCCAAAATATTTTTCGATTGTTAAAAACGGATCATTGTTCACAAAAAATCCCTATTCGATATTTATAATATTTTGGTATATGTGTTTTTCAAAATACTCCGATGGAGTGGTTTGGGAAATCTGCTTCAAAATAATTTGTGAATTATTTGAAGGTTTTGAAACAATTTTTGAGGTCTTGGTTTTCTCTTGAAATCATTTTTGAAGGGACCTCGTTATTTTTTGAAATAGCTTGAGAAGGATGGTTTTTGGAAGATTCTCCCGACTCTTGCTTTGAAAAACTAAGCTCGAAAGCTTTTTGCAATTGTAACATTTGATTCATGATAGCTTCTGGAGATTGAAGAGATTTTGGGGTGGTTGGTATTTCTTCCTTTTTAGCACTCTTTTTTGTTACTGAGATCCAGGGTTCTGTTTTTGGGCTAGTGTTTGTAGGTTCGGGTTTTTCTGAGATTGGTTCCAGGGAAATTCCCTTGCCTTTGTCAATTATCTTCTTCGGAGGCATTGTACCTGTTTTGGAGAAATTCTCTTGTCAAGAAATCTGGGACAAAGTTTGAATCTCCTTTTATAAATTCAATTTCAAAATCAAAAATACTCAAAATCGCCTGCCATCGCGCAAAAATTTGTTTTGATGCAAGGTTTTTCACATCCTTTTGTAAAACATCTTTAGCACTTTTGCAATCAATTATTAAAAGAAATTTTTTATTTAAAAGATCGCTTTGAAATTTTTGAATACATAAAACCATACTCAAGATTTCCTTTTTAATAGTAGAATAGTTCTTTTGGGTGTCGTTCTAGTGTGATGACGTAAATTGCACAATACTTTCGCGACCATCTAACTTCTTTTGTTTAAGAATACCCCCATATCCTATATCAGAAGCATCTGTTTCTACGATTTTCTCTAAATCCGGATCTGCTATGTGCAGACATGGGATTTCTAAGACCTGTTTTTTAATCCTTTGAACTATTTCAGTATGTTCTTTTGTCCAAGGAACTGGATTTTTCTTTAGACGATTGTGCAACGGTTTAGCTATTCTATTTATATTAGGACAGAAATCTAAAACATAATTGAGACTTCCAAGGAACCTTTGTAATTGAGTTTTATCAATAATTTTATCTGGGAATTTACTTGCAAATTCTAAAGATCTTTCAATAGGGGTTATCATACCTTGTGATATGTAATGACCTAAAAATCTGATCTTTGTTTGAAATAGGGACATTTTTGTTTTGGAAACAACAAGACCATTCTTTCTAGCAACGTAATAGAATGTTTTGAGATTTTTGAAATGTTCATCAATAGAATGTGAAAATATTAGTATATCATCAATGTAGACAATGCAAATTTTGAATAATCAGAAAATTTTGATTCTTCAAAGAATCATGAATGATATATTTTCTGATTATTCAAAATTTGCATTGTCTACATTGATGATATACTAATATTTTCACATTCTATTGATGAACATTTCAAAAATCTCAAAACATTCTATTACGTTGCTAGAAAGAATGGTCTTGTTGTTTCCAAAACAAAAATGTCCCTATTTCAAACAAAGATCAGATTTTTAGGTCATTACATATCACAAGGTATGATAACCCCTATTGAAAGATCTTTAGAATTTGCAAGTAAATTCCCAGATAAAATTATTGATAAAACTCAATTACAAAGGTTCCTTGGAAGTCTCAATTATGTTTTAGATTTCTGTCCTAACACTACAAAAAAAGTCTCCATTAATAGCACATTGTTATAGCACGTTTTACTGAACTGCTATTGTAGATGAGCGAAAAATTATCGTACTATATAATAGCATTAGATAAACGTTATTATAGAGTGAAACGTAAAATAGCGCTTAATTAGTGCTATTTTAAAAATTAAGTGAGCAGGAAGTTAAAATTACTGATTTTACCAATAATTAGCAGAAAATTATACTTAAGCGCCGAAACATTATTTAAGCAGTTTCAGTAATACTATCAAAAACATATTATAGCATTTTTCTAACGCTAAGAAAAGCTATTTGAACCCCTAAACCCTAAACATGGTTTTAAACCCTAAACTCTAAAAACAACCTTTAAAACTCTAATATTTTCATATTATAACTTCAAAATTTAATCTTCTTAATCTTAAACTATAATTTTCTAACACAAATCTTTACTCTTTAATCAAACTTTATATCCTAAATCCTAACTTCAAACATAAATTATACATTCAATACTCTAAATATAAACTTCAAACTTTATATCATAGAATACTAAACTTTGTTTTAAAACACTAAACTTTATTTATGTAACTTATATCATAAAACACTAAGTTTATTTTATATTTCAAACCTTATATCTAAGCTTCTAACCCTAATTATTTTCTAACTCTTACTTACAAAAGTAACAAAATATTAAATCTTCAAACCTTTATTAAATTTATAATTTTTCAAACTTTTCAAAAAACCTTGACTTCATACACTATATCCACACTTTAACCTCATATCCTAAATTTAAACTCAAAATTTAATCTTATATCCAAACTTTAATCTCATATCTTAAATTTAACCCTAATAATTCATACTTTAACCTCATATCTTAAATTTAAACTCAAATTTTTTCTTTTTATTTTAAACTATAAATCCCATTCTCCGAATTTTAAACCCTCTATCATAAACATAACTTTAAAGTTTTAATTTTAATATTTTAATTTTCATATTAGAAAAATTCAAAAGCTTGATATATAAATTTTACATCATCTAACATATAAATTAAATAGAACTGTAAATCAAAATTTTATATAACTTTACCAAAGATAAAAAAATCAATTAACAAAGAAAATTGTTATGGACCAATGATATCAAAGTACTCAGATCACAACCTCCACCATTGGATTAGATTAATCCAACAGACCACATCAAATCCCTCTTTATCTTTCTCTTTCCTCTCCATTTTCTTCGTCTACGACATTCACTCTCTTCACTCACGAATCTGCTCACTTCTTCTTCTTTCTTTTCTCTTTATCTCTTTGGTTCACTCATGTCTCTGCACATCTCTCTCTATCTCTATCAAAATTTTCTTTTAATTTCATCTCCTCTTCACCACCACCACCGGCGGCCTTCATGTTCGTCACCACCACGCTCTTTTGATTTCGTCGCGTTCTTCACCACCGTCACGCTCATCACCAACACCACAGGTCACCTCTCTCTCTCTCTCTGTCTCTTATCTCTCTCTCTTCTCCTCTCATCTTTCTATCTTATCCTCTAATCGGTTTTGTTTTTTTACAGATCTGAGAAGGAGAAGTAGTGGTGTGACAGAGCGGCATCTCCGGTTAAGCGTGGTGCGGCAGCGGTGCAAAGCCGGTAGCTTGTTGCTGGTTCGTGGACGGTGGCTGAAGCTTTGTGAAGGTGGCGATGGTGGCTGAAGCTTTGTGAAGATGGCGATGGTGGCTGAAGCGTCTATTAGGTTTAGATTTAGGTTTAGTTAATCAATTGGTTTAGTTAGGTTTACATTAATTAATTGGTTTAATTAGGATTAGATTAATATATTTATGTATTATTGGTTAAGTTTTGTAAACCGGGATTAATTTGTAAACCAATTTTAATATATAAATAATATTTATTTTAATTTCAATATAAAACAATTTTCTGTTTAATATTAAATTATTTTATTTCGAATTATAATTAATTTTTGCTTATTGTAGAAAGATCTATCATAGCACGAATATATAAATCGTAATCAATTTGTAACAAAAAAATAGTGTTATATTTAAGTTAATAACATCATTCAAATATTGCTATCGTATCTGCACATTTCATAGCATTTAAAAAAATGTTATCGTAGAAAGGGTATCTATGATGGCTGCCGATGACATAGCATTTTAACTTTCGCTATGAAAGCCCTACTATAGCGTTTATCGTGTGCTAAGAATGTGCATATTTCTTGTAGTGTAATATAAATAGAATAGCTAAACCGTTGCACAATCGTCTAAAGAAAAATCCAGTTCCTTGGACAAAAGAATATACTGAAATAGTTCAAAGGATTAAAAAACAGGTCTTAGAAATCTCATGTCTGCACATAGCAGATCCGGATTTAGAGAAAATCGTAGAAACAGATGCTTCTGATATAGGATATGGGGGTATTCTTAAACAAAAGAAGTTAGATGGTCGCGAAAGTATTGTGCAATTTACGTCATCACACTGGAACGACACCCAAAAGAACTATTCTACTATTAAAAAGGAAATCTTGAGTATGGTTTTATGTATTCAAAAATTTCAAAGCGATCTTTTAAATAAAAAATTTCTTTTAATAATTGATTGCAAAAGTGCTAAAGATGTTTTACAAAAGGATGTGAAAAACCTTGCATCAAAACAAATTTTTGCGCGATGGCAGGCGATTTTGAGTATTTTTGATTTTGAAATTGAATTTATAAAAGGAGATTCAAACTTTGTCCCAAATTTCTTGACAAGAGAATTTCTCCAAAACAGGTACAATGCCTCCGAAGAAGATAATTGACAAAGGCAAGGGAATTTCCCTGGAACCAATCTCAGAAAAACCCGAACCTACAAACACTAGCCCAAAAACAGAACCCTGGATCTCAGTAACAAAAAAGAGTGCTAAAAAGGAAGAAATACCAACCACCCCAAAATCTCTTCAATCTCCAGAAGCTATCATGAATCAAATGTTACAATTGCAAAAAGCTTTCGAGCTTAGTTTTTCAAAGCAAGAGTCGGGAGAATCTTCCAAAAACCTTCCTTCTCAAGCTATTTCAAAAAATAACGAGGTCCCTTCAAAAATGATTTCAAGAGAAAACCAGACCTCAAAAATTGTTTCAAAACCTTCAAATAATTCACAAATTATTTTGAAGCAGATTTCCCAAACCACTCCATCGGAGTATTTTGAAAAACACACATACCAAAATAGTATAAACATCGAAAAGGGATTTTTTGTGAACAATGATCCGTTTTTAACAATCGAAAAATATTTTGGCAAAAACAATTTCTTTAAACCACATAATACAAATAAAACTGTGTTATTCTTTCAAACCATTTTGGAAATTACAGATTCAGTGTCCTTCAAACATTTTTATCTAAACGAAAACCACACTGATGCTGCTTATTCCACATTCAAAATCCATAAAATCATTGCGCCATGTGATTGGGAATATGATCTTAACGACAATTTAAATTTTCCAGAAGATCTTAAAAATCTTCCTTGTTACAATGTCCCCTTTAACTATTGGGATTATTGCCAAGCATGGTACAATTCTTTTTTGATCCAATCTCCTAAACACAAACACACGTGGTTGATCTTCTTTGACACCACCTGTAACTTATCCAAATCTCCCTATTGGTTCATACCATGGTGGAACTACTTTGGTTCTGTCACAGAAATATTTAAACCCAATATCCAAAAATCATTCCAAATCTTCAAGACAAATTTCATTCCGTCTGAAGAAGAAAAGAAATTTCCCCCACTAGCCCTCTTCCACTCAAAATTTCATTTTCCTTGGGTTTTTTCATGGACCCTAGAATTTACTTCTGATCCAATTCCTGTTATCCGAAGAAAATTCAGAGTCAAGTGGTGGGATAAATACAAAATTCCCTCAAACCTTTACCCGTCAAATATTCTTACCTGGATAAAAGAACAAAACTCAAAAATCCAAACACAGAACCAAACACCAGAGACAACCTTTTTCTTGGCTCAAAAATCCAAAATGTTAGCAATGTTGGCAGGTGCAAAATCTGAAGAAGAAATTAAGGCTATCTCCTTACAATTTCTACCGTCAATGTCAGATCAAATCTCTCGTACTTCAGGGAGTGATTCAGGGTCCCAAGTGCCAGATATCGATGAGGAAATTTTTGGCAACAGTGGAGTTTAAATCTCTCTCCCCAAGAAATGCAAATCTCCTCAAAATCCAAAACGTATCTTTGTTGCAACTCTGTCAGATACGGTTACATTGTTACGAATATTTTCCACGATCTCTTGTCGCAATACCCGATAAAAATCCAAAACATCAAATAAGTGCTTTCTCCTGTAGCCATGAAGACCAAGGTCCACTTCCAGCAGACAGCAAACAATTATGGAGCTTAATGGAGCAAGCTTTTGCTAGTGGAGTTATCCATATATGCCACTTTTATTTTTATTTTTATTTTTATTTTCTTAGTTTTACCCTTGTAAACTCCTATATAAAGGAGTCTTTGCTTCAGTTGTAAACCAAGTTCTCATTCTCCCATTCTCCTACTCTTTCATTCATATCTCCTCTTACATTCTCTCCAGTCCTTGTAATCGAGAACATTGCTACAATCTCTTTTTAAGTAAGTTTTTAATGAATAAAGTTTTAATTATATTTTTCTTGTTTCATTTTCTCGTTTTAGTATTAGGCTTTATGTTTAAGTGGCTGGTCTAACCGCCCATATTTCTGTTTTATTCTTAAGTTATATTTCAATCTGTATCATATATGTTTTAATTTACTTTTTATTATAAATGTTTAATTATGCTTTCTCCACGACCGTTGTCTGATGGTATCAGAGAAACACATATATATATATATATATATATATATATATGAAATACGCTTCCAACACGTATCCGCTTCCTAAATATTTTAAAAAACTCGCTTCCACGCTTCATAACGCTTCAACTTCCACGTACCCGCTTCCGATTCCATGTAACATAGCCCCACGCAACATGATATATTTGATTGTTTGAGTCTCGTCCCACAGCTGCAAGGAGTTGTCCTTTTGAAGTGGATTTCATAAAGCACCCATCAATCCCAATAATGGGTCGACAATAAGCTCTCCATATTGTCTTCAAAGCCTTAAAACAGACATAAATATTGTCGAATATCTCAACACCATCGTCTCTATTGATTGTCACAACATCACACGTAGACCCAGGTTTTTTTCTGTCAAAGAAAATGAACCAATAAGTCAGAGAAAAACTCAACTGAAATTAGACCAAATTTTTTTAAAACAATACACACTCTAGGATTTTCTCTTTGTAGTCTTTTATCCTTGCAAATTGTTCATCAAACTCATTGCTTATCATCTCCAAAGCTCTCTTTCGGGCCTTTCTAGCGATATCATGTGTCACAGTCAAGTTGTATTTGTCTTCAATGATTTCTTGTATGAGCCTTGGCATCAATGCATTATCGTGTCTGATCTCATTTATCAGAAGCTTAGCAATCACATGATCAGTCAATAACTTGCAATTCCCGTCTTTGGTGCATGTAAGCTCTTCTTGGAATGACTTCACCATGTACTACTGCACTATTTTCTCATAAGAACAGTAGATTCTCCAAGTACAAGGAACCTCACCTACTACAGCACACTTTGCCTCAAAAATTATATCTCTCCATCTTGTGTATTTAACATTCCAACCTCCCTTCAATGCATATTTTAACACAGCTTTCTTGAACTCGGTTATGCTTTCAAAAACCTGTATAATTTCCAACTCTCCACTTCCTCTTCGCCATCTTTCATAACCACTTTCGATGTCACCTTCTTCATCATCCGAGCATGGAGGTGTATCTCTGTAAGCTTCATTGTACTCTTCCTCATCAACAAACTCAGCAACAATGTCTTCTACATGCTCATCCCGCGGGTCAGGTTCACTATTATCTCGGGCCTTATCCCTTTCTTTTCCCGAATCAGCACCATCATGCGGAGAAGTTTCACCATCATGCGCTTCTGATTGAGCATCTAGCAAAGCTTATTAACTCTCTTCAGCCTCATTGTTAACATCATTATCCTTACGATAGATTTCAAGAAAGATTTCCACTGTCTTTACATATTGTGTAGCATCACACATTTTTTGGAATTTTATACCGCCATCAAACAACACCTTCAAAGATGACAAGTCTTCGTAAGGAAACTTGTAGCAAACTCGCTGCCCATACATATCAACAACATCTGCCGACATTATCCTACCAAATCGACATTAGGAGCGGTGTCAAGATGATGAATTTCCCACCAACATAGCTTAGACCTCCTTCTAAATTCTCAAACTTCCTGTCGTAGTATATAATAAATGTGATATCATTATCTCCACTGCAAAAATTATACAATGCATCAGTCACAGAAATAAATCATGATAATATATTCATTAACACATTTCATCGAACACATTGTATGCCATCAAAACATATCCCAATAATTTTCTCAGATAATATGATCGAACATACCTCATTCCAACAATTATCTCTTAATTGTGCTTTCAGCTCCTCTGAATCGTCTTTGTCACACCTACCTTTGTAATTCTTCTTCTCAATCTTGTATATCTCTCTCTCTCACACTCTGTTTTTTGTTTCTTTTCTTTCCCGACAGAAACGAGGGAGATGGCCTTTTTGTTTCAGAATAAACAAAACGGCATCGTTTAATTAAAGCCCAATATGACGTCGTTTTGGTTAATCTGTGTATAATAATCCACATAATAAACCTATAAATCCACATAATCGCCTGTTAAGTCCATGTAAAACGTCGTTATAGTTTGAATAACGGCAAGACGGTCAATGTATGAATTAACCTAAAAGTTTTGGTTGATGTATGAAATTAAAAAAAATCTTGAGTTGATGTATGTTTTAGTACAGGTATGGAGTGTATGTACTGATCGGGACCGCGGTCATCTGTTGATGTATGAATTGGCCGTTTTCCCTCTTATAAAGTTGGTCTGCTGAGTTCCACGTCATCTGATGCCTTCTCTCATTTCTCTCCCTCCACACATGGTAGACAGTCATCTGAAATACCATCTTAAGCAGAATAGAGTCAAGCCTGTGACGCCTATAACCTGCAACCATCTTCATCGTTTCACTCCAATCAGGGTTTGTTCTTCTTCCAAAGAATCATCGCACCAGTTTTTCCCAGATAGTAAAACATTAAGGATTGGCATCCTTCCCCTCACCTTATCAATCAGTGGCTCATACTCTTGAGCCGTCAGCGATTTGGTTGTTAATGGCATTCCCAGGTAACATATCGGTAAATTGCCCACCAGTATTTCCCTAGGCGCGGCTTCAGATAATATCGGAGCAAGCTCTTGACCAGCCACAAACATTTTTGATTTAGCAGCATTGATACGGAGGTCAGACATCCCCGCAAAAGACTCCATGACCTGCAATACCCCCTGCAGAGAGGCTGCTATACCATTTGTGAAGACAAGTATATCATCTGCAAAGCTAAGGTGTGTTAGCTTTACTCCTTGGCATTGGGGGTGATACGCAAACCGTCCCTCTTCTGCGGCCTTTTTCAGCATCTTGGACAGCAGATTATTGAGGATTATGTAAGGATAAGGCGAAAGAGAACATCCATGTCTAATGCCTCTAGCACTGGTGAAGAATCCCTCGAGGCTACCGTTCACCAACACGGAAAACGCTGCAGTTGAGATACAAGTCTTAATCTAGTAAATGAATTGAACCGGGAGCCCCATCGCTTGAAGAACCGTTGTGATGAATGACCATTTTACAGTGTCAAATGCCTTAGATATATCAAACTTAATAGCACATCTCTCTGAAGTTGTTGCTCTATGATAGCCATTGACCAACTCTGATGCCAAAAGTACATTCTCCAGCAGCAATCTCTTTTTAACAAAAGCACTCTGATTTGCTTCCACCACACCTGGAAATATTGCTTTAGTCTAGTCGCCAGGAGTTTTAAAATCACCTTATAGATAATATTAGAGCAAGCAATGGGCCTGTAATCTTTCATTGTCTGAGCAGTTTCCGTCTTTGGAATAAGCTTAAGAATAGTGGCATTGATCCCAGGCGGCATGAATCCGAACAGAAAGAAGGACTGTATTGCGGTGATGAAATCCCTCCCAATCACAGGCCACACAGCTACAAAGAACTCCTCTGTGTAACCATCTGGACCAGAGACCTTGTCATATGGAAGCATACGCAAAGCAGCCAAAATTTTCTCACCTGATACTGGAGAAACTAACTCAGCACAAGCTTCTGCTGGACATCTATATGTCAAAAGATTACAAATAGTGTCCACAGAAACCACCTCCCTAGACGAGTCTTGCGATTTTAGGAAGCGTTGAAAATGAGAGACCGCTTCCTTTTTTATGTCCACTGCAGATGTAAGCACTGATCCTTGCTCAGTTGTGGGACTTCTAATAGTGTTTCGCGTACTTCGTGTCTGGACTACCTGATGAAAGAAGAGTATTATGGTCCCCCACTTGAAGCCAGTGAATACAAGACTTCTGTTTATAGAATTTCTACTCTATCCTTGCCAGCTTCTGCCATCTAGCTGAAGCCTCTGCTTCCCTTGCAAAGGTCTCTGGATTAGGGTCTAAAAGTGCCTTATTATGACAATCACAAAGCTCTTCATTCGCATGTTTTGTTCTGTTATGGAGATCTCGATAGTTGGCCTTGTTCAGTACCCGAAGATAGAACTTAAGCTGCTTCAACTTCTTATGGAGAGCCGTTAACGCATACCGAGAGTGAAACAGGCATGGAGAAGCATCCCAAGAATCCTTAATTGTAGGTAAGAAGTCCTCATGCTCAGTTAAATAGTTGAAAAATCTGAAAGGTTTCCATGATTCATCCAGATGACCTGATAGCTTAACCAAGCAACGGGCATGATCCGAGACCCCTCCCGCTTTAAACTTTGCATAAGATTGGGGATAAGATTTGAGCCACTCCCCATTAACCAAAGCTGTGTATAGTTTCTTTCTGATCGGATCCTCTTCCCGCGTATTCCACCAAGTGAAAAGCGCACCTACACAAGGTAAGTCTAATAAACCACAGTCTGTTGAAGTCTCCTACAGATAAATCATTCCTGCCTGATCACTGCGATAAACCTGAGCCCGAAAATGTTCATTTGACATCAATGTAACATTGACGTCTCCCATGAGAATCCAAGGCAGATTTAGATGAGCATAAGCCGCATGGGTCGCCCTCAGATCCCTCCACAAATGAAGCCTATCAAAGGCAGTATTATAGCCAAATATCGCAGAGCAGAAGAATTGTTCTCCCGTCCCCGAAACCTGAATAGCACAAGTTATTACCTGATCACTCATATGAAGCTTAGTGACCACCACCTTATCCGACTAGCAAAACCAGATCCTTCCTAATGGATGAAACTCATAATTGTTGATAAATTGCCAATGAGGCATAGCCGCTTCGAAACAATTTTTACTCTTTCCCTCGTTTCGATTAGACTCCCAAACAAAAGATGCTCAGCCTGAATCCAAATATGAACTGCTCTCTGTTTGCATGGCATGTTGATACCATGCATATTCCAAGAAAAGAAACTAGTCATAGCTTCCGTACGGAAGATCTTTTAAGTTGGCCCTACTTCCCTCCGAACTTCAGATCTTTAGCTCTCACTATTGTTTTCTTGGCTGACTTGTGCGAATTAGCTCCTGCAGCCCTTCTTCCTCTCCCATTCTCTTGTTTAGGACGAGTAGCTTTATCCCCAATTAGCTCCCCCTCCTCAGTTTCTTTTACCTCATTAATAGCATCCTCCAAAACTTCATCGTCATCTTCATCCATTTCCAGTAAAGAACTGAATCTAGAGGGCAAGACATCTATATTCAAGCCCCCGTCCCTATACAGATTAGAAGCACTGCCCTGATCTGTTCTCTATGGAATATGAGAGCTATGTGCTTTACCTGAAACCAAACCCCAACCACTCTCTTCAGAATCAATGAAACTCTCAGTGATAGGTTCAGATATCGTTAATCTTGGAGAAGTCACTCCCTCCAACTGTACAGTCTGCTCTCTACTTGTAAGTGTGATCCTGTAGGAAGCACTGCATTTCCTCCTTGCTCCATAACTCCTTGAGCCGCTGTCTGCACTACAACCATTCCTGACTTCACTGCCAAGTCAACAACCAACCCTTCATCTGAAACCACCTCAGCCTCTGCGCTTCTTTGGAGTATGCTAACCCCTGCTACCCTGCACTCAGATCCCATGTGTCCTCATCCTTTGCACACAGTACAACGAGGGGGAAGCCATGGGTACTTAACCACAATCTCACACTTTATCCCATTGTTATCCTTAAACTCAGTTTTCTCAACCAAAGGCTCATGTAGATTCACCTCCGCCATGACACGAACAATATCCAGGCGGGTACATCTTTCTGTATGGGGATGAAGCTTAACAAACTTCCAAGCAGATGTCGTCAAACACTTTAAACCCTTATGAGAGAAGATGGCGTTTGGAACACCTTTCAAATCAATCTACAGAGGCATCGCCGAAAGGTCGGCGGCTTCAAAGCAGACTCAGGGGACCACTAACTAACTACCAAAGGGACATCAGAGATATGCCAATAACGCCTTTGAATTACCCTTGCCCTCGTATGACTGTTTTCGATTCGAAACAGGACCATGTTTTTTCTCAATGAACTGAACATCAATCTTAGTTCCTCCCTTTGGAGAAGCCCATATTCTATTCACCGTAGCATGGATAGATCCCACATGGGGAGCATCTCCAATGAAATACCCCACTGCTTAGCTCTTCCAGAGTAGCTCCACCTCATCAAAAACCTCCTCCGGAATGAGAATCGTTTGGAACGCACCATCCGTAGAGGTCAACATTCCACATCGCTCGACGCAACCACTTCGTCGTCGATCGATACGCACAATCAACCGTCGACCGACACCAGACCGTCATCATCGATCGATCCCAATCGTTCGACAACGATCGATACTACACCGCGTACGTCGATCGATACCGTGTCGTCAAAAATGGTAAACATTATTATTCTAACTCAGGATGAGAACGGAAACATGTATGACCAGGCCGGTCATCTATGTAATGCAACATGTCAGAAAATAAATGCTCAGGGAACTGTAATCCCTGATGCAGATGCTACAGGAGCTGCTTAACCTGTAGATGAGGACGCTCGATCGAAACCACTGGCCGACTACAATCGCCCAGATGAGTACTATTCCAACATATCAGCTATTCGACTTCCGGAGATCCAGAAGCAGAATTTCAAGCTGAAGCCTCAATACTACACTCTCGTGTCGCAGATACCCTACTCTGGGTTACCGCACGAGCATCCTATGAACCATTTGGAACGGTTCGAGGATCTAATCGCTGCCATTCGGATGGAAGGAGTCCCCAAAGATTACCTGTTGTGCAAGCTCTTCAGATACACGCTGAATGGAGAAGCGATGCACTGGCTTAGGCAGCAACCCACAGGATCTTTAACATCCTGGAGCGACATCAAGAATGCTTTCTTACGAAACTTCTTTGATGAGGAGCGCGCAGAAGAACTTCGGAACAAAATTTCCACATTCTCGCAGAATGCTGGAGAGTCTTTCAAAGATGCGTGGATTAGATTTAGGTTCTTCCAGCGAGACTGTCCACACCACGGATTTAATGAAGTACAGCTGCTAAGCACTTTTTTCCGAGCTCTCGCCTTACAGTATCAAATGGCTCTTGATACGGCGAGTGAAGGAAACTTCACTACTCGGAATCCGTTGGAAGCTGTGAGACTTATCGAAAACCTTGCTAACAGCAGCAGCACCAAAAACAGTGACTCTGAACGGAAGAAGTCTGTAGCCTCTATCGGGAAGGAACAGATGGATGAAGTAAGAGCTAAGTTAGATGTGGTGCACGAGCTTCTTAGGAAGCAAGTCTGTTCAGCTGAAGGAGAAGTAGCATATACAGAAGGAGAAGAAGATGTGAACTACATCGGAGGTACCGGATTCCAGAAATTTGAAAACCAAGGCGGAAACAGAAATTTCTTTGGAAATGGCCAAAGAAGTAATCAAAGTTCACAATTTCAAAAACCCTTCAACAACAGCAAGAGCTACTCGAACTCTTACTACCAAAATCCACCACCCCAGACTCAGGAAAGCAAGATCGAAGAGATGCTTGATCGAGTACTGTTGGGACAACAACAAATCACCGTGGATTTCAACGGTAAGATAGACTCTGCCTACAACAATCTGAACACCAAAATAGAGACCTTAGGGACTCAGGTGAGAAAACTTGAAACCCAAGTAATTAAGACGGGCGAGACTATAAAGAGGCAAGAAGCTTTCGCTAGAGAGGAAGGAGCCGACAAAAGAAAACACCACGTAAATGCCATCAGAGATAATGATTTCTGGCAAGTGGTAAGAAATAAAAAGCTTGAGGAAGGAGATTTCGAAATCGAAAGCTCCATGAGTCTCGGCGGATCCCAATGGTGTCGACCGATGTCGATGAACTCGCATCGATCGACAGACCATGATGAAGATCGATGGACGGATTGCTCCAGTCATAGATCGACGTCGTCTGCCAATTTGACTGAATGCAATGCGGTTTGAATTCTAACTAATGAAGAATTCGCAGCTAAGCGTCCTCACCCACCCTCCCCTTTCTATGATAAAATCGATCGATCGGTTGAGCCAACCATCGATCGATAGAGTGAGCCCGACGTCGATCGTCACAACACACCTCCCATCGATCGACAGGCACCTCTGACATACCGAGTGCGGTTACCCTCAATCGATACTGATTACATCAATGCACTCAGACCACCACCTAAACTATTAGCAAACCCACCCGAACCAAAACCCAACCCTTTAAATAGTTCACCAGAATCTGTTCAAGAAGAACAAGAATCTGAAGGGAGAAGGTTAAGGAAAAGAAATGAGAAGATTCCTAAAAACCTTAAGAGGGAAGCTAACGATAAGGAGATGGATGGTTTCACTAAACGAGTCCTCAGAATCCCAATCGAAAAACCTTTTGATGAAGCTTACTTCACACACCGGTTGTGGATGTTCTTCAGAGAAACAAAGGTAACCGAGGAGGACATTAGGAGAATGTTTCATCAAGTCAGAGAGAAGATGAAACACAGGATCACATTGACGAAGAAGAGCGATCCTGGGAAGTTTGCAATACCATGCGTAGTCAAGGGTGTTGAATTTCCCCATTCAATGTGTGACACAGGAGCATCAGTTAGTATCCTCCCTAGGATCATGGCAGACCAGCTTGGTTTGACCATCGAACCCTCAACAGAATCCTTCACCTTCGTGGATCTTTCAGAGAAACGATCAGGAGGCATCATAAGAGATCTGGAGGTACATATTGGTAATGCCCTTGTTCCTATAGATTTTCATGTCTTAGACATCGAGCTTAAGTGGAACTCTTCACTTCTGCTTGGAAGATCATTCCTAGCTACAGTGGGAGCTGTATGTGACATGAACAAGAACAAATTGTGTCTAACGCTCATAGACCCAAACATCCACTACGACCCCATCAGACCTAAGAGAAATGTCATTAATTCTATGGATTATGGGAAAGAACTTGGCTTCATTGGCGCATGCCATTGTGGAGCAGAGTATGAATCGGAGTACGAAACAGAGTACTCAGAATCGATCGACACCCCAACCTTTCCATCGATCGATTCCAATGTGTCAATGGTGACCGATGACCACAACAACACGTCACTCGACGTAATGCACCCAATTGACCATTTCGCTTCACCAAATCATTGTCACCAACATTTTGACTTCCAACCTCCAACCAGGAGAGGACATGATCATTATTCTATAGGCAGTTGGGCAGACAGTGGTTTCCATGAAAGTTTTGCAGTTGACACTGTAATTACTTCACCTAATGAGGAACATACCGAGGAATACGATGAGGATTACTGGAAAGAACGTGCAATAGAAATGTCTTTGCATGATGAAAGACTTGAAACACATAAGTTCACCAACACATTTCCAACATCGTTCGACGCTGTGCACTCCACCTCGGTCGATACCCACCCTCGTCCAGCAAAACAACCGCTCACATCGATCGACACCCACAAAGGAACATCGATCGATATTCGCGCCGCAGCGAAAATCCAGGAGCAGGAGAATATTCCCTCCCCAACTAGGTTTATAGATACCTATATAAATCGTTTTGCACCTCCGAAACCACCTACACACATCAGAGCAAACACACAAGCAAAAAAGATGAACACTCTTCCTTCTACATCAACAGAAAAATCCATGAAGAGCAATCATCTCAAGAACAAAAGTTCTGCAGAAATTACACTGCCATCGATCGATGTAACTGTATCTACATCGATCGATACTACTCTAAACCCTAATCTTTCTATTTCTAAATTGAAAGATTATCCAAACATTGATTACGGTTTTCTAACAACTGATGAATTTGGTATTTTCAGGGACACAGATAGCAACTCACGTGCAATGGATGGAAGGATTTTACAAGTGTCCAGAGAGGACATAGCAGACATCCTTCAAGTAGCTAATGGACCTGACAACCTATTCTCACAGTAACGTGGTACTCCAGACGTCATTCAAACAGATCCTAACAACCACGCAGGAGTCGCCACAACAGAGATCAACCCAGATCTATCACGCCAACCAAAATGGCAAGCATCGATCGACGGTACAATGGAGACATCTATCGACAGGGTAACACCAACGTTGATCGATATGGATGAACCGATGTCGATCGACAGACGGTATGAATGTGGGAACCACGCTTTCGACATGTATGGAACCAGAAAGTTCACTTGGAAACAAAGGGACGAATATGGAGTCTACAGAGATGAGCGTGGACACGCACGAGGCGCAGCTGGTGAGATGATACCTGTCACAAAGGACAACATCAGGAAAATACTGGAAAGAGCATCTCTTTTTGAAGAGAGCCACATCTGTCTTCCAGAACATGCCACTTCCTTCACACCCACAAGACTGGCACCAGAACTCTACACCAAAGAAGAAATCGATGAAATGGTGTTTGGTATTTGTGGAGCTCAGGAGAAACTAGGAGAGGAGCTCCAAACATTGGTAGAAGATACACATCAGGCTTTGGATAGAGGCTACAATGAGCTTTTCAGATGTATGGCAGAAATGAGGATAGAAATTGAGAGTTTACGTCAGCAACTTGAGAAGGAAGCTACGACCTCAGCATCGATCGAAACACCACACACAACATCGATCGACGTCAGTCTTCCTACAGCTCAGATCCCTGCAGAACCGCGCTGTTCAACACAGGGATGAATGGGAAGTCTCATACATCGACACGAGGATAAACGACGTGTACTGCCCTCTCAACAACAACGTGGACTGGCTAAGCACTAAAATCGAGCTACTACAGCAAGATCTGGACACCATTCGCAAGAAGGACCAACATCCAGCCACATCGATCGACATGTGCACCTTCACATCGCTCGACGCCAAAGTCTCAGCAATGAATGAGAGGCTGAGGACTTACGAGGATATGCATGACCGTTTTATATCACCAGTCATGATATATTTAAACAAATTGTCTAGTCAATTACTTGATGTCCAAAAGGATATTGAGAACATTACTAATCAAAGTTTTTTGCAGGCAAAATCAGCATCGATCGACAGGTTAAGAGGACCCTGGATCGATGGCAAGAAACCTGTGGAGTTACTTCCTTACAAAGCAGCAGAAGTTGACAAGATCACATCCAAGATCTACATTATTCTAGACACCATGGAGGAATGACTCGACAAACGCTGCGATGACATCTACTTTCCATTCGACAACAAAATCAGTGGACTAGACAACCACGTAGAATGGCTACAGAAAGAAGTCAAAGCCATTCAGAGGCAACTCGCAGCTCAACATCAGATATCAGCATCGATCGACAGGATAAAAGCGAAATCGATCGACGGCAACTCGCCGAGATCGACCAACGAACACATAATCTCATCGATCGACGCCGAGTCTATACCAATCGACGAGCAGCTGATACACAAGACAGTAGAGTCAATGCAAAAGGAACTGGCAGATCTTTCAGCATACGCCTATGAGAACATAGGCTGGCACCAGGTCAGCATTGACAACATTCAAGAAAGGCTACGGAACATCTCCAATGTACTTGAGAAGATGGATGACAAATGGACAAGAAATGATGAGGCCACAAGAAGTTTCATTGCATCTTGGTCCAGAATGCGCAGAGAAGACGTGGATGCCTGCTTTCCAACAAGCAGCTGCTTCTCCACCCAGTAGCCAATCACTACCATAGTCAAGCTAAATGACTATAACCAAGCGCTGAGTGGGAGGCAACCCACTATTAGATATTTTACTTTGGTTTTATTAGCTAGCATTTAATTTCTTTCAGATTTAGGAGACCCAAGTAGGAGGACTTGAATATCGACCGACAACGAGACGTCGACATCATTCGATATAGGCAACCACACGACGATCGATGTAACACTTACACATCGATCGATATTTAATCCGGTCAGATGTATCCTACCTATTTGTTACATTTCGTACTTTATAAACTATTCATCATAACTCCGGCTGAGTTACACTGAGACAGTGTAATTTAAGTCTGGGGGGGAGATTTACTGATATAATTTATTTTATTCTTATGTAAAAAGGAATTTCAAATAAATTATGTTTAGCTATTGAAAATAGGGACTATAATCCTATATTGATTTAAACATGAATATCTAACCAATCTTTAGCACCATTTTAGATTTACTGATTGCAGATAGCACTAAAGATGCTAATGCGGATCAACCTATCAACTACACACTTACCTTGAACCGTATGAAGTAACCAAAGCTGATTTCCAACACTAAACCTGACATAACCGCTTGTCTTGGGGCGTGGTATACATGGGATCGGATTCTTCAGACAGGTCTGGAAGGTAACGCCTGGTTTAGATTATTTATCACATTTTCTCTCTCTAGATTTCGACCCTAGATTAGTTAGTGACCACAAGTACCATCGATCGATGTCGAGACACTTAGAGGACATTTCACCCGAGCTGACCACTTAGAGGTCGACGAGAGGAAGAATAATCGATCGATGCGCATCAGTGCTGACGATCGATATCAGGAAATGCCTCGACAGATGAAGATTAATATCGATCGATGTACACAAGTACCATCGATCGATGTCGAGACACCAGACGCGACATTTTGGATTCAGCAGACTTAAAAACCAAGGCCAAGCCAAATTACCAAAATGCCCTGACCAGTTTTTAACCTAGTAGAATATATACTGCAAGTGCTTTGACGACAGAGAGAGCTTTTCTTTTCTAGACCTAGTTTTGTTACAAGTTTCATTTGGAGAGAAGATCACTTGTGATTGGAACTCCTTGTTTCATTTTCTTATCATCTATTCTATGAGTTTCTATTTATCTATTGATATGAATTACTTTGCTATGTCTGAGTAGTTCAACTGTTAGATCCAGGGTTCAGATAGGTTTGTGGGATTAGCCCCAAACTATAGATCTGCCTTGTTGTGATATTCATGATAGATTTGTATTCATTGCTTGTTTTAGCCTAGCCAACTAGAACTTGATCATAGGATTGCATATTCAAGCACCCTTGTTATCCTATCCTGACATCTATCTATCATATTAGGATTGCTAGAGAGGGCTAACCGCCAATTTAGAATCTTAGTAGAGCATTTTCATACTCGCGCATAGGCCTGGCTAGAACCCGTCGATCGATGTCCTCAACTGACAATCGATCGATGTTGGCAAAGGTGTATCGGTTGACGTCTTAATAGACTATCGATCGACACTCTCTTGTGTCTGCATCTAACCGGTGAGACACAAGATCTAGTCTGTTAACCAGTGGTACATGCGACAGCTGATCACTGAGTTAAGCGAATGAGCTCTAATATATCATGCATGCAACAGTTAGGCATCTATAGGAATTATAATCTCCAACACCTGAATAGTGGCCATGCATCTAATACCATTTCCAACCTAAGTTATATTTATCATTTACTCGCTTGTTACTATTGCTATTTCATTAAAACATTACAACCTTTAGAATTAATAAACACTAGATTTAATTGTTCCCTAGCTCTTTGTGGATTCGATCCCTAAGTACTACATCTGAACCTCTTTTGATGAGAGTAACACTCCTTAGAGTAATTTGAGTGGTATCAATGATGCCGGTGACGGCCGCAATGACTCTTTCCCTCTTTAAAGAGGTTGGGACTAGTTATCAATACTTTGTGCAAACGAATGCCATGTATATAAACAAACAACGTATAAAACCAGTACTCAAAAGACCCGATCGTCTCAGATATCACAACGACAAAATGAAATAGCAAAAGCTGTCTTATGATCTCATGGCAATCATAAGTGCGGGTCTCATGGCGACACTACAAACAAACAACTTAAAGCTTGGAAAAGAAATGACTCACACAACATCATTATAAAGCAACTAAAAAGTTGATATTATCTGTTCGCAAAGCCTCTCCTTCTATTCAAGTCTTTGTTTCTCTTATTCCTTAGTAGACCTTCACTTCTACTCAGAGTCTTTCTCAACTCTTTCCGTTCCACAATCAATCTCCACTTGACCTTTCTTCTCTTCACCATTATGTTTCTTCTTATGGAAGTAGATCCTCTGCAACGTATCACTACCATACCCAATGAAACGCAGCTTGTCCTCAAGCTGAATAGTTGGAAACTGGTTGGGTAACTCCCACCCCAACACCCAAGAACTCTCAAGCTGCGGAAGACCTACCCACTGAATCAACACTTCAAGAACACCATCCGCAGTGTGGTGAGTTTCCAAAACCTTCTCTGGTTCAATAACGACTTCACCATTAACCCAGAACGACGGAGGGAGAACCATAATCGGCACAAAAGTCCCCAATGCTTGTTTAAGTTGAGACACGTGAAACACGGGGTGAATCTTTGAGCCATCCAGAAGACGTAAACGATACGCAACCTTCCCCACCTTCTCCAAAACTTCAAATGGGCCATAGTACTTCGCCGCCAACTTGACGACGAGTCACAGATTGTTGTCGGTACGGACATAACTTTAAGAAAACCTTGTCTCCAATCTCAAAGTGTACATCCCTTCTGTTTTTGTCTGCGGACCGTCTCATAGACTCTTGGGCACGTGACATAGCTGCCTTCAAATTAGCCAAATGATTGTCTCTTTCCACCAGAGCTTGTTCTAGTTCGTAATTTACCGTGGAATCTCTTTCAAACAGCAGCAAGGACGGTGGGTAATGGCCATAGACGATCTTGAAGGGTATTCTATGAATAGCAGAGTGATGGCTCGTATTGTACCAATATTCAGCCCAATTAAGATACTTGCTCCAAGTCTTAGGGTGAGCTGACGAGAAACAACAGAGGTGCGCTTCAGTTTGGCCATCTGTCTGTGGATGAAATGATGTACTGTATTTGAGGGAAGTACCTGAAACCTTCAAGCATTCACGCTAAAACCCACTGAGAAAACTCGTGTCTCGGTATGAAACAATTGAAGCCAGGAAGTCGTGTAACTTGATAACTTTACACACAAACAACTGAGCTACATCAGTTGCGGTGAATGGATGTTTCAACCCAAAGAAGTGTCCATATTTGCTTAAGCGATCCACAATAACCTGAATAATGTTGACGCCATTGGAGTAAGGAAGACCCTCAATGAAGTCCATGCTGATATCATGCCAGACAACTTCCAGAACTGGCAAGGGTTGGAGGAGACCAGCAGGAGATAATGTGGACGTTTTGTGAGTTTGGCAAATGATACATTGAGCCACATAAGTCTGAACTGTCTTGCGCATGTTATGACAATGAAAAGAGCCCTGTATGCGCTCCAGTGTCCTGAAAATACCTGAATGTCCCCCTTGCAAGCCATCATGAAACTGTTTAAGTAACCAATGAATAAATGTTGAAGTCTGCGGGATCAAAGCCTTTTCTTATACCACACACGTCCATTAATGACAGTGAGACCCTTTTTTACCGTTTCACCGGCTGTGATTTGTCGCTTAAGAGTTTGAATGTCTGCATCTTGCTCAATCTCAGCATAGATATCTTGCAACTGCAGGACAACATGGAAACTAAGTGACAAACACAAAATTCTACCGCCTGCTTCCACAGTTTGCATTTGACGCGATAAACCATATGATGCCTCGTTATCGATACAAGGTTTGTATATGATATCGAACTGAAATCCTAACAGTCCTGATAGCCACCGTTGGTATTCGAGAGAGACTTCCCGTTGTTCTAAATAGAATTTGAGGCTCTTCTGATCAGTGTGAACAACAAAGCGCCTTCCCGTTAAATAATACTTCCATTTTAACACTGCCATGACGATTGCCATAAGCTCTTTCTCATAAATGGATTTCATCTGTTCACGAGGCGTTAACCCGTAACTAAAATAGGTGATATGGTGTTTCTTCTGCATTAGTACAACACCCAATCTGAAGCCTGAAGTGTCGGTTTCCACCACAAACAGCTCGGTGAAGTCTGGAAGAGCCAAAACAGGCGCTTGCATCATAGTAGAATTCAATAGTTCGAATGCTTCCTGAGCAATGCATGACCTTTTGAACTTGTCTTTCCTCAAGAGTGCGATCAGAGGTTTAGCAATTGAGTCATAGCCTTGTACAAAATTTCTGTAGTAACCTGTGAGGCCAAGAAAACACACAAATATTTTACATTGTAAGGTGTAGGCCATCACTGCATAGCCGCAGTCTTCGCCGGATCAGTAGCAACGCTTTGACCTGAGATAATATGACCGAGATATTCACAGATGATTAAGCAAAGGAGTACTTTTTTTGATTGGCGTAGAGACTCTGATCCGCAAATAACTGAAGTATCACTCGTAGATGACCGCAATGAGAAGTCAAGTCTGGACTGTAAACCAGGATGTCGTCAAAGAAGACAACTATGAAGCGCCGGATGTACGGACGGAACACTTCATTTATCGAAGATTGAAAGGTAGCAGGCGCATTCATTAAGCCAAATGGCATAACCAAGAATTCATAATGACCGTCATGCGTGCGAATGGCGGTCTTTTCCACATCAGTGTCCTTCTTATGAATTTGGTGATACCCGGAGCATAGATCAAGCTTAGTAAACACTTCTCACCGTGTGGCTCGTCCAGAAGTTGCTCGATCATAGGAATCGGGAACTTGTCAGGCACGATTACACGATTTTAAAACTCGATAATCAACACAAAAACGGCTCGTACCATCCTTCTTTTTGACTAGAAGAATCAGACAAGAGAACATGCTCTTACTAGGTCTGATGATCCCAGTCTGCAACATCTCTGCAACATCTCTGCAACCATTTGTTCCATACTAGTTTTACTTTCTTGAGGATAATGGTATGGCCTGACTGAGATGGAAGTGACTCGAGGTTGTAGCATTATAGTGTGATCGCGACTTCGTACTGGAGGTAGACCCGATGGTGTCTGAAACACGCCCATGAATTGATCCAGCACATCCTGAATCTGTTGAGGAGCTTGCACGGATAAGACTTGAGATGCAGCCAAGCCACTTTCCCACCCAAATGTTGGTGTTAGAGACGCACAAGAAAATGTTTGGAGGTTAGTCTTAGACTGATGTAACGAAGACTCTCCACGTAGTGTCACAAACTTACCCTCGTACATGAAAGAAAGCTCATGAGCTCCCAGTCGACAGTACACTTGCCCAACTTCCTCAACCATTGCACCCTTAGTATCATATATACTCTTCCTTTCTCCAAAGTGACAAAATCTATAGTAAAGAGCGTATCTTGGATCATGACGGGTACCTGCGGACAAACTCCCAATGATTCAACGACCACGCTTGTCCCCAACAGAACCTGAAAACGTTTTTCAGATTGTAAGGGTAACTTAGCTTTTATCACCACATGAGTCCCCAATAAGTTATGAGTAGCACCGCTGTCAATCATGATCACCACTTCATGCAGCCCAATACGTCTGATTTTAGTTGTGGTTGGTGTATCAATGCCAAGATAGGCGTTCATTGACACTCAATTATCCGTAGGTTCATCCAAAATTTTGACTTCATATACGTTGATAACAGTCAAAACTCGCAACTCCTTATTAGGACAAATATATGTTTTAGAATACGGTTCCTTGCATTTAAAAAAAATCTGATCTCTCCGCATTTCATCCAACTCTGCATCAATAATATACTTCTGTTGTGGCCATTGATAGCCACTATTTTGAGCTCCTTTATCAACTCCAGACCCCGTACGGTGTTGAGTGGTAGACGAAGAACTAGCACCACAGACTGGATGAGTGGAAACAGGGCGGTGGTAGTGATAATTTCCCCCACCGATTTACAAAAGACGCTTCCTTCCATACCAATCACAGCTGCAATGTGTTGAGTGATACCCACAGGCTCTTTCATTTTTATCAAATTCTTCATCTCTAGCTTCAACCCATTGAAAAAAACATGTTCCAAGTTACGTTCATCAACTCCAGTCAGAATAGAACGTAGTTCTTTAAACTCATGGACATAATCAACTATAGAAACCATATGTTGAATCGAAAATAGTCTTTTACCTAGTTCAGCTTCTATTCACTGTCTGAACCAAGAAATGAAACGTCTCTTAAACTGGATCCAATCAGCAAATGGGTCATTATCCATCTCTCCATTAAACCAGTTAAGGACATGACCTTCCAAACTGAGCGAGATCAGTTGCAAACGTTCCAGTCCATCAAAAGTTTCCAATACGAAAGTAATGTTCCACTCGTGCAATCCACCCAAAAGGGCTGGCTCCATCAAACATCGGCATGTTAATCTTCTTAAGAAGACCCTCACGTGTCTCACAAACCATCGGAGGTAACTTAAACCCAGAGGAAGTATCAGAGGTTGAGATCGCGAAGATGATTGTAACGGAGGTGTTTGTCATTCAACAAAGAAGTGATCGCCTTTCCTTGAGCTTTTTCTGACATCTGGTTTGTCTCCATACGATGTAGGATCTGGGTAAGTTGATCAAAGCAATGATCCATCGAGTCAAAACATTTCTCATACATCACCAAGGTCCTATCAATAACCATCAGACGCTCATCTACTCCATCAGACTTCAGCTTAATACGATCCCACTCCGAACATAAAAACAACAGAGCCTGAGAGAACTCTGCTACTGTCTCGTCGTACTCCTGCGTAGCACTCGAATCTTCCAACGAAGTCATCGCAAAGGTTCGTCACGTCACAAGCGCACCAATTTGTTAAGAACTTTGTTACATACTCTCCAACGCACAAACTCTGTTTCACTAAAAGTAGTAAAACTAGTACTCGGAAGAAAGAGAAATATCCGATCGTCTCAGATATCACAACGATAAAATAATATAGCAAAATTTGTCTTATGATCTCATGGTGATCATAAGTGCAGGTCTCATGGCGACACTACAAACAAACAACTTTAAGCATGGAAAAGAAATGACTCACACAACGTCATTATAAAGAAACTAAAAACACTAGTAAAAAACAGGGTCATAGCCACGAAAATGCCACGCGTATTTCGTGGCAAAAATGCAAAAACTACGATCCACCTACGAAATGCTACGCAAACGAAAAACGTGGCAAATCGTAAATATCCGTACCAAACCTTGCTACGAAATTGTTACGGATATATTCGTGGAAAGGGCTAGCCACGAAATTGCCACTAAATAATCGTGGGTATACAATTCGTAGCAAACACTCCTACATTTTGCTACGTTTTAATCGTGGCTATCGAGATATATTATTAATATATATTAGTCGGACAGAAAAAAACAAATAAAGTGATTGCCACGAACCTTGTCATAGCAAACCGTGGCAAGCCCACCGAAAAAAATATCACACCAATCAAATCCTGCACATATGGCAGGGATAAATACAAAAAACTGAAGCCACAAAAATCATTCGTGGGAAATTTTGTGGCATATTTTCTCTGTGTAATCACATCCGTCTGGTTGGGCGCAGGAAACATTCTTATAGGTTGCCACGAAAAGAAACGTGGCAAATCGTAGCAATTTTCGTGGCATTTTGTAGCAAAAAGCATAGCAATTTTCGTGGCATTTCGTAGCAGAAACGTGGCAATGTTTTTCCTATATAAGCAAACACATGAGAGTTCATTCACATTGAAACCAAATACCATAAAAATTCACAATTCAAACGTGAGATCAGACGATTTGTCTTAAAAAAAAAAGAGAGTTTTCAATGTCTTATTATTTTCAAAATCGAGAGTAGATAGATCGACACATTGATCCAAGTACTAATAATGTTTCAAGAGAGTTTAGCGAAGGTGTTGAAGTTTTTATCGCCTTTGCCTCAAGTCAAAATTCCTTTTTGGAACGAAAAACCATGTTATGTCCTTGTGTAACATGTGGAAACCGAAAGCAACATGATGTAAGAAGCGTATCTCGCCATCTTTACCGAGTTGGCTTCAAAAGTAATTATTATGTCTGGTCAAGCCATGGAGAAAGCTACTATTACGCTGGAGAATCATCGACAGGAGGTCAATTTATGGATATGGTGGGAAATGAAGCAAGTTATGCAGAAGACAGCCCATATGGAGAGAACATTCTTGGAGGAGACTACGTCTCAACTGAAACACTGGAGAATTTGATGGAAGAACCCAATGAAGATCAATATGAAAAAAGACTGTTTGAAGATTTTGAAGCCGCCAATCAACCACTATATGATGGATGTGTTGAAGGTATTTCTCAACTATACTTGGCATCTCGTTTAATAAAAGTAAAAACTGATCATAATTTGGCGGAGTCATGTATGGATGTGATATCACAAACTTTTAGAGATGTTTTGCCACAACCAAATATAGCTCTTGGGTCATATTATGAGATGAAGAAGCTGACGAAGTCGCTTGTTCTCCCTGTTGTCAAGATCGATATTTGTGAGGATAATTGCATGTTATTTTGGAAAGAAGATAGCAGGTTGTTGGCGTGTCGGTTTTGTGGGAAAGATAAATATCACAAGAACCATGGAAAGGGGAAGAGGCGTCCAAAACAGAGAATGTTCTATTTGCCTATTACAGAGAGGTTGAAGCGTCTGTACCAACAAGAGTCTACTACATCACAAATGCGATGGCACGCAGAACATGAGTCGCCAGAAGGAGAAATGCACCACCCTTCTGATGCTGCAGCATGGAAGCATTTTAACAAGGTATATCCTGATTTTGCGGAGTAAAGTTGAAATGTTTATCTAGGATTAGCAACAGATGGATTTAATCCAGTGGGTATGAGTGGAGAAGCTCACTCGGTCTAGCCCGTCATCGTAACCCCATATGACCTACCTCCTGGTATGTGTATGAAAACAGAATATTTCTTTTTATCAGTACTAGTTCCTGGGCCAAGGCATCCAAAGAAGAGCATTGATATTTATCTGCAGCCGTTAATTGAAGAACTAAAATGTTTGTGGAGCGATGGAGTTGAATCATATGATGTCTCGAAGAAGCAAAATTTTACGATGCGATCCGCACTAATGTGGACAATTAATGACTTTCCCGCTTACGGCATGATGTCCGGATGGATGACTCATGGCCGCTTAGCTTGTCCATATTGTCTTGATGATACAAAGTCTTTTTGGTTGCAACATGGAAGGAAGTATAGCTGGTTTGACTGCCATAGAATGTTCCTGCCTAAGGAGCATCCTTACAAAAGAAATGTCCAAGCTTTTCGGAAGGGGCAGACAGTAACTGATGATCCTCCACCATGGTTGACGGGAAAAGAATTTTTTTGCGAAAGAATCAACAACATCGAAGGACTGAAGAAAATGGCCCATCGATTGTGGAGAAAATGGACACGAGAAACCTGCGAGCACACTATAAACGGTTACGGCAAACACCACAATTGGGTGAAGAAAAGTATCTTTTGGGAGTTGCCGTATTGGGAAAACCTTCTTCTTCGCCACAACCTGGACTTCATGCACATTGAGAAAATTTTCTTTGATAATCTTATCAACACGGTTCTTAATGCTCTCGGGAAGACAAAAGATAATGCAAAGTCGAGGATGGATCTACCTGATTTGTGCAGACGGTCTGAGTTACATATGAAGGATGATGGAACGATGCCAGTCCCGATATTCCGGTTGTCGAAGGAAGAAAAAAAAATTCTGCGATGGTTGAAAAATGATACGAAATTTCCAGATGGGTACGCTTCAAAGTTTAGTAGGTGTATAGACGAGACGAATAGCAAGATTTCAGGTCTGAAAAGTCATGATTGTCACGTTATTATGCAGCGACTTCTCCCATTTGCGTTTAAGGAATTACTTCCCAAAAGTGTACATAACCTTAATAATTGGTTTGATATATGTTATAATTGACTAACTCCTTATAATTTTTTTTGTAGAGATAGCACTTTTCTTTCGTGATATCTCTGCGAAGATACTTAAGGACGAAGATCTTGCTATTTTGAAAGAAAATATTGCGGTGAAGCTTTGCAATTTGGAGAAGATTTTTCCACCGTCGTTCTTTGATGTTATGGAACATTTGGCAGACGAAGCTGCTTTAGGTGGTCCAGTTAATATAGATGGATGTATCCTTTCGAGAGATACATGTACCATCTGAAAAAGAAAGTTAAAAATAAGGCACACATTGGAGGTTCCATCATTGCACAATATGTGAATAAAGAAATATCTACCGCTTCTGCAAACTTCTTTGGTAATCCACATGTGGTACCTGAGGTTCCACTTCCCGGAGAAGTTCGGTTTACATATCAATATCCAGATGTGCCTAACTTGTTTTATCATGAAGGTCGGGTTAGTGGAAAATCTGAAGAGAAATGGCTAACCGATGAAGACTACACCATCCGCCAGACTTTTCTGATGCTCAATTGTGATAAATTCGAACCCTACGAAAGGTACTTCAATTATTTTTTTTGTTATTTTTCAAGATACCTGAAATCATAATCTCTTTTAAAAAATAACAGGATGTTCGAGGAGTTTATGACGGAGAGAAACCCATATATGTCTAGTAATGATCTCCAAATATTGAAAGACCAACATTTTGCCGAATGGGTGAAAAACTATGTGAGTTTATATAATTATTTGATTTATAATTTTATCTATAATTTGAATTAGACTCTTATAAATTATAAATATAAATTTAATTGACAGGTTGTGCAAGCGAGTAACACATATGAGTTTCCGATGTGGATGTTAGATTTTGTACAAGGTCCACTACATAAGTATAAATCTTGGCCGATTTACCATTCACGTGGATACTGCTTCCACACACATAGCCATGGCCAAGATAAGGAAACCCAACATTACAGCGTCCAAGTTCGTGGAACCACATATACTGACTATTACGGTTTGATCGAGGAGATAATAATGGTTGAGTATTTTGGTTTTGTTGGACTGAAGGCCATGGTTTTTAAATGTAAGTTGTTTGATACAACTGAAGGTCGGGGAATTCGAAAACATAAATCAGGAATCGTTGATGTGTCTCCGCGTTGGCAGTATGAGAAATATGATCCATTTATCTTATCTGGTAATTGTGATCAAGTTTGTTTTATTCCTTATCCGCGGGTACGACACACATCAGCCAACGATTGGTGGGCATGTACAAAGGTTATGCCTAGAGGGGTTCGAGAAACCTCCGTGGATGCCCTTGTTGTGTTACAAGATAATAAATTTATAATTTATGAAGTTTAAAATTTAGAATTATAAAATAACTAGATTTCTTAGTTTTAAAATGTTAATATTTTAAGTTTTTTATTTTCTTATATTCTTAAATTCTAATTAATAGTTTTAAGATTTTTTTTAAAAAAATTTACATTCTTTTAAAACCTAACTAAACCCTAAACCCATTTCCCACCACATAATTAACCCAAAATATTTCCTTCCTAAACCCAAAGCCCATTTCCCTCTAAACCCAAAATTTTCCCTCTTAACTAAAGCTCAATTTCTCTACTTAGCCAAAATTTCCCCTCTTAACCTAATTCACTTTGTCGTGTCTCTCTCTCTCTCTCTCTCTCTCTCTCAAACCTTCGCCACTTCACCCATTCTCTTACGACACTCTCACATAGACTTCTCTCTCTTTCTCTCTCTCTCAACGATGGCTCCTTCGACCGAAATCCCCAACGAATCCCGTCGTCGCCCTCGCCCAACCGAATTACAACTCCCAGGTTAGTGAGCCCCTCGTCTCTGTCTCGATTCCTCTTCCATCAAGGGTTCATTGGGTTTCGATTTAGACTTTAGGGTTTCGATCTAGGTTTTTTTTTTGAGTTTCGATTTACGTGTTTAGTTAGGGTTTACATCTAAAATTGTTGGTTTTGATTTCAAGTTTCGGGTTTTGTTTTTCGGTTTTGTCTCCATTTTCAAGTCTTGATTCATCTTAATACTCTCTGTCTGTCTACAGGTGTTGGGGTCAAAAACGGTCACGACGGAATTACCACCCGAAAATCCTCGGAGATCGTATTTCCGAAAGAGTTAGTAAAAGAAGGGATGTAATTTTCGTAAAAATAACCTATACGAGGTTTTTACGAAGAAGTATCCTTTGAGATTCAAACCAAACCCGAGCCAAGTTCGGTCGCAACGTAGCAACCAAGCTCAGCCATGCTCGGTCGCTACATAGCGACCGAGCAATCGTCCCGCTCGGTCGCTACGTAGCGACCGAGCTCGGGCCAAAGCTCGGTCGCTACGTAGCGACCGAGCGATCGTCCCGCTCGGTCGCTACGTAGCGACCGAGCTCGAGCCAAGCTCGGTCGCTACGTAGCGACCGAGCGATCGTCCGGCTCGGTCGCTACGTAGCGACCGAGCTCAGCCAAGCTCGGTCGCTACGTAGCGACCGAGCGATCGTCCCGCTCGGTCGCTACGTAGCGACCGAGCTCAGCCAAGCTCGGTCGCTACGTAGCGACCGAGCGATCGTCCCGCTCGGTCGCTACGTAGCGACCGAGCTCGAGCCAAGCTCGGTCGCTACGTAGCGACCGAGCGATCGTCCCGCTCAGTCGCTACGTAGCGACCGAGCTCGAGCCAAGCTCGGTCGCTACGTAGCGACCGAGCGATCGTCCCGCTCGGTCGCTACGTAGCGACCGAGCTCGAGCCAAGCTCGGTCGCTACGTAGCGACCGAGCGATCGTCCCGCTCGGTCGCTACGTAGCGACCGAGCTCAGCCAAGCTCGGTCGCTACGTAGCGACCGAGCGATCGTCCCGCTCGGTCGCTACGTAGCGACCGAGCTCGAGCCAAGCTCGGTCGCTACGTAGCGACCGAGCGATCGTCCCGCTCGGTCGCTACGTAGCGACCGAGCTCGAGCCAAAGCTCGGTCGCTACGTAGCGACCGAGCGATCGTCCCGCTCGGTCGCTACGTAGCGACCGGGCTCGAGCCAAAGTTCGGTCGCTGTGTAGCGATTGAACCTTTCCGAACATCGATACGACACCAGTCCTTGCATTCTCGTCAAACCTTCGAATGCTATCTCCCGAAGACCGTAGCAAGCTCAGTCCATGTTTCCCGCTATTCTAATTCATCGATCAAACTTCGCGGATTAGAAACCGCGGAAAACTCGTAGTAAACGTGTCGAGTCGGAAGACGGCCCAAAGGGACCTAAAACACGACTCGAGGCCCATCCTACGATTTTTCCTAACCAAAAGCCCGTGAACCACAGCATGGTTCACGCTTGGCCCACGAGGAAGGATAAATGTCAAGTTTCCGCGGATAAATACGGAAGTTTTGAAGATAATTGTGAAGATCGGGAAAAATGGAATATCTCCATTTTTTTGCTATGACGGCTTAAGGGCAGAAGAGTAAAAGAGTAAACCGACCTTGGAGCTAGTATATAAGGAGTCCTAGGCGAGGATCAGGGAGGGAGAACTTTTCAGAGCAAACTTAGCACTTAGAGCGATTTAGGCAACTTTCCGTTTTTGTTATTTCGAGCTGCGACTCAATTAGGTTTAGCCGTCTTAGGGTTGCTAGAACTAGGAATCTCGCCGACAGCTCTCGAGCCCAGGCTTATACCTTGTTGTAACGCTCATACGCAGATTCGGAATAAGATCTACTTTGCTCTCTTTTCGATTTCTTATCTTTATCGTTGTTATTCTCGTGTTCTGATTGCTTGACGTGTGGTAATTAACAGATATCCGGGTCCTCTGGGAAACTAGGGTTTTCTTAGTTTCCTTATTTAAACGGAAATCGACAGTGCGAATTTCGGTTCCCACAGTTTGGCGCTAGAAGGAGGGGGACTTACGGATCAATCTAACCCGCAAAAGCCACACACAGTCAGACATGTCAACCAACGACGCGGATAACGTGCAAACTCCCCTTAACGGAGGCAGCGGCACCGATCTCCACACTCCGGTAGCGGACGTATCTGCGGCCAACGCGCAAGCCAACGCCGCGACGCTCGAGGAGTTTAAAAAGATGTTCGCCACCTATGAAAAAAGGTCGGAAGAACAGGATAAGCTCGTGAATACCTTGACCAAACAGGTTGAAACCTTAACGGCAAGGACCCAAGCTATCCGTCCCCGCGGAACCACCAAAATCCGCGGGAAGAGGCTCGACTTCGCCACCCCACTCGATAGAGCAGGAGTCACGCGGGAACGACCTTCCGGTCAAAACCCCAGCGAGAAATCTCCCATCGAAAAGGGGAACTCTGAAAGTCTTCCGCCCCTTGCAAAGGACTCGGAGGATAACGAAGCCGAACACATTGACCTGGATCCTAGCGATGTCTCCAACGACACCGACGAGGATGTCGACAGACATCCAAGAAGGACCAGAAGCCGATCCGCTCGGGAAGGCTCCCCGTTCGAAAAACCAATGACGGAAGAAGAAGAAGTCGCCTATTGGAACGAACAAGAGGAGCTGGCCGAAAGGCAAACCGAGCTCACTCGCAGTAAGCGCCGACAGGCTCGGAAATCCACTGACGAGACATCGGATATCCGCGATCTTCGCGACTACATCACTAAGACTGCGGCAGAAGTGAGAGCCGTAAAGTCTCAAATCCATCATGCTACTAGTGCTGCCCCCGAGATCGATCGACTGCTGGAAGGAGCTCGAAAGACCCCCTTTACCAGCCGCATTTCGGACATGAGGGTGTCCGATCCGGGAAAAATCAAAGTACCAAAGTACGATGGTACGGCCGATCCGAAAGCGCACCTTCAGGCTTTCCACATCGCGATGGGAAGAGCAAGACTGAAGGACGGCGAAAAGGATGCCGGCTATTGCCGCTTGTTTGTCGAAAATCTTGAAGGAGCAGCGCTCGAATGGTTCGCACGCCTTCGTCGCAACACCATCGGGAGTTTTCGACAGCTCGCATCGGAATTCCTCAAACAGTACTCTGTATTCATAGACAGGGAAACCTCCGATGTTGACCTCTGGAGTCTCTCCCAGAGGGAAGACGAACCCCTCCGCGAGTTTATCAGTCGGTTCAAGCTGATAATGTCCAGGGTCAGCGGGATAAGCGACAAAGTGGCCATCGACGCGCTGAGAAAGACGCTCTGGTACAAGTCGAAATTCAGAAAATGGATAACTCTCGACAAACCGCGAACGATCCAGGACGCCCTCCACAAAGCAACGGACTACATCATAGTCGAGGAAGAAACTAAAGTCTTATCGCAAAAACATAAGCCGGCAAGACCATCCTCGAAAGACGCGGATCCGAAGGGGAAAAAGAAGAACTCTCGTAACGACAAGTACGTCCATCACGAGGGGGAAGATCTCCAAGGGGCGCATAACTATGCGATCAATTCGGATCAAGGCCGGACCACGGGCAACACATGGACTCGCAATCAAGGATACGACGAGAACACCATCTGCGAGTTCCACCAATCCCGAGGACACTCCACGACCAATTGCAAAGTCTTGGGAGCAAGACTGGCCGCGAAGCTGCTCGCTGGAGAGCTTTCGGAGGTAACTAGCGTCAAGGATCTCATCCTCGATTCTGATCGGCCCCCAAAAACGGACAGAAATCCGCCCGCTGAAAAATCCCATTAACGAAACCAACTCGGGGATAAACGCGGTAGGAGGCCGGATGACAAAGGGAACGATAACAATCGTCGCAGAGTCAATATGATCATCGGAGGATCTCAATACTGCGGCGATACCGTGTCGGCCATCAAGGCTTACCAACGGAAGGCAGAATCAAGCGCAAATTGGCCTACATGGTCTCCTCCTCGAGACGGCCAAAGTTGCTCCATCACCTTCACAGAGGAAGAAGCCGGCGGTATCGACCAACCTCACTGCGACCCGCTCGTCATAGATCTCGTCATACGAGATTTAGAAGTCGGAAGGGTACTCGTCGATACGGGAAGCACGGTCAACGTAATCTTCCGCGACACTCTCAAGCGGATGAGTATCGAACTCGGAGAAGTAATTCCAACGCCAAAACCACTCACGGGTTTTTCAGGCGAAGTGTCGATGACTCTCGGATCGATCCAATTGCCAGTCATGGCCAAGGAGATCACGAAAATCGTCGAATTCGCGGTAGTCGACCATCCCGCTATCTACAACGTGATCATGGGAACCCCATGGCTCAACGCCATGCAGGCAGTTCCGTCAACTTACCACCTGGGTCTCAAGTTCCCAACGCCGAGCGGAGTCGCGGCCATCTGGGGATGCCAAAAACAGTCGCGACTATGCTTTCTCGCGGAGCATAAGTTAAGGCAAATCACGGCTTCCGCAAACGGCAAACGCGCGAAGATAGATCGATCTTCGGTCAAAAGCGCCCCGCACAAGGACGAAGTAAAATCATCTGTCAACGCAAACGCATCGGACGTCGAAGCTCGACATAAATCCGAAGCCCACGCGACAACTCAACCGGAACATCCGGAAAATAGCGTCGACCCAGCCACGATCGACACGGTCAAGGCGGACATCGCGACATCAACCGCCGAGTAAGAACACTCGCGGCATGAAACAGAACTACGAGATGGCTTGATCCTCGAAAGGGGTACGTAGGCAGCTTGTCGAAAGACGAGTTCAGCTATCCCCCTCTCTAAAAAGGGGGGGGGGAGTGGGTGCGTATACTCGTATACTCCCACAATCGCCATTATTGTAATCGAGTTTTTAGAAACATAAAAAAATTTTACAATACACACTGTCTTTTTATCAAAAACGCCTACGCTTCAGTTTACGCTAGTCTGCGGCCTCATCCGGCCCAAAAATCAGAAAGATTATCACCTTTCAAACACGCAAAAATACATGCATAATCCTCGAAAATAACTGCGAGACGTCGCAAAAAGTTAAAATTCGAGGACAATGCTAAACAAATTGTCCAAACGCGACCACCAAAAACCTTACACCCCGTTCGTCGATTGGCCCCGACGAACACGCCAGCCGTCTTAAACAAACGCAATCCGATCACTCTTTTGATCTTTAAACGTCCAGCACAAGGACAAAAGCGCGCTACAACAAAAATCCGAAATTTTGGTTTAGCACTTCCAGTTGATTCTGAGAAGATGCTCGATTCGTACCATACAAGTCATATAAGCCGAGAACATATCGCGGACTTTAAACCGGTGCGAGTCAGGAAGAAATCGCAACAGGAAAAACGATAGCCGGCTAGTCACCGCACAAACCTTAACCGAAAGTAAACCTAGGTCTTGCCCTAAACCCAACGCTCTGGTCTCAAACATCTCAAGGCATGATATCTAAAAGATACGAGATCATAAACCATGCCTCTCCGTTCGTATCTCAATGTTCTCGAAAATCGTAAAGACAGATAAATTTTTACGAAAATCACGAACGAACCAACAGATTGAACGTCTAATTAGAACTACATACGAGACGACAACTCGTATTTACTTCAACCCTACTCAGGAAAAACTCGAAACAAAACATTTATCATATAAATAAACCGCGTAAAGCGGCAAGGGATTCAAAGCCACCAACGGCCAGTCCCGGAAATACAAATACGGCCATCTTGGCCTAAACAAATCCAAATTCAAAGGGCCACATTCGGCCGAAAACAAGGATAACTGATCCACCCCTCATACTCCAAAGTCGAAGTCCCCGGACAACGAAGCACCAAACGCATCCGCAGGACGATCCACTTCCTCGCCACCATCGTGAAAATCAATCGGGACCTCCTCGGTATCAGGAGAAACCGGGATGGAATCCCAGAACCCTTGAATCCTCTCGTCGATCGGAGGGATAAGCGCCTCAGCGTGGGCACGGTCACTCATCCCACTCTTCATCAAGCTCATCTCCTCTTCAAACACATAGTCGTCGGCTTGCGTCCTCCAAAGACTTCCGACCGAACCACGGCACTCGCGAAAGTCGCCCACCGAGGTAAAGGCATTCTTAAGGTTCCCGTACTCAACCTGGAACTGAGATGCGCGAGTCTTCATCACCTCAACGATTTCTCTTTTGCCTTTCCTCTCCGCTCTACGAACAGCCCGCGCATGATCACGAGTAAGCTGTGCCTCTCGCTCCAGCATCTCGCCTTGCACGCGAGCAAGATCCCGCTCCGCTTTCTCCGCTTTAAAACGGTAGACCATGGCTTCTCTATGACCCGCCTCGATGGCCGAGCCCAGCAAGCTCAGGCCCTGCAAATCGATGGGCGTGTTACAAATCCATACATAGGATAATAAAAAAAAAAAAAAACTAACCCCATTGATGATGCGAGATCCTTCCGCAACGACTCTCGGCCTCGCCGATTCTTTCGTAGGAGGAGGAGCATCGAAACCCGATGGCAGCCCAGCAAAGAAATCATCGAAATCCGGAATAGGGGCCTCGCTCGAACCGCTCCCGTCGCCGTAAGCAAGGTTCGGATCCCATCCTGGAAGCATAGAGTCGTCCATCGAAAACTCTATGTCGCCGAGATCGACATCTTTTCCCTTCCAAGAGCTCGACTCCGGCACAGCTGTCGGAGCTTCGACGGGATTCTGGTCGTCGGGTTCGGAGTCGCTTCCCGTGTCCGCATCCAGAGCGGGACCGGGTTGCACGAATCTCAGTGCCTTCCGAACCCTCTTCGGCGTAAAAGAAGTCCAGAAGAAGGGACCATTCCTGAGAAGATCCCTCACCGAAATGATATCTTCGGGGAACGGAGCAAGAGGATTGATGAAAGGACGATTGTTCGGCAACCTTCGGAACAGTGGAATGCAACTCTCTTCGACGGACGCAGCGTCCAAACGAACAAAGAAAAAGAACTTCTTCCACGAGTTGAAGTTCGAAATGAACTTCTTAACCACCGACATAAATTTCCGAGGGACAAACCTATGCTTATCCGAATCCGTGACAAGTTGAAGCCTCAAAAGCGCT
This sequence comes from Brassica napus, assembly GCF_020379485.1. Lineage (NCBI taxonomy): Eukaryota > Viridiplantae > Streptophyta > Magnoliopsida > Brassicales > Brassicaceae > Brassica > Brassica napus. The sequence continues at coordinate 18,193,625 of NC_063435.1, forward strand.
TCATAATGATCGACGGAGAGGGAAAGGCCATGCTCATAGCTTAGGACCAAGATCCCAATAAGGTGTTGAATGGCAAGGGGTGTCAACTGACTTATCGCAACTTCGAAACGGTCCAACACTCGGACGAGAATTTCGGGTATGGGGAACCAGAGGCGACAACGCACTATGAACGCCTCATAACAAGTAAAGTAACCCTCCGGGGGGTTGTTAGCACATTCCCCGCGGCAGGGAACCCGGAACTCCACGGCATCCGAGATGTGGTAGAACGACCGCATCGTCGCGAGAAACTCGTCGGTAGTCCTGCTTGCATCCTCTTCCTCGACTCCACAATGGACCAGGATCGGGAATGGCTTCTCCTTGGGAGGGGTCAACGAGCCATAATGAGCAACCCACCATGCCTCGTTCTCGGCAGGATGCACCGAGTGAGGCACGAACTCCATCTTCGGAACGATGAGCTCTTCGTAAGGGCTCGCGGACGAAGACCCTTTTTTCGCAATCTTTTTCTTGCTCGACATCTTTGCACTTCTCTTGAGAGAATAGAGGAAAAGGGTGGAAAGAAAGATAGAAAGTTTTTTAAAGATCTTAGAGAAAAACAAGAAAGTGAAAAAATTATGGAACAAGTTACCTCTCTTCTTATAAGACATGAGGATTTACTATTCAAGCTCGGACTTTCGGATATTAATTCCACCCATCACGCCTAACTTGCCAAACATGCCTAACCGCACGCTAGGATCCTACGATGCATGATCCTAACGGGCTGGGGGGCTAACTGTTGGGGTCAAAAATGGTCACGACGGAATTACCACCCGAAAATCCTCGGAGATCGTATTTCCGAAAGAGTTAGTAAAAGAAGGGATGTAATTTTCGTAAAAATAACCTATACGAGGTTTTTACGAAGAAGTATCCTTTGAGATTCAAACCAAACCCGAGCCAAGTTCGGTCGCAACGTAGCAACCAAGCTCAGCCATGCTCGGTCGCTACATAGCGACCGAGCAATCGTCCCGCTCGGTCGCTACGTAGCGACCGAGCTCGGGCCAAAGCTCGGTCGCTACGTAGCGACCGAGCTCGGGCCAAAGCTCGGTCGCTACGTAGCGACCGAGCTCGGGCCAAAGCTCGGTCGCTACGTAGCGACCGAGCGATCGTCCCGCTCGGTCGCTACGTAGCGACCGAGCTCAGCCAAGCTCGGTCGCTACGTAGCGACCGAGCGATCGTCCCGCTCGGTCGCTACGTAGCGACCGAGCTCGAGCCAAGCTCGATCGCTACGTAGCGACCGAGCGATCGTCCCGCTCGGTCGCTACGTAGCGACCGAGCTCGAGCCAAGCTCGGTCGCTACGTAGCGACCGAGCGATCGTCCCGCTCGGTCGCTACGTAACGACCGAGCTCAGCCAAGCTCGGTCGCTACGTAGCGACCGAGCGATCGTCCCGCTCGGTCGCTACGTAGCGACCGAGCGATCGTCCCGCTTGGTCGCTACGTAGCGACCGAGCTCGAGCCAAGCTCGGTCGCTACGTAGCGACCGAGCGATCGTCCCGCTCGGTCGCTACGTAGCGACCGAGCTCAGCCAAGCTCGGTCGCTACGTAGCGACCGAGCGATCGTCCCGCTCGGTCGCTACGTAGCGACCGAGCTCGAGCCAAGCTCGGTCGCTACGTAGCGACCGAGCGATCGTCCCGCTCGGTCGCTACGTAGCAACCGAGCTCGAGCCAAAGCTCGGTCGCTACGTAGCGACCGAGCGATCGTCCCGCTCGGTCGCTACGTAGCGACCGAGCTCGAGCCAAAGTTCGGTCGCTGTGTAGCGATTGAACCTTTCCGAACATCGATATGACGCCAGTCCTTGCATCCTCGTCAAACCTTCGAATGATATCTCCCGAAGACCGTAGCAAGCTCAGTCCATGTTTCCCGCTATTCTAATTCATCGATCAAACTTCGCGGATTAGAAACCGCGGAAAACTCGTAGTAAACGTGTCGAGTCGGAAGACGGCCCAAAGGGACCTAAAACACGACTCGAGGCCCATCCTACGACTTTTCCTAACCAAAAGCCCGTGAACCACAGCATGGTTCACGCTTGGCCCACGAGGAAGGATAAATGTCAAGTTTCCGCGGATAAATACGGAAGTTTTGGAGATAATTGTGAAAATCGGGAAAAATGGAATATCTCCATTTTTTTGCTATGACGGCTTAAGGGCAGAAGAGTAAAAGCGTAAACCGACCTTGGAGCTAGTATATAAGGAGTCCTAGGCGAGGAGCAGGGAGGGAGAACTTTTCAGAGCAAACTTAGCACTTAGAGCGATTTAGGCAACTTTCCGTTTTTGTTATTTCGAGCTGCGACTCAATTAGGTTTAGCCGTCTTAGGGTTGCTAGAACTAGGAATCTCGCCGACAGCTCTCGAGCCCAGGCTTATACCTTGTTGTAACGCTCATACGCAGATTCGGAATAAGATCTACTTTGCTCTCTTTTCGATTTCTTATCTTTATCGTTGTTATTCTCGTGTTCTGATTGCTTGACGTGTGGTAATTAACAGATATCCGGGTCCTCTGGGAAACTAGGGTTTTCTTAGTTTCCTTATTTAAACGGAAATCGACAGTGCGAATTTCGGTTCCCACAACAGGTATGCGGCAAGGGAGACCACACATGACCTTATCGGATCCTTCTGCTATGGCCCCATCTTTTGCTCCTCCTGGAGTTGTACCTCCTGGAGCTGTATCTCATGCATCTGTCGGGTCTTCAAGTGCAGTGCCTGCGGCTCCTGCCCCTTATGTCAAGAGAAGAGAAGATGCTCTGCTACGTGCACCATCCAGACGTAACCAGCCAGACCTCCACCCTGACAAGATAAATGGAGCATTGTGGTAAGTTGAACTTAATGCTGTTGACTGTTAGCTTACACTGTCTAACCATATGATGTTTTGGTAAACGTGAAGTGTTAGTTAATTTTGTGGTTTGATGTAGAGATTGGTACACTTTTAATATTGTGTAATGCAGATAATATGTGTGATCCATTACTAACTTGCATTTAGATTATAAAATTTAAAATATTGTTTTTCCATTTAACAATGAAACACATACATTACTGTTCTTTTTCAATCATCCTGGTCAAGTCTTAAACTCACTAGCTACCTTAAAGATTAAATTGGATAAGCTTACAGGTTTGGATTTTATTGTAAACTACTACTGATAGATTGTAGGTATTTGTAAAAGCATTAGACCAGGTAAAAAAAATTGTATGATGAACCGTGTAGAGTTTAATATATGATTTTTGTTTGATGTTTTCCATTGCCTTGTCTCAGGTTTGGTATTGATCCTGAAGTCCATGCTTTTATCCGAGCAACATGGCAGGGAAACTATTGGGGGTCGTGGGCAAGCTGGAACTTGAGAAGAAGGATCAGTGGTGGCATGCGTTCATTGTCAGTGCTTCTTTCCCTCTCCTTTTCCTTTTCTCAAATATAAGTAACGATAAGTGTTTAACTCTAATGTCTTATGTCCTTTTGTAGCAACACTACTACTGGGATGATCAATTCCATGATGAAATCTACTTGAAATGGATGAAACAAACTCAGGTTACCGTCTGTGGCCGCATCAGCCAGAACAGGAGAGATAACAGGCAACCTTCTTACATGTCAGACGCTCACTGGGCAACGATGGTTGAGAAGTACAGCACTGAGCAGGCAAAAAGGAAGAGTGCAAAATCTGGAAGATCTCGTAAGTCTGCTCCAGTTGGGAAGAAGATGCACAAGCACGGTGCAGGCCCACGCTGCTTCCTGAACATTGCGTATAATATGGCCAGTTTTGCTTTAGTTTTTTTTCATAATTTTTTTTGCCTTACGTGTTGTCTAACTTCCATCTGTTTTTTTTTTCTTGTAGATGATTGATGAAGGTTTGGATGAACCACCTTCATACACAGCCCTTGCAAGGAAGACTCACACGGGTAAAGATGGTTCCTTCCTAGATGAACGTACAGAGGAATTGGTGCTGGAGGTTGAGGAAGCTGTTGAAGAGATGTTGCAAGATGGATCTCCACTTGGCGACAGCCAAACTGACTCCACTGCTGCTTCAAATGCAAAGCGCTATCTTCTCAACCAAGAATACATCAAGGTCATCTCTTCTCTCATCCTCATTTTTTTTATTTCAGTTACTGTTTGTCTTTGTTATTAATTTATTTGAATTGAGACTGCCTTAGTTAATAATTGGAATTGAGACTGTCTATGTTAATTATGGTGCTTGTGATTGTCTAAGTTAATTATTAGAATGGAGACTGTCTTAGTTAGTTAAGGTGCTTTACTGCTTGTAATTGAAAATGCTTGTGATTGTCTAAGTTAAATATTGGAATTGATACTATCTTATTGTGCTTGTGATTGGAATGCTTGCTTATGATTATTTTCCTGTCTTTTTGCAGAGAGGAAAGACAAAGAAGGGTACAATATATGGTCTTGGCAGTGTTCAGTACAAGAACAGCAGTCCCTCAGTGCCAATTCCTGTCTCACTGCAGCGCAACCTAGACGTGGATATGCGCATGTCTGGCTTCGAGACCACCATTTCTGAATTCAAGGAAGAAATTGCTGGAGTCAAGGAAGATTTCAGTGCTTTGAAGGCAGAAATCTATGCTTTCAAGACAAAAGTAACCGGGGGGATGTGAGCTAGCCAAGCAACTCTCAACACTATTCTGCAAACTCTCCAATCTCAAGCTTTCACTCCTGCCTCAACTGCACAACCATCTCAGCCTCAAGCTCTGTCACAACCTCAAGGTCAGCCCCAAGCTCCAATTCAATCTCAACATCAGCCACAAGCTCAAGCTCAGTCTACGGCTCCACCACAACATCTCACGATCAATAACCCATCTGAGTTAGATAGGTGGTGCCAAGAACTCGGTATGTAAAGCTTTTGTCAGTTCATGTATTAAGCTACAATCTTTTGTCTACTTTGTTTCCTTATGTATTATCTTTTGAATGCTTAAAACTACAACTTTTATGTAATATATTTCGGTTTCTATGATATTTTAGCTTTTAATTCGCATTTTGGTCATTTTATAGAAATTTCAAATTTGTATTTTATAATTGTGTTTAATTTTTTTATAATTATTAAAACTAGCCACGAAAGAAATCGTAGCAAACCGTAGCTTATTGCTACATTACCTTTCGCATCAAACCGTAGCACATTGCCACGCAGGTTTTTGTCTCAAATCGTATCAAGTTTGCTACGAAATGTTTAGTAGCAATATGTGGCACTTTGCTACATTTTTTGACACGCGCCTTTTTTGCTACGCGCGTATACATACGTTTTGCGTTTTGTAGCATTTTGTGGTTTCTGCTCTGTATAACCACGAAAATTTGCTCATACCCACGAAAATTAACGTGGCTGTGGCCCTGTTTTTTACTAGTGAAAGTAGATATTATCCGTTTGCAAAGCCTCTCCTCCTACTCGAGTCTTTGCTTCTCTTATTCCTTAGTAGATCTTCTCTTCTACTCAGAGTCTTTCTCAACTCTTCCCGTTGCACAATCAATCCCACTTGACTGTTCTTCTCTTCACCACTTTGTTTCTTCTTACGGAAATAGATCCTCTGCAACGTATTAGAAGCTTACCATTTTCAGTTTTGGTTTGGCTCAAGTATGGTTTTACCTACACAGAGGCGTTGTTATGTTATACTAAAAAAAAATACTTGGCGACATCTCCGGGAACATCATCCCCCCGTTACATGGAGCTTTATTGTCTGGTTTTCTCATGCCCTACCCAGATATGCTTTCATTACGTGGCTTGAAATAATTGACAAGTTGGATACTTGAACAAGAACTAGGGAATGGGGGCATTGATCAACCTTATCTTATGTGTGGAGAGCGTGATGAGATTCGGGATCACCTTTTCTTTGCGAGTATGAACTTTTTTACTCTATAAACATCATGCTGGACTGGGATAAAATCAGTGGCGTAGCTAGGAACAGAAGCCACTAGGGTCGATAACTTATGTATATAAAATTGGCTATTTATCACTTGGTCAAACTATTGAGATTCAACCAATTAATCATAATGATATATTGAAATTTTACGCCTAAATAAATTAAATTTTAAATTTTGATACATGCTTCGTGCTACGCGACTGATGGAACGATTAGGTCACTCTCCCAACATTGCTTTCGTAGAGCTGAAGCATTGATTCTTTGCCTTGTCATCCAAGCTGCAATGTACTGAATATGGAAATAACGAAATGGGAGAAGAAATCTGAAGCAACCTCACTCATGATTCAAAAGAAAAAATCGAATGCAACTCTCAAATCTTTCATCACAGCATAAAGAGACAGTAGAACTCCTCTCCATTTGGGACCTCGCTTGCCAAATCGAATGCAACTCTCAAATCTTTCATGACATCATGGAGAATATTAGATTAAGAGAATGAAATGATTTAGAGAAGATTAGAACATAAAATGAAAGATTATGGTGAGATTAGTTTAGAATCATGATTAAGAGAGTATAAATTTAGAGAGAGAGACTCAGAACTGTATGATTGTATTAATGATCAGAGAGTACAATATATAGAGAGAGACAATAAGGGGATGAGGGTTTCAGAATGGGCATTATTAAAAAGGATAAGGTCTTGTTTTAATTCAAACTATCCAATGAGCTTCTTCCTTAGATATAAAGCACCTTTTGCTTTTATCCAGTCCTTTACATCCTGTCTTATGCTCTCTTATCCTCATCTCAACGATCTGATCCCTAAGAGGAGTGAACCGAGCTTCCCTTTATCATCCAAAGTTACTTATGTAACTTTGGTTTAACCGTGGTCGAAGTTACTCGCCCAAGAGTGTACGGCCAAGGTACGACCTGTACGGAAGCCTCGCCCAATCTCGTTCTTCTCCATCATACTCAACTCCTCATGTCTTCTCTTCACATATTGATCTCATCTCAACACTCCCCCCAAGCTTAGCTTTGTGAAAGACTAAGCTTGGAAACCATGAGACCTTCCTCATTAAAAACCTCACCAAGGAACATTCATTGGGACAAAACCTTGATGAGGGAAAAAGAGTAAAGACCTCATGGCAAAGGGGCTTAGTTCTTGGATGAGAGATCAATGAGTCCCAACCTGATGTAGATGGACTCCATCGTCTTCATCATTGCGGCTTTAGTAAACACACCAGCCAACTGATCTTCACTCCTTGTGTAGCATGGCAAGATCACTCCCAAGAGTATCATATGCCTCACCTTGTGACAATCCACTTCAATATGCTTGGTTTTCCCAAGAACATGCATTGTCATTGGTGTAGCTTGCTCAATCTCAATATGCTTGAAGATCCCTTTGATCCACACTAACTCGTTGGTAAGCTTCAGCATTGCTCTATACTCAGCTTCAACACTAGAACATGAGACCACCTTTTGCTTCTTACTCTTCTAAGTCACAAGGTTCCCTGCAATGAAGGTGCAGTAGTCGGTTGTAGATCTTCTGTCTGCTCTATCTCCAACCCAATCTTCATCACAATAGCCAACAACTTATGTGCTCCCATTGCACCCTATCCATACTCTTTGTCCCGGTGATCCGTTGAGGTAGCTTAGGACTCTATCAACCATCCTCCAATGATGATCCTTTATAGATTTCAGGTGTTGGATCACCTGATTCACAGCAAAACAGATATCATGAAACAGTTTGCTGTCTTCAAGCTCCCCCTCTCTTGGTACTTTGTACCCATCCTCCATTGGCATTTTGGCGATTTGCCCTCCAATCTTACCTGCATCTTTCAACAGATCAAGTATATATTTCCTTTGGGACATGAATCTTGGATCTACAAATCTCAATTCCAAGAAAGTACTTCATCTCTCCCAAATCTTTAATTTCAAACACAGATTTAAGATAGTCTTTGGTCTCTTGTATCCAACCTTATCACTACCAGTAATGATAATGTCATCAACATAGACCAATAGACAGATGATACCTGATGGTGTGATTAAGGTGAAGAGAGTATGATCCAATTCAGACTTCCGGAAGCCTCTTCCATTCAAGGTTGTGCTCAGCTTGTGATACATTCCCTGGTTTAAAACATTCCCTGGCTTCACTATACTCTCAAGACCCGAAGCAGGATGCATGTACACCTCATATTCAAGCTCTCCTTGGAGGAATACATTCTTCACATCCATCTGCCACAAGTCCTATCCAAGATTGGTTGCAATGGACAGTATGATCCTGATGGTGTGAAACTTAGCCACAGGTGCAAATGTATCAATGTAATCCTCTCCATTGGTTTGAGTAAATCCTTTAGCCACCAGCCTTGTCTTCTTTTTATCAATTGTCCCATCAGGTAGATACTTGATTGTAAATATCCATTTACATGATATTGCCTTCTTCCCTTTAGACAGCTCACTCTCATACCAAGTTTCATTCTTAATCATACCATCAGCCTCATCAGCTACAAATTCTCTCCATTCTCTATCTTTCATTGCCTCCGCATACGTTCTTGGTATGTAGCTTTTATCCAAACTGATCATGAAAGCACAATGCTCGTTTGTAAACTCGGCAAATGAACAGACAGTTTGGCTGGGATGTGCAACGGCTTGAGCATTGTAAAAGACTCTGGTATTGGCCCAGTTAGATGGATCTTTCTTTGCTCTTGTGCTTCTTCTCAATGGCACGGTCTCCACACGTGATTCACTCACCACTTCAGGTTCTACAGCCGCTTCACTTTGTACCTCTTCTCCTTCTTCAGGTTGAGCCTCATTCGGATCTCTTTCTTCAGCCACATCTTCATTATGCATCACATTTTGATCAGGACTTGAGCTTCCTTCCTTCTCATGAGCTGTATCAGACTTGTTTCCCCCTTCATGATCAACATGGGATGTGTCTTCAGCTTCATTAAGAACTGGTGCTTCTCGCCCTTTTGGATCCTTGGTTGTATTGATCCCAAGACCATCCAATATCATCCTAAGGCTGGCTGCCTTATCAGATGGTTAAGCTAGATCCTTCAGATCTTTCCAGCTCCTTTCTTCATAGTAACCATTAGCTTCTATGAACTTCACGTATCTTGATACTAATAGCCTTCTTGTTTGCGGATCAAAACACTTGTACCCTCTTTGTGTTGTTGAGTAGCCCACGAACATTGCTTTAGTACTCTTAGGCTCCAACTTGTTCTTCATATCTCCTGGAACTAGCACATAACATAGGCTCTCGAACACTCTCAGATGGCTTAGAGATGAGTAGATCTTATTCAGCACTTCAAATGGTGATTGATCCTCCAAGACTCTTGTAGGTATCCGGTTGATCAAGTAGAAAGCAGATATCACAGCATCACTCTAAAATCTCTTTGGCACATTGGTTTGAAACATCATGGATCTCACCACCTCCATTAGACGTCTATTCTTTCTCTCAGCCACACCATTTTATTGTCGAGTGTAAGGGCAGCTGGTTTAATGTAGGATTCCATGTAGAGCTAGATGTTGCTTGAAGTCATTATTTGTGTATTCTCTACCATTATTTGATCTGAAACACTTAAGTTTGGCATTATAGTGGTTAGATACATAAGCTTGAAAGTTTTTAAATGCTTCAAGAACTCTATCTTTAGTTTTAATGAGAGTTATCCAAGTGTATTTGGATTTTTCATCAATGAATATGACAAAGTATTTATAATTTTCCCTAGACAAGCAAGGAGTAGTCCAAACATCTGAATGCACAAGATTAATGCATTTCTCATAGATAGTAGTTGAATTTTTGAAGACAGTCTTACAATGTTTGCCCAAAATACATGCCTCACACTCATTATTTTTAAACATGACACATGGTAACATTAAGCTTAAAGTTCTAACATGTGGATGACCTAATATAGCATGCCATAATGCATCATTATTCAAACTAGAGATATAACTAAACGAGCAACTTGAATTGGAAATGGGAGCTATGTCTTCTAGTATATAAAGCTCTCCTTTGGTAACTCCCTTGCCAATCATCTTTCTGGTATCAATATCCTGAAACTTCACATAATTTTGACTAAAGATAACATTGCAATGTAAATCAGTAGTACATCTTTTAACAGATAATAAATTAGATGTGAATTCAGGCATATAAAAGGCTTTAAACTCTTTATCAAACATATTTAGATTTCCTATTCCTTTAATTACAATTCTATCACCATTAGCAATCATCACATGTCCACAAGCAGGTTCTATGTTTTTAATTAGACTGGTATCAATAATCATGTTATGAGATGCACCATAATCCACAATCAAAGGTTTTATCACATTTCGAGCAGCAAAGGTTCTAGATGCATCATTAGTTTCAATACCATGACTTAGATAACCATTAGTTCTATCTATGTAAGATGCAGCAAGAGAGTATCCAAGAGGGGTGTTAATACAGTTACCATTCTCTTTGAGGGCTTTGATAAGAGCATCAATGTCTGATCTCCTTATCATCTCACTGTCCATGCCCTTCCCGGAGTGTGTTGAGTAGTTAACACCTTCCCTTCACCCTCTCGCATTGCCTGTCCAGCTCCAGATGTACCAGCTTCATTAGCTCCTTCAGACAGATGCGCCCTTGCCTCTCTATCCCTCATAAACTTGGCCGGCTTGAGATGGGGGTGTAGGATCCAGAATTGGCTCCTCTTATGGCCCTACTTCTTCCAATGATTGCACTTCCCTCCAAACTTCCCATCTTCCGTCTTGTAAGCCACCTTGTTTGCTTGAATAGCATCAGCTTGGTTCACAAGAGTGAGTTCCCCCTTTCCTCCAAACAGTCCAACTGATCCTTCCTCTTTTTGTATCTGAGCACACACGTCTTCAAGGGAGGGGAGCTTCGGTGATCTCAAGATATGCTTGATGAGATCATTAAAGACCGGATTCAAGGTGAGTAACAAGCCAAACACTTGATCCTGCTCTCTCCTCTCCATGAGAATGTCTTGATCATTGGTGTTAGGCCTCAGCATCTCTAGCTCCGACCATAAAGCTCTGAACTTTCCCAAGTGTTTAGTAAACTTCAACTCCTCTTGCACAAGTGTATTGATCGATCTCTTCAACTCTAACACACAGCTCAGATTTGATGTGTTATCGTAGAACTTTTGGAGAGTATCCCACAGGTCTTTTGGCGTCTCACAGTAGCTGTAGGCTTCCAAGATTGAGGCTTCAAGCGACCCATGTAGCACCGTAAGCACCTTCAAGTCATCTTGATTCCACTTCTCTTGATCTACCACCATCAGCTCTTGGCCGCCTTCTCCTTCTTTTGCAACAGGTCTCGGAGCTCCATCTGAGATGTGGCTCCATAAACCCTTGCTCCCAACTGCCGCTTTCACCAAGCGAGACCACAACAGGTAGTTGGTACCACCTTTCAACGTAACAGCCACCGAGAGAGCCTTGCTCTTGCTTTCTTCCATCTTGAATGCTTAAGAACGAACGTGAATGATATGAAGCTGAAGAACAATGAGATTAGAAACCAGGAAATGAGGAACCTGGCTCTGATACCATATTAGATTAAGAGAATGAAATGATTTAGAGAAGATTAGAACACATAATGAGATATTATGGTGAGATTAGTTTAGAATCATGATTAAGAGAGTATAAACTTAGAGAGAGAAACTCAGAACTGTATGATTGTATTAATGATCAGAGAGTACAATATATATAGAGAGACAATAAGGGGAAGAGGGTTTCAGAATGGGCACTATTACAAAGGATAAGGTCTTGCTTTAATTCAAACTATTCAATGAGCTTCTTCCTTAGATATAAAGCACTTTTTGCTTTTATCCAGTCCTTTACAGCCTGTCTTATGCTCTCTTATCCTCATCTCAATGGTCTGATCCCTACGAGGAGTGAAACGAGTTCACTTTATCATCCAAAGTTACTTATGTAACTTTGGTTTAACCATGGTCGAAGTTATTCGCCCAAGAGTGTACTGCCAAGGTACGGCCTGTACGGAAGCCTTGCCCAATCTCGTTTTTCTCCATCATACTCAACTTCTCATGTCTTCTCTTCACATATTGATCTCATCTCAACAAAGAGACAGTCGAACTCCTCTCCATTTGGGACCTCGCTTGCCAAACGTGAAGTGGAATTATTAAAACCTCATTTTTTTTCTCTTTGAAACAGTTTTAGCTCTGATTTTTAATATTGTCGTCTCTGCTTTTTTTTCTAGTTACAACATAGCACTGTAGGTCTTCGTAAATAAACTAAATTTTCTTTGATGATTAAATACAATTTCACATATAACCAAATAAAAATAAATTTTCCTTTTCACTTTATATTTTATAAATACAAATATGAGACTAGTGTTTCTTTAGACTTACCTATACATGAACAGAAACAGTCTTAAACCTTAACCTTGAAGTATATGGTGTATGTCCTAGGGGCTGATGACGAGACAAACATGCTATTAAACAACAACACAAAAAATAAACATTGACGTATGTATCTAGAACTTGTACATTATGCTTCGCTACAAAAACCATGGTTTTGAGCTGTCTGGAATTATGGAGATCCCATATCTGCCACTGGAGTTGTTGCTCTGATCATGAGACTTAAGATAAAAGCTATTGTCTACCAAAAAAAAAAGAAACAAAATTACCACATTTAGTAACCTAACAAACAAGTGTAAAATGAAACTGACTACTGAGAGATTGATAAAAATAGTTTATTGTTTTAAACAGAACTGGTAGAGTTTGATGACGGATGTTAGTTTTTTTTATCTTTTTATAAATAGTGACATTTTCGAAAACACACATTTTTTAGATATTTTTAGGTTCTTACGAACCTATCTGGACCCGGAAGAATCTGATTCGTATCCCATCAGAGAATTTATAATACCCGAACGAAATTTAATTTTAAATCCAAAGAATCTGATATCCAAAAACACTGATTTGTATTCGAACGTATACATGAATGTCCATGTCAACTGATTCTATAAAAAATATTAAATTATTAAGGTAGATTCAATTAATGAGGTAGTTTAGAAAGGTGAAAAAGAATATGAAAATATAATATAACACTTAAATAGGTAATTTCTATTTTATAAATTTGTAATAAATGATGTGGAATTATTTGGAAAAGACAATAAATGAATTGGTTAAAATTAGTTAAAAAGGAATGAAGAAAATGTAAGAAATTACTTAAGAATATAGAAGTATTGTTTTGTACTTCAGTTTTAATAGAATAGACTAAATCTTGATCCGTGAGTCCCCTTGGGTATTTGGTTTCATTTTTATGCATTAATATTTGTTTTATATAATTAATAGTAAATAAATTAACAAAAATCATGTAACAAATTATAAACTTAGGTATTTTCAAACACAATAATTGCATTATTTTATTTTTAAAATTAATTTATTTGTTCCAAATTGTCATATGTATTTCTTTGACAGCTCTAGAGTGGGAAACAACATATTGCTTCCTCTAGATTTTAATCGCATTTCTACACGAATATTTATCATATTTAAATTACATAACAAAATTACCAAGTATATTATGTGCAGTTTAAAATATAAATTATATTAGATTTTATTAATATGAAAATCTTAGATAAAATAGGAAATGGATCTAATCTTCCATAGTTTTAATACATAGATAATTTAAAATTTTATGTAAATATTAATTTATTAATTGATTCATTATTTTACGTATCTTTAAAATCATTAAATATATATTTCTTCTTATATTAACATTTTTTAGTTTCATACCTGATATAGATAAACTTTGTTTGTTATTATTTTAAAATTTTGCAACATAAGAGTACATAAAATTTTAAATACATACATTATTGATACATACATTATTCTACTAACTAAATTAGAAGAGGCCAATTAATTAAATTTAACTGGGTTAGTTTTATTGTTCTGAAATTTTAATTTCAGAAAATCAATAAATTAATTTGATAATTTAATCTATCTCCCAGTTTTTTTTTTCCATTTATGACAGTCATCAATTGCAATGTTAAGTTTTAGATTTCGATTTTTAAAGTAAATGAAATATTGCAATCTTCTCAATTTATTTGGTAGCTAAAGATTAGACGATTTCATAACATTTTTTATGGAAACTGTTATTTATTAAGTCTTATTTATTAACCTTAATTATGATTAAACGAAAAAAAAGAAATGGCACTAGGTGTAATTAAAATGTTATTTCAAGGGTTAGTTCATATTTGTACTTCAGTTTTAATAGATTAGATGTTATTTCAAAGGTTAATTCATATTGTTACTTCAGTTTTAATATATTAGATGTTTTTTTTAACTTATTTACGTTATATTAAATAGTTACTATTTTTTTTTGCCTAAAAAAACAAGTTTCCCTTAAAGTTATCAAGCACGGTTTAGCTATTTTCATACATATACACGATTTTTAAGGTTTTCTTAAACTTTAATATAATAAGAATGTCATTTAGGAGTTTTAAGGAACAAAATTTTTAATTTTGTTAACATTAGTTCAGTATAAGGTATAAAATTAGTACTAAATTTAGTTAAATGTAATGTGCGTGAATATTACGAAGACCATATATGCTTCGACAAATGGCCAAACAATTATTATTTTTCATGAGATTGTGAATACGAAATAAATATTTCTCGAAACATATTTTTATTATCTAAACTCTCATGAATAATCACTAATTGTTAACCCAAAATAGCTCTCTTTAAGAAACAAAACAAGCATTGAATCAATATAATAAAGAGAAAAAATCAATATCTTTTCTGGACACCATCTGGTGGTTTTTATGTATCAGTGTTATGCATTTTGTTTGTTTTTACTCTTATCTTAGAAGTGTTTGTGTTTTGTTAGTGGTTTTGCCATTATTAACTTTTCTTTGTATTTTAGGGGTCTAAACCTAAAAACATTTGAAAAGGTTCAGTTTTCATATTTGATCAATATGAACCATAAAGCTGGTTTAAAAAATGAGCTTGCATAGGGTCCATGTTTACTTTGAGATTTCAATTTAAAATGCAGAATGGCAAAAGTTATATTACCATAGTAAACCCCGCGCACATAAGACTGAACCCTGGGAAATTAAATGGTGCTCTTTCAGACAAAAACCAGCCTAGAAGAAGCAAAGAAAAGAGCACTTGTGTCAGTTGCAAGTATTGTCTACTTTTTAATACAAAATGTCCTCTATTTTTAATTGTTAACTTTCAGTAGTTACTGAACCTGTTAGAGGTGAAAATGCTAGCGGAGAAATGACGTTTGCAAGAGAGCATATGCTTGAAATAATCCCTTGCGCCTTACCCTGAGTTAAGTCAGAGAGAAAGTTAACTGGACTGTTACAAAATTCACTTCTAACATAGGTCTCATTTCATTTGAATATCAATTAGTTTTTAATTTACACTACGCACAAAATATATTTACTAAAATATTTATATTTATAAAATGATGTATTAAAAAGGATATTAATAAATTTAATTATATTTATAAAGTTTTATATTTTATATTAAATTGATGAATAAAACTAAATATATTTGGTGTTTGCTTGTGTGAATAATAAATTTTAATTCAAACTATAAACATTTATTTAAAGTTTTGTTCTTACGCATATTATAATACGAGATCATCATTTTAAAATAGTTTATAAAAAAAAAATTTATAACAATGCCAATATGCATAAATAAAATTTAAAATAGATTAATTTATGTATTTAACCTTTAAAGTTTATGATGCTTTCGATGTTTTCAATTCAAATAAGTTAATCCATTTTTATCGCGTTTCACAAAATCAATGTTTATTTTAATATTTTAGAACTGTAAGAGTTAATATGTTCTCTTAATCAATTTTAAAAAACATAAACACATCAATAATAAGACAAACCACCATAAAATCCAGTAACATAATTTTTATATATTCATTTTTTATCAAATAAAAATTATAACAATGTAATTTAATACTCTCTGAATTAAAATTAATTATATTAATCTAGAAATTTCCTTATAATATTTATAAAATATGTTAGAATACAAGTATTTATATTTTTTTTAGATTATAATATAATATAGTAGATGTTTTAATAATATTTGATTTATTAAGCTATTAGCTATATTAGTCATTTTAAATAATTTAATCATAATTTTGAAATATTTATTTTTTAAATTTAAAAAATAAATATTTCACAAGTATGATTAAAATTTTTATAACATTTTATATGTTAAACTAATAATAATCAAAATTAAATAATATTACTTAATGGTAAAATACTCTCATTTGAAATGGTACATCTTATTAAATAATATAATGTATAATTAATAGCCAAAATACATGTAATGAATTTTTAGGTGTAGTTTTAATTTCAAAGGGTTTTTTTCTAAATTTCACATCAACAAAAAGTTAGTTCCACATGGATTCTATTTTATTAGAATATATATAATTGATGTCTTAGAAATAATTTCTTCCATTTTTATCTTACATCAGGAGTTCTAGTGGTTTAGATTATTGTTAAGGAAAATTACAAGTACTTGAATTTATTGAATGTGTGTGTGTGTGTTTATAAGCTCTTCCGCCGATTTTAGAAATAGTTATTAGTTATTTAATTGTTATAATATATAATTTTTTCTACGATATTCTGATATGTATATCAAATTTATTTTATAGAGGTTAGAGCTAAAGATTAGGATTAGTTTTGCTAAAGAGTATATTTCAATTTCTTTTTTATAAAAATCATCTGTTTAGTAAAAAGTAAAATAAGAATTTAAAGTATCAAAATTTCTACATTACTTTAGTTCTGTTTACAAACTTGATACCCAAAGATTGTCATTTCTTTAATTTCTTTTTAATTTTTCTTTTGCTATCTATCAAATAAAATCAAGGAAGTAATGTAGCTTCTTTTAAGCGAAGAGTTTGTTACCTGCTCGTATGATGTTACTTGTTTTGAGACAATGCTCCGCATCTGCAAAATTGAACTACTAATAATATGAAATCAAAATAAAATTGGGTTATAAGAAAAGATGTTTAAAAGTTGGATTATAAACGCAGAACCAACGATTTGATGGGTTAGTGGACGCGTTATAATGGGTTCTTGTACGGCTGATATGTCCTGCTTGAGAATGGCATCATGTTTTACTGTGTTTAGCCACCACCTTTTTGTGAAGGCATCTCTCTTCTAACTCATATATGTTGTGGTGGTGGCTCTGTGTCGAGTCATCTCATCGGATTGAAGTGGTAGATAAGGATTTAAATTTATTTATAGAAATGAAGGAGAGGCTCCTAAAACTATTCTCAATGAAATACAGAGAAAAATCCTACAAAAAAATCTCTACTTTTTTATTCGGACTTCCGAATCTGATTATTTTTGTGGGACTTTTCTTTGTATATTTTGGAATTCCTCTTTTGTTGATTCTGTCACAATGTCTCATTTTTGAATTCCTCTTTTGTTGATTATGTCCCAATGTCTCTTCAAGGGTTTATTGCTATTAATTGGTATCAACAAAATACTAATTGGATTTGTTTCCATGTTTTTTTTTTTGGCATGGAACCATTCTCTTAAGTCAAGAAATTTTTAATCATAATTTGTACATCTAAACTTTCATTGATATGATACTTACCATTTAGCAAAAAAAAGTAATAGTAAAAATGATATGTAACAAACTTACACATGACTGAGGAAATATAGAGACAAGTGAAAACATGGCCGCCATATATGGAACCCACGCGGACCATGCCATACCGAGGAGAAACATCTTGAAGTTTATAACATGAGAAACAAAGACATAACAAAATCAAAGAAAAGAAAAACAGAAGTCATGTTAAGTCTCATAAATTTATATCACGAAATTAATTTAACATTGAACTATATTATATAGATTATCTATCTTCTAGTTTCCTATTTGAGATCCTAACAAGTTTAGAAAATTGTAACACAGTAGATAAGAGAAGCTGCTTACATGCGCACATCCGAAAAACAGACCAATTGAGAGCAGTTTCTCCTCTTTTAAAGCAGGAATTAAAATGGGCATGAAGAGCAACTGTGAAATTGATTTCTTTGTTAGTTAGACAATGAGGATAAATATTAAATTTCATAAGTCCGTAGAAAAGTAAGCATACTACTAGTTCTCCTCTACCTGTGAAACAGACCCGGCAATGCCAAATATGATCATCAAGTCTGCAAACTGGTCTTTGTTAAAGTGAAACTTGGCCTTTAAATAGTACTGCGTGAAACAATTAACAAACTCAAAGACTCTTATTTTGCAGCTTTGAGAAGTAAAGAAATGAACAAAATTAATCAGATAAACATAACTAAACCCCAAAAACAATTGTAGTTAATCAGTTTGTTTAAAAATGAAAATTTACATATGTGCATAAAGTTACAAAATGCTTGTGTATGTTAATGCAATTCTAATTTCATTAGCACTTTTTCAGAAATATCATATCAAGTACACTAAATTTTATATAATATATTTGTAAATATAAAAATATAAACCAAATTAAATCAGTTAAAAATAATCAGATTTTAAACTAATTATATCAAAAATATGATTTAATTAGAAAGAATATACACAGCCCACAATATACCAAACAAGGATAACTTAACATATCAATATTATTATATATAAAATTAAATAACAATTCTGTGATATTTAACATAAACTTATATATACATAAATTATAATACAATTTAAACTAATAAACTAAAATAAAATATTGATAAATTCTTATGATTTGATTATTTTGTAACTTTTTATATATGTACATAAGTAGACTTTTGAGAGAGAGTCATATAGTTCACACATTAACATAAATAATGTTTCTTGTAACTGTTGAATGGATGATAAAGAGAATTACTTAATTTATTTTTTGCTGCATTGATATTCTCCTACAAATTATCATTTACCTATTTTTTCTTATTATTGTCAGCGTCCAGGGCTGACCTAAAACAATTGGGGTTTGAGACAATAAAAATGAAGAGCATGTGTTTTATTAATATCAAAAACTTAAATTATGAAGGAAAAAAAGATCACAGAGAAGATAAAGGCAATAAGACTTTTGAGTCTATAAAACTGGATAATGTATGAAAATTATAAATGAGATTCTTACTGCAAATTTTTCTTTTCATCACAATTTTAAAATTGTAGGAATTATATGCATTAATAGTTAGATGCTTAAAACATACCATAGATGATGCATGTAGACCGGCCTCACTAAGACTACTGAAGAATGACACCATTGCAACTTGAAAAAGTGGAACGCTGGAAAATTAAAACAAGTGATTTTTTTTTTGCTAAAACCCAAGTGAATGTAGTCTAAAACTAATATGAAAATTAATTACTTTAGTCACTAAAAGAGTAATGAAAGAGTAGACGCACCTACTCCTCATTAGAGAGGCCATTTCACGTACAGAACGTAATGTTCTAGATATTTGATTTCTATGTGCAGGGTAATCTTCAAGTAACACATAACTCAATTTCTCGGTTGAAACAATGGAAGTAACCAAGCTATTATCTCGGATCGAATCAGGTAGAAAAATTCTCATGTACACTGTTGAAAAAATTGCTACCGTTGTCGCGACCTAAAAATAAAAAAAAATTGAATATAAGAATTTGAAATGAATGTTCACTACAGCTATATAATACACATGTCTACATATATGAATAGAAAGGAAACCTGAAATGTAGCGGTGGTGGATAAGAACCGAGCACAACAATTTGCACATACAAATGCACAAGATCCAATTCCGGTAAGTATTCCAAATGCAGAGGCTCGATGATTTTCGGATACATTATCAGCCTACATATTGTCCATAAATTTTGTGAAAATTGGAATTTTTTAAATATATATAATCATTTAAATATACTATAGTGTTTTTTATAAAACAAATTTGTTAAAAATCAGGTTAAAAATGATTGTCAACACTTTTATATTTACATTGTTAAATAATTTTAAATGAAAAATACTTTTTAATAATATTAAAATTGAACTTTTGAAAGAAACATTAATATGAAATAAATAGTTTATATATTTATGGTGTTTTGCAAGAAAAACCCCTATAAGTACACATTTTGAGCTATTCGTAATTGCTTCTATCTTTTGTAATTTGTAAGTTGACGACAAAAAAGAAAAAAAAAAGAAAAAGAAAGAACGAAAGCGACGTACCACATAAGCAAGTGCAAGACAGAACACACTTCCTTCACAAAATATGGACGTGAAAGTCTTGAGAACATAGTAGATGTAGAAGACAGACGTCTCTCTGCTATACGCTAATATAGCTGTAGTTTCAACCAAATTATATCAGACTATTCGTTGATATTTTCTAAAAAAACAAATGACAATGTGGTTGATTAATGTCCGATACCAATACTTTACAATATAATAAAATGAGAAGTTAAAAAACAATGCGGGAAGGATACGATTTAGCTAGTTTTGATGAATGTAGACATTTTTTTTATTTTGTATAAATGTATATTAAAATTTTTGATTTCGGATTTATAGTTTACTTTAGTTTTGTTTATTTGAAAATCTATTTGTGAAATAAACATGAAGATGTAATGCTGACAGGTTTAAGAAAATGTTAGAAGAACTCACGATACATGTCAGAAGATGTATCAAATGTATGTAGTGTTCCATGTGCTAATCCCGGAGTAGTATAAGAAGTGGTACAAGAAGTCATTCACGAAGATGAGCTGTGAGGCAACTGCTGAAATATATAAGTGGATAACATAGGCTCGACTTATACAAGCTAGGACGTGGCTGCTTAGTTGGGTAATCATCTTATATAATATATTTAAAGTAAGAAAGAACTTCATTATTCTTAAGAGAAGAAAAAGGAAAGATTGTGTGGATACCCTAAGTTTAGGGTTTAGCAATCAGATAAATACCATGAAGTCGTCAATGAAAAAGGCACGCGCCTAGGGTATTCTTGAGAGAGGCACATATGTGTGTTGTGTCGTCCCACCAGATAGATGGTGAAATCTGTTGGTGGTTTACTTGTAGAGAACTATGCTCTTCATAAAAAAACCATTGTAATCTAGATAAGAGTGGTAGGCACAAGTGTATGCTTGATTGCTCAAAAACACGGAGTAAGAGAGTCGAACTGGAGTATGACAAAAGAAACATGCACGTTTGATTTTCAAAGGTCAAAAGGTTTCTCGATCAGCTTCATGATTTTGCTAAGAGTCATACTAAGGAACCATTTTCTTATTTCGGTTTAGTCTGTGAGCATAAAAACATGTCAGCATAACATAACATTTATATGTGACTAACCCTGAAGAATCAAGGAACAGAGAAGGAAGATGGAGTTGTGGATCAAAGGAATTAAAACAAGTGTCTCAAAGATATTGTTGGTGAAGGAACCACAAGAAATTCATATATTTTAGTGAAGTCTTAGAGATCACTTAGCTTACATTCAGAGATGATGTTCATGGTAGTCTAGAACAAGTAAATCATCTGATAGTGAAACATTCTCTTTGGAATATTTTCTTGTCATGGGGTATATGCTTAAGAAGAAGAGACATGCGAGTTAGATCATGGCAGAGAAGAAGCCTCACAGAGCTGTGAGATTCAACCGAGTTAATACCAAAGAGATTTTGTGTTATGTGTTTTCATGACGTTGTTGATGTGGTTTTACAGTTTGGTGCAAATGAAATTGGGTAAACGAAGAAAAGTTTTTTTTTTGTTGATACTAAGTTCAAGATTATTTTAAGAGAGGAGATAAGGGTGAACATAAATGGTTACATCAGAAATATTTCTTGGAAAATGATTAATAGTGTCAGTGATTGGGCTCAAAGATATAGAATAATAATCAGGTTTTCAATTCCTGGTGCTATTGAACATGCTGATTATAGTTGACGGTGGAATACTAAAGCCTTTGGAGATTTTGATAGGTGAAGTTGGCTAGTCACAACTTCATAAACTTTTTATAAAATTACAAACACGTAAGGTTCGTTGCTTCAGGTTCAGAAAGAAATTAGTTGAATTTTTTCTGTTGTATTTCTATCGCAACACGAGTGGCTATTGTACGAGTGTGTATGAAGATGAAACGGTCATCAGGTGTAATGAGATGCAAGGGAACATCTTCACATCAAATCTTGGGATCTGATTTGAAAAGATGTTGAGGGAGTTGCTACTGCTATAATAGAGAGAGCCTGAGAACCAAAAAGTGTGTGCATTCATATTGTTCATCAAGATGTATGATCGAATTGAGAGTGAGCTAAAAGGAAAATCAGTTTTTTACATGAATAGAAGATATAATCAGAAATAAGAATGAAGATTTCTTCTAGATAAATGTTTCTATTAATAATTCAGTGATGAGAGTCAAACGAAATGACTTTCAAGTTAATTCAGTTTCTTTGAAATAACTAGTAATCCTTGTTTCATCATAAAGAAATTCGTGAGGTACAAAACGAAATTGTTTGTTGGTTTTGTTTGAAGATTTCTGGATGTTAGACTTGGTGCATCTAAAGTATTTGGTGATTGAAATCATGGATGTGGAAGCTTGTGGAAGTCTATGTTTGAAAAACACCTTGCACGGATTTTCAGATTATATATGGATGCTTTGGAGTATGATTTATCCAATGTGTTGTACATGCCGTTGAGAGATTTCAAAAGACAGATGGCACTATTCAGAGATTCCTTAAAGTGAACATTCAACATCTACATCACAGACTACACAGAAAATAAAGATTTAGTTTAGTGAAAAAAGCATCTGAAAACAAAGACACATAAATTTGATAAAATAAAGATTTTCATGTGGGTGGTGAACATAATGAAGAAAGCCTTCACCTTGGGCAGATTTTGATGCACAAAGAAGAGAATTTTTAACTCCACGGTTCAAAGCTAT
This sequence comes from Brassica napus, assembly GCF_020379485.1. Classification (NCBI taxonomy): domain Eukaryota; kingdom Viridiplantae; phylum Streptophyta; class Magnoliopsida; order Brassicales; family Brassicaceae; genus Brassica; species Brassica napus. The sequence goes on from NC_063435.1 coordinate 18,216,309, forward strand.
GTCATGTTCTGCATCTGATACATATCAAAAGAACTATTGCAGAAATCAACTCTGAGATGAGTTATTCAAGGCAACATATGATGATCCAAAATTAATCTGATTGAGTTGAAATTTTATGAAAATCTTCATTATACTACAGTCTTGAAATTCAACGGTTGGATTGAGATTTCAACGGTTGGTTTGTCTTTTATTCGAGTTTATTCAACCTTATTCAGGTATAGCTCATCTGAAGTTTCAGATTTTATCAGTTCTGATGGAAAAGTCAAAAGGACAATCAAACGAAGCCGAAATGAAAAATATTATGGCATAAACATTCTAAATATGTAGAACTGCATTTTGCTAGAAGGTAATTGGAGTCAGAGGTCAATATCATAGTGGAATGATGAAAATTCAGAGAAGCTGATTCAGAGCTATAATAATGGTTTAAAGAGATTGAAGATTTGAAATCTTGCTCAGTGGGGCTCATGGGAAATGGCAGGGACTAAAAGATTCATCAGAGAGGACATATGTGTAGATGTGATGCTATCTAAAAATAAATACGAGTTTGTTTTCTTTTAGGTGATGATTCAGAGTTATGTTCATGGGCATCAAGCAGAATTTTGAAGAAAAGAATGTATTTTTTCAGAACTGCTAGTGCATCAAAAAGAAACTATTATGTGCGTACGATAAGCTCAGATATTGTTCTATTGGCGAGAATGGTGTCTGTTTGATGATAGGACAGCTGATTCTAAGAGAATGGCATCTACGAAGGCTCATTAATTTATTTTAAAAGGACAAATGTATAGTTTATGTTGGCTTCAAGCATCAAAGATACAAGCTGAGGAACATGCCCTGATCTGAATATCACAAGAGACGTCAGTTGCCTGGTGATGAAATTCAGAAATAAAGGGCTTCTTAGTGGATTATACGAGAACATGATCATTCATTTAGCGAAAAATGTCAACAAATGTCTTGTCAAAGTTATTCGGAAATTTAATTGAAATTACATCACTACGAAAGAAAGAATATGTGTGTTGTATTGTTCTTCTTTTCACCACCAGGAGAAGGATAGTGAAGACTTAAGCTCATAATGTTTCTGAGAGAATATAGGCTCAGTCATGAACGGATTATTCTAATTTTATTTGAAACAAAGCTTAGTTGATGTACACCACGTTTATGTTCAAGGTTAAGACTGAGTGTTCTGGTATGGATGTGGTTCTACAATGTTCTCAGTGGTGTGAAGCAAAGCATGGAATTGATCTGTTTAAATGTTGGTTGACGATAAAGATCAGTTTTATACAAGCATATCTGGCTTTTAGATCACTCAAATGATCTATGCGGTGAAGCAAAGTTTTGTAAAGATTGTCTAGGAGAGCTTTGAGAAAGTATCGATACTAAATGGACAGCAGACTACAAAGGATTGCATTTCTGATCTCTGCAGTTTTCTTTCAACGTAAGGATTAAAAGATGGTGGTCCTTACAACATGAATTAAGTTTAAAGGTTCGCTTCAGAAATATGATTTGCAAAGCGAATTCTAGAATGGAAGTTGAGCCTGATGTATGGTGGAGACTTGCATGGAAGATGCCTTGGAAAGAAGGATCATGTGATATGTGGAAAGCATAATTTGAGCCGCTGCAATGCCTGGTGAAGTTGTATATTTCAGAGTGATGTTAAAGTGTATACTCACCTAAACAAACTGGTGTTTGGGATGAATGTGCATATATATATGAAGAAGAAAAGTGTCGAGATGTCAGGTTTATATGTTGGTTAGTTACATTGGTGGCATGCTGCTTTGGGTCAAGATCATGGTGAACTTGATTTCTAAACACGTGTTTGGCACAGAACATGAAACATACCTACCGACTGGGTAAATTTGAGAAGAGGAGATGACATGGAACTAAACTTACGGGGGATAATGAATTTCCATTGAATATGCGTACGAAGAATGTTTCTGGTTACCTTGTTGTGATGTTGTTGGTTACACGACAAAATTCTCAGACAAAAGAAAGGTTGTGTTGTTTCTTAGTAACCTTCAACGTTCACTGGAATATGTAGAATGAGTACATTAACAATGTCTACTGGTGGGAATTCTGAACGGTATCATTTGTGAGCAGCTTGAGAAGAAAGAAGTTATTTTTAGAGAACTTCCAAGAACAGAGGAGCAAGGACTGCATTGATGGATGTGCTAGCCCTTACAACACAATTATTATTTTTTAAATTTAGTTGTTCACTCAAGCAGGGAGAGAATTATGATACTGACAATGTGCAGAGAGATCAAGAGCATTAAAGGCGTGGGAGCATCACACATGGGGAATCTTAATTTTGCGTACACTGATTAAAGAAGGAGTGCTTGAGTATCAAGCTAAGCTAAAAAGGGAGGGAATGAAGATGCCAAATCCTTTGTGATGATCAATGATGTTTGATACACATCATTGAGCATGCGTTGTTGGATTCAAAAACACAGTCATCAAGGGAGAGATTGAAGATATAATGATGACTTGTTTAAGAAAGTGTTAGAATAAGCAACAATACATGTCAAAAGATGTATCGAACGTCTGTAGTGTTCCATGTGCTAATCCCGGAGTAGTATAAGAAGTGGTACAAGAAGTCATTCACGAATATGAGATGTGAGGCGACTACTGAAATAAATAACTGGACAACATGGGCTCGACTTATACAAGCCAAGACGTGGCTGATGAGTTGGATAATCATCTTAAATACTATTCAAGATAAGAAAGAACTTATTTATTCTTAAGAGAAAAAAATGAAAGATTGTGTGGAGACCCTAAGTTTAGGGTTTAGCAATCAGATGGATACCAGGATGCCGTCAAAAAAAAAGGCACGTACTTCGGGTATTCTTGAGAGAGGCACATAGGTGTGTGGAGTCGTCCCACCAGACAAATGGTGAGATCTGTTGGTGGTTTAGTTGTAGAGAATTATGCTCTTCATAAAAACAATGAGTAGTAGTTGTTTTAACCATTGTAATCGAGATAAGAATAGTAGGTATAAGTGTGTATTGGATACCAAATATCAATTGTTGGTTGCAGCTTTTTCTAGTGAATGGTTTTTCGACGTGATTCTGGAAATGTAGGAAACGAATCCCATTAACAAATATCTATGTGTTCTTTACTTTATATATATTCTATGCACTCGAACACATAGTACTAGCTGTAATATGCAGTTACAAAACATTTATTAAATAGATGACTGAGTTATTATTTCTTTCTAATTTTTTTTAATTAATATTATATAGAGAGGATATGATACTAATGAATTGTTCTAAGTGTCATTCACTTGTCTTCAATTTTTGTTGTTTTTCTGATATTTACCAGGTTGTCTCGTGAAAGTATGTGAAACATAAATGGTGCTGTTGCTTTTGCTTTTGCTTTGAAGCAAGGCATACTAGACGTGAATTAAAAAGCTTTTGAAAGCTCTTAAGTGGGACCATGAGGAAACGTACCAAGAGGCAGAATGTTGAGTGCCATTGGAAGTGTGAGTAAACTTTTTCTTCCATGCTTATCTGACAAGCTTCCTACCAACGGCATCATCATCAAGGACCCCACACCCGTAATCTAATAACCGCAGATATTAAAGACAATTTGTGGAAGATACGATTCCATTTCGTTTTAAACTATATAACTAGGTATAAAATTAAAAAAAAAATGACATAAATAAAATTAGGTGGTAAAAAACCATAACCAACCAAATTACTTTATTTTCTTACTTGCAATTTCGAAAATGTATGTTTTCATAGAGGACTATATGTTTGTAGTTTCAGTCACTTTGTATCTGAAATTATTAACTTTGTCAGTTCGTTTTGCATCTTTTAAAAACTTAAAATTAAAATTTCAGATGAAATTATGTTTTAAAATTTAAGTATTTTCTGTATGAACACCTCAGTTCAACTATCTTTTTCTCAGTATGTATGTGTGGGGTTTTTATTTGTTTTGGATAAATTAAGTTTATGAATATAAGTTTCAAAAAGAAAATTAATGAATTTATCCTTAATTGCAGCCTTATCCAAAAATAATAATCTACATAATATTATTTGAGAAGTCATTTTTCTATGTGACACACTCACATTAACTCTCACGGTGGTTTATTATATTAATACCCTTAATGAGTTAAGTTTATTATATAATTGTCATTACTAATATTTTATTTTTATTTTGTTTCTATTAATACATTCCTATTATAACCAAATTGTTATCAAAAAGGAATTTCACATAAAAGGAAATATTTATATATATTTCTGTTTTATTTTCATTTTTATTAATAAAACCATATTATGATGGTTTATTACTAATGGAGTTTATTATTATAACTGTCGTTATTAATATTTTATTTTATGTTTTTTAGTAATACATTCTTTTTATAACTTATTTTTATCAAAAAGGAATTCCATATAAAAGACAATATCTAGAAATATTTTTGTTTTTATTAATAAAACCATATTTTTATGAAAAAGGCAATATTTTTACTATTAAAGTGCAAAATTTTAATATATTTCAAATATATCCTTTCTTAATAAAGATAATTGTTTTACATCATAAAATATTAATCCTAATACTATTTAAATGCTTCAAAAATAATAATAAATAAGCAAACTGATTCTCAAATATCTAAACTATTAAAAAATCGACATCAATATAAAATATCAGTCAATCATTCATTATTCACATAAAATATTCTTTATTCATAAAAAATTATCTTTCCTTGGTAGGAAAACAATTTCTATGACTTCCATCCAAAAATTTTATTCTTCTTTAGATATATGCATCTAAAATCAAAATAAACATTATGACGTGTTTGGAAAAAAATATCTTAAAGAAGCTGTTTCTATTAAGATGGTTTTGATTGATGATGAGATAATTTTAAGAACGCATATCTTTCAACTTATACTAATCCTACCTTTATAAAAATCAAAATTGAAGAAGAGTAACTGTAAAAACTAAAAGTAATGACTTCGTTAAGAAATTCGAGAAATAATTGGTAAATTTTAATCCAAAATAATTAACACATTTAAGATCAGTTTTTATACTAGATTTTAGAAATAAATATTATGGCCGAGTTGAATATATTTTCACAAAAAATCATAACACTGCAACTAAATTATTTATAATAAAACTTTAATTAAAATAACATGAAAATACACAGTTTGTGTACATTGTAAATTGTATGCTTGTAAGAAGATTCAAATAAATAATCCTTAGAAAAACCCATGGGGTAAAAACTTCACAAAATTGCAGAAATTTTCAATATGGTTAAACAAGATAATTAATTGTTATGGTTAAAAATTGGATCAGTAACAGAATATCAACTGTACTAGATTGTCTACCGAATCTATTAACTATGATAAAATCCTTTCTCATAAAATTTTTTTATTCTACTTTTATTTTAATTTAATATTTATGATATACTACTCTCTTAGATACTCACTCCCATATGAATGGCGTTAGAAGTAAGGTAGACATGATAGCTTTGATGCAATGAAAGAAAGTGAATATATATTTTTGTCTTCATTGACTTACAATAAAAAAAGACTTACAATAAGTGATTTCTTTGCACATGCTGTGCGGTAAATTAGAATGGATGTTTTTGGAAAAAGCAACGGAAAACCGTAAGCAATCCAATACCGATCAATTGAATAGTATTTTTTTTATATAAAAACTGATCGACTCTGAGAAAAAATAAATCCAAACTGAAAAACTAAACTAAACTAAACTAAATTACACAGAATTCCCATACAATTTAAGTCTTTAAAACTGTTAAGACTCAAAAGACAAACAAATTAACCGAAATTAAGCAGTTAATTAATCGAAATTGTCATTTATACTTTTAGTGTTTAGTAAGTGACTATAGAAAAAAAAGGTTATACGGATAGATAAATATGAAGTAGTGAAAATCTAAAAGTAAAAACGTAATTGAAATATATTAATTTAATACGTACAGCCTGTTGAAAGCCTGAGAGGTAAATTGCGAGGGAACACTCGTCTGTTCCAGGACATAACGCCGCCATGCTGACGTCTGTAATGACCGGGACTACAATGAACGCCGAGAATCCGTGCAAGAAGACGGTCATGAAAAGGTGTCTTAGCCCCTGAAACGTTGTTGTTTCCTCCATTGTTAAGAGATGTCCTCTAAGCAAATGAAAAAATGTGAGTGCAGATAAATTAAACACGAGAGAGATTAAATATAAGAATGAGGTTGCTTCCTTCGACTTCTCATTCGCTTTCAATTTTTACTTTTATGCTCTTACTTCTTGTTGGAGCAACGCCAAAGGTAGACGTCTCACACAAGTTCAAAAAAAAAAAAAAAGGTAGACGTCTCACATATTTTTTTTTCTTTTTTAAGAAAACATCTCACTTACAACATTTATAAGAAAGTTAATTTTGGACTGATGATTTAATTCAGTTGGTAGCTTTTTCCTCCTCTCGACATACTTAATTAAAAAAATGGAGAACCAATTTTGAGATATATATATATATAGAATATATCGAAATTAATAGGTTCATAAATCTCTGAATTCAATTTGAAAGTTTAATATACAAGCCATCAATCTATATATATATATATATATAAAGAAATGTTCCTCTCTCCTTAGCGCACTATATCATAAATTCGTGTATCTTGGGAGTGGAATGTGTTCCCTTTACCGAAATTATGTGTTTCATTGATTCAAGTTTAAATATCGTTTGGGTTTTTGATTGCACACAATTTTTTTTATTAAAGCTTGGTAAAGTCCATCCTGAATAAGAGAAATTCGGCATTCTCTAAACACGTCATTTTCTATTTCATGGGTTGAACCCTTATCATTCTCAGTCATGGGTTAAACCTGTAAATGTGAGAACTATAGCACAAACGTAGAGTAAAAAGTACACAAGAAAATATATATACAAAGATATATGGGCAATTGTCAATAATAGCACCTTTTGAAGTTTATGTCTCAAAAATAGCACTAGAAGGAGAAAGTCACAAAAATGACATTCATTAAAGAGTAAAATATCCCTAATACCATTGATTTAAAATTAAATAAACAAACAAAAATAAATAAAAATAAATAAATAAAAAAAATTTATAGTTTCAGATTATATGTTTTCAGATTCGAAATTTTTATAATTTTTTTTTGAATTTTTTTTTATTTTTTTTCAAATTTTCATTTTATAATTTAAAAATACTTTTTGAAACTGTTTTTTAAATTTTTTATTTTTTATTTTAATATTTATTTTTTATAAAATTTTAAACCCTAATTCCAAAACCCCACCCTTTAACTCTAAACTCTAATGTTTGGATTAATTAACCCAAAAGGTATAAGTGTATATTTACCTCTTTAATGAAACCTATTTTTGTGACTTTGGGCCTTGAATGCTACTTTGGGAACAAAAACTTGGTTTGGTGCTATCTTAGTCTTTTTCTCAAGATATATGTATATAATAATATCCTTTTAAAGAAAATTTACAAGTTTCTCTTTAAACCAAACTCCAACAAGATCAAGACCCTCTTGATCTTGATTTGTTACTGATATGCCATGGATTTTACTCACTTTTATCCATGATTTATATATGTTTTAGAGTCTTTTATATATATTTGGAGTCTTTTTAGAGACTTTACATGTTCAGATACTCATTGGACATATTTGGAGCTTTTGGGATCATTTTGGAGCTTTGAAAGAAGCTCTGCGGAAAATATGAAGTCGGAGCCAACTATTACAACAAACATCGATCGACGGAAGGCATGAAGCGTCGGTCGACATTTTACTCCGAGGGTTTAATGATGATTTTGGGAAATTAAAAGTTTTACCCAGAAGTTCCAATATATTGCACCATTGGTCCCTGGCAGCCTGTTAGACTATTTATAATGGTTTTTCTGTTATACTTAGACAGACTTTTAGAGAGAGAATACATTGGAGGCAGACATATCTACACTTAGGAGAGAGAGTTTAGAATTGGAGAGAGATATCTGAACTTCATACGAGAGAAGATCTTGAACTCCCTTGTTTCTTACTCTACTTTGTTTGCTTTTCATTATATTATATTGCAGTATTATTCAGACCATCAGAATTTTTCCTATGAATATGTCTGAGTAGTCTCATTGTTAGATTTGGGTTTCTTCAAAGGTTTATCTATGTATTGCAGAAATGAATATTTGTTAGGGAATTAAAATGGTTCTTCATCTAGTTATTCTTACTGCTAAGTCTAGGCATGATCACCCTGAACTTAGACCTTAAGATTGATTGGCGCAAACTTGGTTTATCACCTGAAACTAAACTAGTATGATCTAACTTGCTAGGCGCACACATAAGTTGGTATATGCATTTAGATAACGCATCAAACCTGCTCGCTAAGGCTTGCTAGAAGGAACAGCGTTCATCCCGCTCGGTCGCTACGTAGCGACCGGGCTCGAGCCAAAGCTCGGTCGCTGCGTAGTGACCCAGCATTCGTTCCGCTCGGTCGCTACGTAGCGACCGAGCTCTTCCGAAACGTCGATACGACACCAGTCCATGCATTCTCGTCTATCCTTCGGTGCTATCTCCCGAAGACCGTAGGAAACTCAGTCCATGTTTTCCGCCATTCTAAATCGTCGATCAAATTTTGCGGGTAAAACCGCGGAAAGTTCGTTCTTTATCGAAAGAAGTCGCAGTAAACGCTTCGAGTCGGAAGACGACCCAAAGGGACCTAAAACACGACTCGAGGCCCATCCTACGATTTCTTAACCAAAAGCCCGTAAACCGTAGCATGGTTTACGCTTGGCGCGCAAGGAAGGATAAATGTCAAGTTTCTGCGGATAAATACGAAATTTTGAGGATAATTACGAAGATCGGAAAAAATGGAATATCTCCATTTTTTGCTATGACGGCTTAAGGGTAGAAGAGTAAAAGCGTAAACCGACCTTGGAGCGAGTATATAAGGAGTCCTAGGCGAGAGGCATGGAAGAGAACTTTTTAGAGCAAACTTAGCACTTAGAGCAATTTAGTCATATTTCCGTTTTTGTTATTCGAGCTGCGACTCAATTAGGTTATTGCTGTCTTAGGGTTTTAGAACTAGGAATTTTGCCAACAGATCTCGTAGCCCAGACTCTTACCTTGTTGTAACGCTCAAACACGAATTTGGAATAAGATATACTTTGCACTCTATTCGATTTCTTATACTTTATCGTTGTTATTATCGTGTTCTGATTGCTTGATGTGTGGTATTAGCAGATATCCGGGACCTCTGGGAAATTAGGGTTTTCCTAGTTTTCTTATTTTAACGGAAATTGACAGTGCGAATTTCGGTTCCCACAGTTTGGCGCTAGATGGAGGGAGGGGGGTACGGATCAATCTACCCCGCAAAAGCCACATCACGCTCAATCAGACATGTCAACTAACGACGCGGATAACATGCAGACTCCTCTTAACGGAGGCAGCGGAACCGATCTCCACACTTCAGCAGCTGACGTACCCACGGCCAACGCACCAGCCAACGCCGCGGCGTTCTAGGAGTTTAAAAAGATGTTCGCCACCTATGAAAAAATGTCAGAAGAACAGGACAGGCTCGTGAGCACCTTAACCAAACAGGTTGAAACCTTAACGACAAGGCCTCGAGCAATTCGTCCCCGCGGAACCACTAAAGTCCGCGGGAAAAGACTCGACTTCGCTACCCCACTCGATAGATCTGGAGTCGCACGGGAACGACCTTCGGTCCAAACCCTAGCGAGAAATATCCCGTCGAAAAAGGGAACCCCGAAAGTCCTCCGCCTCCCGCAAAGGATTCGGAAGATAACGAAGTCGAACGCGTTGACCTGGATCCTAGCGATGTCTCCAACGACACCGATGAGGACGTCAACAGACATCCAAGAAGGACCAGAAGCCGATCTGCTCGGGAAAGCTCTCCGTTCGACAAACCAATGACGGAAGAGGAGGAAATCCTCTATTGGAACGAGCAGGAAGAGCTGGCTGAAAAGCAAACCGAGCTCACTTGCAGTAAACGCCGACAGGCTCGGAAATCTACTGACGAGACGTCAGATATTCGCGATCTTCGCGACTATATCACCAAGACTGCGGCAGAAGTAAGAGCCGTAAAGTCTCAAATTCATCACGCTACTAGCGCTGCCCCTGAGATCGACAGGCTGCTGGAAGGGGCTCGGAAGACCCCCTTCACCACTCGCATCTCAGATATGAGGGTGTCCGATCCGGGAAAGATCAAAGTACCAAAGTATGACGGTACGACCGATCCAAAGGTGCACCTTCAGGCTTTCCACATTACAATGGGAAGAGCAAGACTGAAGGATGGTGAAAAAGACGCCGGCTATTGCCTCCTGTTCATCGAGAATCTGGAAGGAGCAGCCCTCGAATGGTTCGCACGCCTTAAGCGAAACTCTATCGGGAGTTTCCGACAGCTCACGTCGAAATTTCTCAAACAATACTCTATGTTCATAGATAGAGAAACTTCCGATGTCGATCTCTGGAGTCTATCCCAGAGGGAAGATGAACCCCTCCGCGAGTTTATCAGCCGATTCAAGCTGGTGATGTGTAGGGTCAGTGGGATAAGCGACAAAGTGGCCATCGACGCGCTCAGAAAGACGCTCTGGTGCAAGTCGAAATTCAAAAAATGGATAACCCTCGACAAACCGCGGACGATCCATGATGCCCTTTACAAAGCAACGGACTAAATCATAATCAAGGAAGAAACAGAAGTTTTATCGCAAAAACATAAGTCGGCAAGACCATCCTCAAAAGACGTAGATCCGAAAGCAAAAATCAAGAACTCTCGTAACGACAAGTATGTCCACCACGAGGGGGAAGATCTCCAAGGAGCGCACAATTACGCGATCAATTCGGACCAGGGCCGAACCACGGGTAATACGTGGACCCGCAATCAACGATATGACGAAAACACCTTCTGCGAGTTCCACCAGTCCCGAGGACACTCCACGACTAACTGCAAAGTCTTGGGAGCAAGGCTGGCTGTGAAGCTACTCGCTGGAGAGCTCTCGGAAGTAACCAGCGTCAAGGACCTCATCCTCGATTCCGATCAACCTCCAAAGACGGACAGAAATCCGCCCGCTGAAAAATCCCCTCAGCGAAACCAACCCGGGGATAAACGCGGCAGGAGGCCGGACGACAAGGGGAATGATAACAATCGTCGCAGAGTCAACATGATCATCGGAGGATCGCAATACTGCAACGATACTGTTTCGGCCATCAAGGCTTACCAGCGGAAGGCAAAGTCGAGTGCAAACTGGCCTACATGGTCTCCTCTTCGAGATGGCCAAAATTGCTCGATCACCTTCACAAAGGAGGAAGCTAGCTGCATCGATCAACTGCACTGCGATCCGCTCGTCATAGATCTCGTCATACGAGACGTGGAAGTCAGGAGGGTACTCATCGACACGGGAAGCACGGTCAATGTAATCTTCCGCGACACTCTCAATCGAATGAGCATCAAACTCGGGGAAGTAATTCCGATGCCAAAACTACTCACGGGTGTTTCGGGCGAAGTATCGATGACTCTCGGATCAATCCTGTTGCCAGTCATGGCCAAGGAGATCACGAAAATTGTCGAGTTCACGGTAGTCGATCATCACGCTATCTACAACGTGATCATGGGAACCCCATGGCTCAACGCCATGCAAGCAGTTCCGTCAACCTACCACCTGGGTCTCAAATTTCCAACCCAAGCGGAGTCGCGGCTATCTGGAGATGTCAAAAGCAGTCGCGGCTATGCTTCCTTATAGAGCACAAGTTAAGGCAAATCGCGACTTCTGCAACGGCAAATCCCAAACGCACGAAGATAGATCAATCTTCGGCCAAAAACGCCCCAAGAGAAGACGATTTAACATTGTCTGCCGACGCAAACGCCTCAGACGTTGAACCTCAACACGTGTCTGAAGCCGACGCTACAACTAAACCCGGACATCCGGAAAAGAGCATTGACCCGGTCACGATCGTCACGATCAAGGCGGTCAGCACGGCGACAACCGCCGAGTAAAAAACGCTCGCGGCATGAAACAGAACTACGAGATGGCTTAATCCTCGAAAGGGGTACATAGGCAGCTCGTCGAAAGACGAGTTCAGCTATCCCCCTCTCTAAAAAGGGGGGGGGAGTGGGTGCGTATACTCGTATACTCCCACATAGGAAAAGATGCATCATTGTAACCGAGTTTTTAAGAAATTCTAAAACCTTTTACTACAATTGCTCCTTTTTATCAAAATGCTTACGCTTCAGTCAACACAAAAAAGTTTCAGGACACGCCAAGAAACGTTAAGACTCTTGTCAACGGCCTCATCCGGCCCAAAATCGCAAAATAATCATCCTTCAACACTTTAAGATACACGTATAGTCCTTGAAACAACTGCGAGACGTCGCAAAGTTAAAATTCGAGATGATACAAACAAATTGTCCGAACGCGACCACCAAAACCTTACACCCCGTTCGTCGATTGGCCCCGACAAACAATGCCAGCCGTCTTAAACAAACGCAACTCGATCACTCTTTTGATCTTCACTCGTCCAACACAAGGACGAAAGCGTGCTACAACAAAAATTCGAAATTTTAGTTTAGCAATTCTAGTTGGGTTAAAAATTGTCTCTGAGAAGATGCTCGATTCGTACCATACAAGTCGTATAAGCCGAGAACCTATTGCGGACTTTAAATCGGTACGAGTCAGGAAGAAATCGCAACAGGAAAAATGATAGCCGCCTAGTCACCGCACAAACCTTAAACCGAAAGTAAACCTAGGTCTTGCCCTGAACCCATCGCATTGGTCTCAAACATCTCAAGACATGATATCTAAATAATACAAGATCTTAAACCATGTCTCTCCGTTCACATCTCAACGTTCCCGAAAATCGTAAGAATAAGTAATTTTCTACGAAAAATAACGAACGAACCGACAGATTGAACGTCTCATCAGAATTAAACATGAGACGACAACTCATATTTACTTTAAAAAATACTTAGGAAAATTCAAAATGAAACATCCATCATATATATAAAACCGCGTAAAGCGGTAGGGATTCAAAGCCACCAACGGCCAGTCCCAGTAAACAATAAAACGGCCAAAACAGGCACATACAATCTCTCAAAATAAAGGCCACATTTGGCCACAAACATAGAACGGATAAACAAGAACCTCCTTCTCAATGATCAATCCACCTCTCAAGGTCCAAAGTAAAAGTCCCCGGACAGCGAAGCGCCGAACGCATCCGCAGGACGATACACTTCCTCGCCACCATCGGGAAACCCGGTTGTAACCTCCTCAATATCAGGGGAAACCGGGATGGAATCCCAGAACCCTTGGATCCTCCCGTCGATCGAGGGAATGAGCGTCTCAGTGTGAGCATGTTCGTTCATGCCGTTCTTCATCAAACTCATTTCCTTCTCGAAGACGTAGTCGTCGGCTCGCGTCCTCCAAACACTTTCGACTGAACCACGGCACTCACGGAAATCGCCCACCGAGGTAAAGGCGTCCTTGAGGTTCCCATACTCGACTTTGAACTGAGAGGCACGAGTCTTCATCACCTCGACGATCTCCCTCTTGCCCTTCCTTTCCGCCCTGCGGATAGCCCTCGCATGGTCATGAGCGAGTTGCCAGTCTCGCTCTAACATCTCGCCTTGCACGTGAGCGAGATCTCGTTCCGCTTTCTCCGCCTTGAAGCGATAGACCATGGCTTCCCTATGGCTCGCCTCAATGGCCGAGCGAAGCAAGTTGAGGCCCTGCGAAACTGGTTAACACGTGATACCACTCAAATTACCCTAAGGAGTGTTACTCTCATCAAAAGAGGTTCAGATGTTGTACTTAGGGATCGAATCCACAAGGAGCTAGGAAACAATTAAATCTAGTGTTTATCAATTCTAAGAGTTGTAAATGTTTAAATGAAATAGCAATAGTAACAAGCGAAGTAAATAGTAAATGTAACTTGGTTGGAAATGATATTAGATGCAGGGCCACTATTCAGGTGTTGTAGATTATAATACCTATAGATGCCTAATTGTTGTATGCATGATATGTTAGAGCTCAATCGCTTAACTCAGTGATCAGCTGTCGCATGTTTCACTGGTTAACAGGCTAGATCTCGTGTCTCAGCGGTTAGTATGTCGACAACGAGAGAGTGTCGATCGATGGTCCTATTGGGACATCGAACGATACACCTTTGCCAACGTCGATCGATAGTCAGTTGAGGACATCGATCGACGGGTTCTAGCCAGGCCTATGCGCGAGTATGATATGCCCTACTAAGATACTAAATTGGCGGTTAGCCCTCTCTAGCAGTCCTAATATGATAGATAGATGTCAGGATGGGATAACAAGGATGCTTGAATATGCAATCCTATGATCAAGTTCTAGTTAGCAAGGCTAAAACAAGCAATGAATACAAATATATCATGAATATCACAACAAGGCAGATCTATAGTTTGGGGCTAATCCCACAAACCTATCTGAACCCTGGATCTAATAATTGAACTACTCAGACATAGCAAAAAAAATCATAACAATGAAGAAATATAAACTCATAGTATAGATGAAAAGAAATGATAACAAGGAGTTCCAATCACAGGTGATCTTCTCTCCAAAACTTGTAACAAAAAGGTCTCTACCAAAAAGCTCTAAAACTAAAAACTATCCGCCGTCAAAACACTTAGGCAATATATAATCTACTAGGTTAAAAACTCGTCAGGGCATTTTCGTAATTTGGCTTAGCCTTGGGTTTTAAGTCTGCTGAATCCAAAATGTCGCCTGTCTGATGTCTCGACATCGATCGATGGTACTTGAGTACATCGATCGATATAAATCTTCATCTGTCGAGGCATCTCCTGGTATCGATCGTCAGCACTGATGCGCATCGATCGATTGTTCTTCCTCTCGTCGACCTCTACGTGGTCAGCTCGGGTGAAATGTCCTTTAAGCTCCAAAATGCTCCAAGTCATAGCTTTACTCCGAAATGCACCTGAACCTGAAAACATACCTAGAAGAGTAGAAAACATAGATATATATATATAGTAAAACACATATATACCATGGATGAAAACGGGTCAAATCCAAGGTATATCAACTCCCCCTGACTTACCCTTTTGCTTGTCCTCAAGCAAAACATACATGCAGTCTCTCTGAAGGAGGTTTGAAAATATTAGGGACTTAAGATTTTAAAGCATAGAAATCTTTTCCTCAACAATTTTGCAACCACATTTAAAAAATCGTAATCACAGAAGCACACTATGCAATATCCTAGCTTAGCAACAATTTCTAACATAACACAACTCATCAATTCACGTCTGACATCTCCTCTACTGATTTCATTTCTTAGCATAAATATAAAGTGAATGCTTTACCTTGGGAGTATCGATCATAGGATGCAAGGATTTCAGACAAGTATCTGGAGCTGCAGGTAAAAGTTAGTTCCTAGTTTCTCTCTCTCTAACTTTCTCTCTTAAGTCAAAGTCTGCTTCCATTGCAGGATCAGTGACCAAGATTGGACAGGCTTCCATGAATCAAAACTTAATGGTGGTTGCCACCAAGCTCTGTTCACTTCTTTTTGACCTATATCCAAGAGTTCTTCGTGAAAGTGAGCCTTGAAGATTGTCGCCTCCAAGTCCCGTTTCGAACTATTTTATTGGAGTCTTTATGAATCAAGCCTTAATGGTTTTAGCCACCAAGTCCTGTTCAGACTCATCCAAAGTAAACAATAGATCTTATTTATTATTATTATTATTATTATTATTATTATTATTATTATTATTATTATTATTATTATTATTATTATTATTATTTTTTTTTTTTTTTTTTTTAATATATATACTAACTATTCTAGGGTCGAAATTTAGAAAGAGAAAATGTGATAAATAATCTACACCAGGCGTTACCTTCCAGACTTGTCTGAAGAATCCGATCCCATGTATACCAAGCCCCAAGATAAGCGGTTATGTCAGGTTTAGTGTTGGAAATCAGCTTTGGTTGCTTCATGCGTTTCAAGGCAAGTGTGTAGTTGATAGGTTGATCTGCTTTAGCATTTATAGTGCTATCTGCAATCAGTAAATCTAAAATGGTGCTAAAGATTGGTTAGATATTCAAGTTTAAATCAATATAAGATTATAGTCCCTATTTTCAATAGCTCAGCGTAATTTATTAAAATTCCTTTTATATAAGAATAAAATAAAGTATATCAGTAAATCTCCACCTAGACTTAAATTACACTGTCCCAGTGTAACTTAGTCGGAGTTATGATGAAATAGTTCATGATGTACGAAATGTAACAAGTAGGAATGATACATCTGACCGGATTAGATATCGATCGATGGGTAAATGTTACATCGATCGTCGTGTGGTTGTCCATGTCGAACGATGTCGACGTCTTGTCGGCGGTCGATATTCAGTTCCTCATACTTGGGTCTCCTAAATCTGAAAGAAATAAAACAAAAGTAAATAAATGCTAGCTAATAAAACCAAAATAAAATACCTAATAGTGGGGTGCCTCCCACTCAGCACTTGGTTATAGTCATTTAGCTTGACTGTGGTAATGATTGGCTATTTGGTGGAGAAATAGTTGCTTGTTGGAAAGCAAGCATCTACGTCATCTCTGCACATTCTGAACTAAGATGCAATGAAACTTCTTGTGGCCTCATCATTTCTTGTCCATTTGTCATCCATCTTCTTAAGTACATTGGAGATGTGTTGTAGCCTATCTTGAATGTTATCAATGCTGACCTGGTGCCAGCCTATGTTGTCATAGGCGTATGCTGAAAGTTCTGTCAGTTCCTTGTGCATTGACACTATCGTCTTGTGTATCAGCTGCTCGCCGGCTGGTGTAGACTCGGCGTCGATCGATGCGATTATGTGTTCGTCGGTCGATCTCGGTGACTTACCATCGAGCGATTTCGCTCACGTCCTGTCGATCGATGCTGATATCTGGTGTTGAGCTGGGAGTTGCCTCTGAATGGCTTTGACTTCTTTCTGTAGCCATTCTGCGTGGCTGTCTAGTCCACTGATTTTGTTGTCGAATGGAAAGTAGATGTCATTGCAGCATTTGTCAAGTCATTCCTCCATGGTGTCTATAGCAGTGTAGATCTTGGATGTGATCTTGTCAACCTCTGCTGCTGTGTAGGGAAGTAACTCCACAGGATTCTTGCCATGGATCCAAGGCCCTCGTAGCCTGTCAATCGATGCTGATTTTGCCTGCAAAAAATTTTGATTAATAATGTTATCAATATCCCTTTGGGCATGAAGTAATTGACTAGACAATTTGTTTAAATCTATTATGACTGGTGATATAAAGCGGTCATGCATGTCCTCGTAAGTCCGCAGCCTCTCATTCATGGGTGAGACCTTCGCGTCGAGCAATGTGAATGTACACACGTCGATCGATGTGCCTGATTGTTGGTCCTTCTTGCGAATGGTATCCAGATCTTGCTGTAGTAGCTCGATTTTAGTGCTCAGCCAGTCCACGTTGATGTTGAGAGGGTAGTACACGTCGTTTATCCTTGTGTCGATGTATGAGACTTCCCATTTATTCTTGTGTTGTGCTGAACATTGCGGTTCTGCAGGGATCTGGGCTGTAGGAAGACTGCCGTCGATCGATGGTGCACGTGGTGCGTCGATCGATGCTGAGGTCGTGGCTGCCTTCTCAAGTTGCTGATGTAAACTCTCAATTTATGTCCTCATTTCTGCCATACTTCTGAAAAGCTCATTGTAGCCTCTATCCAAAGGTTGATGTGTATCTTCTACCAATGTTTTGAGCTCTTCTCCCAGTCTTTCCTGAGCTCCACAAATACCAAACACTATCTCATTGATTTCATCTTTGGTGTAGAGTTCTGGTGCCAGTCTTGTGAGTGTGAACGAAGTGACATGTTCTGGAAGACAGATATGGCTCTCTTCAAAAAGAGATGCTCTTTCTAGTAATTTCCTGATGTCGTCCTTTGTGACAGGTATCATCTCACTAGCTACGCCTCGTGCGTGTCCACACTCATCTCTATAGACTCCATACTCGTCCCTTCGTTCCCAAGTGAACTTTCTGGCGCCGTACATGTCAAAAGCGCGGTTTCCAAATTCATAATGTCTATTGATCGACGTCGGGTCATCCCTATCGATCGATGTTGGTGTTACCCTGTCGATCGATATCTCAGTTGTCCCGTCGATCGATGCTTGCCCTTTTGGTTGACGTGATAGATCTGGATTTATTTCTGTTGTGGCGACTCCTACGTGGTTGTTAGGATCTGTTTGAATGACGTCTGGAGTGCCACATTGCTGTGAGAATAGGTTGTCAGGTCCATTGGCTACTTGAAGGATAACTGCTATGTCCTCTCTGGACACTTGTAAGATCCTTCCATCCATTGCACTTGCGTTGCCATCTGGGTCCCTGAAAATACCAAATTCATCAGGTGTTAGAAAACCGTAATCAATGTTTGCATTATCATTCAATTTAGGAATAGAAAGATTAGGGTTTAGAGTAGTATCGATCAATGTAGATACAGATGCATCGATCGATGGCAAAGTAATTTCTGCATAACTTGTGTTCTTGAGATGATTGCTCTTCATGGATTTTCCTGTTGATGTAGAAGGAAGAGTGTTCATCTTATTTGCTTGTGTGTCTCCTTTGGTGTGTTGAGGTGGTTTCGGGGGTGCAAAACGATTTATATAGGTATCTATAAACCTAGTTGGAGAGGGAATATTTTCATGCTCCTGAATTTTTGCTGCGGCGCAAATATCGATCGATGTTCCAGTGTGGGTGTCGATCGATGTGAGCGGTTGTTTTGCTGGACGAGGGTGTGTATCGATTGATGTGGAGTGCACTTCGGCATCGATGTTGGAAACGTGTTTTTGAACTTATGTGTTTCAAATCTTTCATCCTGCAAAGACATTTCTATTCCACGTTCTTTCCAATAATCCTCATCGTATTCCTATGTATGTTCCTCGTTAGATGAAGTAATTACAGTGTCAACTGCAAAACTTTCATGGAAACCACTGTCTGCCCAACTGCCTATAGAATAATCATTACGTCCTCTCTTGCTTGGAGGTTGGAAGGCAAAGTGGGGGTAATAATGATTAGGTGGAGCGAAATGGTCAACCGGCTGCTTTACGTCGAGTGACGTGTTGTTGCGGTCATCGGTCACAGTTGACTCATTGGAATCGATCGATTCCGAGAACTCTGTTTCGTACTTCGATTCATACTCTGCTCCACAATGGCATGCGCCAATGAAGCCAAGTTCTTTTCCGTAATCCACAGAATTAATAACCTTCCACTTAGGTTGGATGAGGTCGTAGTGGATGTTGGGGTCTATCAGCGTCATACACAATTTGTTTTTGTTCATGTCACTTACAGCACCTACTGTAGCTAGGAAAGATCTTCCAAGCAGAAGTGAAGAGTTCTAGTTAAGCTTGATGTATAGGACATGAAAACCTACAGGGACAAGGGCATTACCAATCTGTACCTCCAGATCTCGTATGATGCCTCCTGATCGTTTTTCTGAAAGATCCACGAAGGTGAAAGATTCTGTTGAAGGTTCGATGGTCAAACCAAGCTGGTCTGCCATGATCCTAGGGAGGATACTAACTGATGCTCCTGTATCACACATTGAATGGGGAAATTCAACACCCTTGACTACGCATGGTATTACAAATTTCCCAGGATCACTCTTCTTCGTCAATGTGATCCTGTGTTTCATCTTCTCTCTGACTTGATGAAACATTCTCCTAATGTCCTCCTCAGTTACCTTTGTTTCTCTGAAGAACATCCACCACCAGTGTGTTAAGTAAGCTTCATCAAAAGCTTTTTCGATTAGGATTCTGAGGATTCTTTTAGTGAAACCATCCATTTGCTTATCGTTAGCTTTCCTCTTAAGGTTCTTAGGAATCTTCTCCTTTCTTTTCCTTAACCTTCTCCCTTCAGTTTCTTGTTCTTGTTGAACTGGTTCTGGTGAACTATTTAAAGGGTTGGGTTTTGGTTCGTGTGGGCTAGTGTTACTAGTGTTACTCCATATGCTGGTTACACTCTAGTTGTCTAGTCAATTACTTGATGCCCAAAAGGATATTGAGAACATTACTAATCAAAGTTTTTTGCAGGAAAAATCTGCATTGATCGACAGGCTAAGAGGACCCTGGATCGATGGCAAGAAACCTGTGGAGTTACTTCCTTACACAGCAGCAGAAGTTGACAAGATTACATCCAAGATCTACACTGCTCTAGACAACATGGAGGAACGACTTGACAAATGCTGCGATGACATCTACTTTCCATTCGACAACAAAATCAGTGGACTAGACAACCACGCATAATGGCTACAGAAAGAAGTCAAAGCCATTCAGAGGCAACTCGCAGCTCAACATCAGATATCAGCATCGATCGACAGGACAAAGGCAAAATCGATCGACGACAACTCACCGAGATGTACCAACGAACACATAATCGCATCGATCGACGCCGAGTCTACAACAATCGGCGAGCAGCTGATACACAAGACAGTGGAGTCAATGCAAAAGGAACTGACAGATCTTTCAGCATACGCCTATGACAACATAGGCTGGAACCAGGTCAGCATTGACAACATTCAAGAAAGGCTACAGAACATCTCCAATGTACTTGGGAAGATGGATGACAAATGGACAAGAAATGATGAGGCCACAAGAAGTTTCATTGCATCTTGGTCCAGAATGCACAGAGATGACGTGGATGCTTGCTTTCCAACAAGCAGCTGCTTCTCCACCCAATAGCCAATCACTACCACAGTCAAACTAAATGACTATAACCAAGCGCTGAGTGGGAGGCAACCCACTATTAGGTATTTTACTTTGATTTTATTAGCTAGCATTTAATTTCATTCGCTTTATTTCTCTCAGATTTAGGAGACCCAAGTAGGAGGACCTGAATATCGACCGACGACGAGGCGTCGACATCGTTCGACATAGGCAACCACACGACGATCGATGTAACACTTACCCAACGATCGATATCTAACCTGGTCAGATGTATCTTACCTACTTGTTACATTTCGTACATCATACACTTTTCATCATAACTCCGGCTGAGTTACACTGGGACAGTGTAATTTAAGTCTGGAGGGATATTTACTGATATAATTTATTTTATTCTTACGTAAAAAGGAATTTCAAAAAAATTATGCTTAGCTATCGAAAATAGGGACTATAATCTTATATTGCATCGTGCCTACGGATTTTGTTGTGTTGAAATACAGACAAGAACCCAAAGACCCCCTCATTCTGGGTTGGCCTTTCCTAGCTACAGCTGGAGCGATCATTGACGTCAAGGAAGGACAAATTAATTTGAACATAGGGGATATCTCGATGACTTTTGATATGGAAAAACTGATTAAGCGACCTCTAATAGATGACCAAGCCTTCTACGTGGAAAAGGTTTTTGAGGATGAAAGAGATTCTTTCATAAACATGTGTTCAGACAACCCCTTAGAAGATACCCTTAACCACGTGGAAAATGAAGTGTTCAGAATATCAGATAGGTCAGACGATTACATGCAACTAATGGACGCTAGCATCGACGTTGCAAACGTAGAAGAAAATGACGATTCCGAAGTTGTCATCGATCGATACCTTCAAGATACCGTCGATCGACAACCTCCTTCACAATCAAATTGGTCTAAAGATAAAGCACCGAAGGTAGAATTGAAACCTCTGCCCAGCGGTCTTAAGTACGCTTACCTTTATGACCAATCCTACCCTGTTATCGTCAACGCCAATCTCACTAGCGGAGAACTTGCTTTATTGCTGAATAAATTACGCAAGTACATGAAAGCAATCGGGTATTCTCTCGATGACATTCCTGGAATTTCTCCTGATCTTTGCATGCATCGGATTAACTTGGAAGATGACGCTAAAACGTCAATAGAACAGCAAAGGAGATTGAATCCGAATCTGAAAGAAGTAGTGAAGAAGGAAATTATAAAACTCCTTGATGCTGGAGTTATTTACCCCATTTCGGATAGCAAATGGGTAAGCCCCGTACATGTTGTACCCAAAAAGGGAGGTATCACTGTAGTGAAGAATGAAAAAGACGAACTCATTCCGACTCGTACCGTTACTGGTCATCGGATGTGCATTGATTATAGGAAACTGAATGCCGCTACTAGGAAAGACCATTTTCCCCTTTCCTTTATTGATCAGATGCTGGAGAGATTAGCTAATCACCAGTATTACTGTTTTCTTGATGGATATTCCAGATTTTTCCAAATTCCTATACACCCGAATGATCAAAAAAAGACAACGTTTACATGCCCCTATGGAACTTTCGCATATCGCAGAATGCCATTTGGTCTATGTAATGCCCCCGCTACTTTCCAACGATGTATGATGTCAATCTTTACAGATATGATCGAGGACTTCATGGAAGTATTCATGGATGATTTTTCAGTCTATGGATCAGATTTTAAGAGTTGCGTTGACAATTTATGCAAGGTATTGGAAAGATGCGAAGAAAAGAACCTTGTCCTAAACTGGGAAAAATGCCATTTAATGGTAAACGATGGAATAGTATTAGGACATAGAGTTTCCGCTGCTGGAATAGAGGTCGATAGAGCTAAGATTGGAGTAATGACCAGTTTACCCCCACCTAAAACTGTTAAGGACGTACGAAGTTTTCTCGGACACGCCGGATTTTACAGAAGATTTATACTGGACTTCAGCAAAATCGCTAGACCTCTAAATAACTTACTGTGCAAGGATATTAAATTTGATTTTACCCCCGAATGCATGAGAGCTTTTGAAGATTTAAAGAAATCCCTTATCACTGCCCATGTCGTACAAGCCCCCGATTGGAATCTTCCTTTCGGAATCATGTGCGATGCGAGTGATTTCGCAATTGGAGCAGTTCTAGGCCAAAGGAAAGATAAAAATCTACATGCTATTTACTACGCCAGCCGCACGCTTGATGAAGCACAACGGAATTATGCAACAACAGAGAAAGAAATATTAGCTGTAGTTTACGCTTTTGAAAAATTCCGTCAATACTTGATTGGCTCACGTGTAATAGTTCACACTGATCACGCTGCCATCAAATATTTAATGCAAAAGAAAGATGCTAAACCTCGACTCATACGCTGGATTCTACTACAACAAGAGTTTGACATTGAGATTAAGGATAAGAGAGGAGTAGATAATGGAGTCGCTGACCATCTTTCTCGGATAAGGATAGAGGATGATATCCCTATTGACGATTTCTTTCCCACAGAGAATGTTGCACACATAGATACATCTTTCGTCGGTCAAGTATCTCTCACATCTGAAGATCAATTGATCGATGAGGGAGATGTCATATCGGTCGATTCACGTAGTTCTACATTGATCGATGACGAGACTGATGTAATTTCTCACCTCTCAGATAACCAAAATCACGAACCCCCGTTTATTAAGATCAACTTCGGTTTACAAGTAAATGTTTCCGGTGATGAGATTAATCTCACACCTAAGGAATTATCACAACGGGAAGTACATGCGATTGGTAGAAACTCGGAAAACCGACCCTGGTATGCCGACATAGTTAACTATTTGGCAGCTGAGGTTGAACCAGACGAACTCAAGGGATATATGAGGAAGAAATTTTTCAGAGAAGTAAGACGCTATCATTGGGATGAACCTTACCTCTATAAGCATTGTTCTGATGGCATATACAGACGATGCGTATCCAAAGCTGAAATTCCAGACATTATTTACCAATGTCACGGAGCTGAGTATGCAGGACATTTCGCTACCTTTAAAACGGTTTCAAAAATTCTCCAAGCAGGATTTTGGTGGCCAACTATCTTTCGCGATGTCTATGCATTTATAACCCAATGTGACAGATGCCAAAGACGGGGAAAAATCAGCAAAAGACACGAAATGAAACAAAAGTTCATTCTTGAAGTTGAAGTCTTTGATTGCTGGGGTATCGATTTTATGGGACCTTTCCCTTCTTCATATGGAAACAAATATATACTAGTCGCTGTAGACTACGTATCCAAATGGGTCGAAGCAATAGCTTGCCCTACCAAAGACGCATCTGTAGTTATTAAACTCTTCAAGAGTATAATCTTTCCAAGATTTGGAGTTCCAAGAGTAGTCATTAGTGACGGTGGAACTCATTTCATTAACAAAATCTTTGATAGATTACTTAAAAAGAATGGTGTTCATCATAGAGTAGCTACACCTTACCATCCACAAACTAGTGGACAAGTAGAAGTCTCTAACCAGCAAATTAAGGAAATCTTAGAGAAAACCGTAGGAATCTCCAGAAAAGATTGGTCTAGGAAACTAGATAATGCACTTTGGGCTTACAGGACCGCCTACAAAACGCCGTTAGGAGCAACACCATTCCACCTCCTTTATGGCAAATCGTGTCATCTACCAGTCGAACTGGAACATAAAGCAGCTTGGGCTACCAAACTTTTGAACTTTGATATCAAACCGGCTGCAGAAAATCAGACATTTAGCTTTCGAAAATTCAAAAATCTATAAAGAAAGGACTAAAGCCTATCACGATAAAAAGATCATATCCCGGCACTTCGAGCCAGATGATCAAGTCCTCCTTTATAACTCTCGATTGACTTTATTTCCTGGAAAGCTAAAATCCCGTTGGTCTGGACCCTTCACCGTAACAAACGTTCAACCCTCCGGAGCTATCACCTTACAAAATGAGAAAGGCCAGGAAGTTACGGTGAATGGCCAACGAGTTAAGCATTATTGGGCAAAACCACCAGCGAAAGTGCCCATGGTGCTGTATGAACCTGATAATTAGTTTAATCAGGAAGTCGAGCTAAAGACTTAAAAATTAAGCGCTGAATGGGAGGCAACCCATTTTATTTTTATAAAAAATAATAATTCAATAATTAAAATTAATAAATTATATTTACTAGAAATTAATGGTAATTTTCGTATTTCTTAGTATTAGCATTATTTAGAAAATTTAGTAATTAGAATCTGTAAATAAAAAGGAAATCGATCGACGCGGCATTTTTATATTTACTAGAAATTAATGCGGGCATATCGACGGTTTTAACATTAACTTCAATCGATATCAACCCACTTCCTCTTCCAAAATCACAAACACAACCGAAAACGAAAACACCCACTTTCTCTCTCGATTCTCGACGGATTTCGTCCGTTCTTCGCCCAAATCCACTCGATTTCGAAAAATTAGGTTTTTCGTTTTGAGTTGGATTAGAACGCTTGATTTAGGGCGATTGAGAGATGTTTTTGTAGTTCATATTGCTTATCTAGAGTTCCGTTTGTGATTTCTATGCATTTAGATTAGTATCAACGCGATTTGGAGTTAGTGATTTTGCAGGTTTCGCGATTCGACATCGGTCGATATGAACTTGTTCGCATCGATCGATGCTCTCTTGTCGGATTGTTCCGACATGACGATATCAATCAATGTCCAATAGAACCCATCGATCGATATTACATTATATGCGACAATGCTAACCTTTTTTTCTTCTTGGTTTCAGATGAGCAGCTCAGAGACAAACGCGAGAAACAAAGAAATCAGGTCGAAAAGGAGGTTCGACGAGACTAGCAGCTCCTCCAACCCACAGCGTCATCCATGGCCTCACCCCGAAAACACACCATTCGATGTTCCGGGCTATGCTGATCCTAAGGCAGCGATCAACAGCAAAGAGTGATGTCAGCGTCCTCTGTCCGATGATTGGGACGACTACGACAGCCTCTTCTACAATGCCTGGCTAGGAATCTCCATCGAGCCCACCAAATTCCTTGACCGACCCATCCTGAAGAAACTCGGGATCGAGGGGGATGTTAGGGACATGATCACGCAGCTTGGACTCGGTACCATGCCCTCTCACGCTTACGACCTCTACCTCGATCTCGTCCGCCAGTTCATGGCCACTGTCGAGGTCATCTAAAGGACTTCAGCTGCGAGAGTAGTGGGAGATGGCACCTTGACCTTCTTCGCCAGAGGGACACACTACAGGATCAGTATCTCCGAGCTCTGCCGTATCTACGGTTTCGATGAGAGCATCGCCTCTTACGAGGTCCCACCCTTCTCACACATTGAGGGATTCTGAGAGATCGTCGGCACAAGAGTTTGGGACATGAACAGGGCCGTGCTATCAGACATCCGCCATCCTGCACTTCGCTACTTCCTACGGCTCCTTGCAAACACACTTGTTTGCAAGATGGAGCCCAACAAGGTCCGGATAAAGGAGCTCACACTACTTTTCTGCGCAGTGAACGGCGTGGTGGACTAGGTTGAGTTGGATGAGGATGGCGAGGTAAGCCCGCCGAACCTCGGAGCTGTCTTTGCTGCGCATTTGGTGGAGCTGAAGAAGAAGCCCTTCACCAGCAAGGGCAAGAACAAGAAGGAAACAGTTGGGAGCCTCCTGACCCCGATCTTCCAGTATCTCGGCATCCACCTCGACTCTCGCACCGCCAACCGCGACCACGCCTTCCTCGACGAGCAGCACTTGATGCACTCGCTATGGCTCGAGGAAAGGAAGCTCTGGCGCCTCAGGATCCGCGACGAGCATCGCCTTCTACCCCTACCAGATAGGAGGATCACTGACTTCGGCAACAACGTGGCGCAGCTTCGATGCATGCCAGATGAGGCATTCCTCCGTAACCCGCGGAACATGTCACGCCGACCTCCCAACATTCGCCGCACCAGAGCTCGCGACGCACATGCACCTCCTCTTCCTGACTTCCCGAACATTCCGGACATCCCTATGCACGACCAGGGAGACTTCCAGAGGTTCGTGGTGGACGCTCTTCAGGCCATCTGGGCTAGAGTGTCTTGTCGCAGCAGGAGAGCCACAGGAGCGCATGCACCAGCACCAGCAGCTCACAGGGACCCATCCGCAGAGGACGATGAGGCTACTGACGAGGACACCGACTAGTCCTCCCATTTCTATCCTTCCTCCTCTTATTATGAACTTGTTTATTTATTTTCCGAACTTGTAGGATTTATGTTTTTAAACTTATATTTTATGTTTGAGGATGCTTATTATTTTGTATGCTTGATTGTCTAAACAGAGCTAACATTAGGCAAGGAACATCAAGTTTGACTCCAAGCACATGCGAACATATCTGCGCTCCGCCATCGATCGATAAGGAGAGGATTACATCGATCGATTCTGAGCGCGTAACATCGATCGATATGGAGAGGAGTACATCGATCGATGTGTAGTACGGATAGGTACTTCATTTTTACTCTAACATTCTCAAAACATCTGACTTGATTTTACCAACCCTTGAACACTTTGCACCGAGTCGGTGCAATTTAGGCCTGGGGGAGGCAGTTACTAACACCTTTTTCTCGAGTTTTTGTCAAAAAAAAAAAAATCTTTTTAAAAAAATCTTTTTAAAAAAATAAAAAAAAAGTATAAAATATATAATTTTATGGAGTCAAGAAGGGGATTATGAACTAATGATTTCTACTTGAATGTCTAACCACTTTCTAGCACCATTCTAGATTTACTGACTGCAGACAATACTATAGATGCTAAAGTGGATCGACCAGTCAACTATGCACACTTGCTAACTTGTTAGAAAGAACCGAAGCTAACCTCCAACACTAACCTGACTTCACTGCTTGTTTTGGGGCTTGGTATACATGGGATCGGATTTTTCAGACAAGTCTGGAAGGTAACGCCTGGTTTAGATTATTTATCACATTTTCTCTCTCTAGATTTCGACCCTAGATTAGTTATAAAGGAAAAAAAAAAGAAAAAAAAGAGGATCTATTGTTTAATTAGGATGAGTCTGAACAGGACTTGGTGGCTAAAACCATTAAGGCTTGATTCATAAAGACTCAAATAAAAGAGTTCGAAACGGGACTTGGAGGCGGTAATCTTCAAGGCTCGCTTTCGCAAAGAACTCTCGGATATAGGTCAAAAAGAAGTGAACAGAACTTGGTGGCAACCACCATTAAGTTTTGATTCATGGAAGCCTGTCCAATCTTGGTCACTGATCCTGCAATGGAAGCAGACTTTGACCCAAGAGAAAAATTTAGAGAGAGAGACACTAGGAACTAACTTTTACCTGCAGCTCCAGATACTTGTCTGAAATCCTTGCATCCTGTGATCGATACTCCCAAGGTAAAGCCTACACTTTTTACATTAAGATTGGTTAAGATTGTTGGCTAGATGATTTTGGTTGCTAAGCTAGGATATTGCATAATGTATATATGTAAGAAGGAACCTTAGATGTGGAATGCAATATTATAGAGGTGATGACTTCAATATTTCAAATCTGTGAGTCCCTGATGTTTTCAACCCTCTTCCAGAGAGATTGTCCATTGGTTTAACTTAACGACAAGTCAAAAGATAAGTCTGGGGGAGTTGATATACCATGATTTTCAC
Source organism: Brassica napus (assembly GCF_020379485.1). Classification (NCBI taxonomy): domain Eukaryota; kingdom Viridiplantae; phylum Streptophyta; class Magnoliopsida; order Brassicales; family Brassicaceae; genus Brassica; species Brassica napus. The sequence goes on from NC_063435.1 coordinate 18,244,581, forward strand.
CCGCTTTTATACATGGTATATAAAGGTTTTAAGATGTATTAATCATGTTTTACAGTCTTTTCAAAGCAAATACAGGTATATTCACCTGATGGAAGGAAATGATACTTTTGGGACATTTTGGAATGCTTTAACGCAAGGAAAATCGATCGACGCTTGAAGAGCAACATCGGTCGATCTTAATCACTTACTATCGATCGACATATATTCTTGTGCATCGATCGATACGCAGTCACACATATGAAATCGCAAACTAAAAGATTTCATTTCCCAGAAGATCTATTATTTACAACTTAAATCCCTGGCCGCCTGTCGCAAACTCGGCCAAGCTCGGTCGCTACGTAGTGACCGAGCGTTCGTCCCGCTCGGTCGCTTCGTAGCGACCAAGCTCGAGCCAAAGCTCGGTCGCTACGTAGCGACCGGGCTCGAGCCAAAGCTCGGTCGCTACGCATTCGTCCCGCTCGGTCGCTACGTAGCGACCGAGCTCTTCCGAAAAGTCGATACGACACCAGTCCATGCATTCTCGTCTATCCATTGATGCTGTTTCCGGAAGACCATAGCAAACTCAGTCCATGTTATCCGCCATTCTCAATCGTCAATCAAACTTTGCGGGTAAAACCGCGGAAAGTTTGTTCTTTATCGAAAGAAGTCGCAGTAAACGCTTCGAGTCGGAAGACGGCCCAAAGGAACCTAAAACACGACTCGAGGCCCATCCTACGATTTCTTAACCAAATGGACCTAAAACACCACGCAAGGAAGGATAAATGTCAAGTTTCCGCGGATAAATATGAAATTTCTAGGATAGTTACGAAGATCGGAAAAAAAATAAAATATCTCCATTTTTTTTGCTATGACGGCTTAAGGGTAGAAGAGTAAATGCGTAATCCGACCTTGGAGCGAGTATATAAGGAGTCCTAGGCGAGAGGCATGGAAGAGAACTTTTTAGAGCAAACTTAGCACTTAGAGCAATTTAGGCATATTTCGGTTTTTGTTATTCGAGCTACGATTCAATTAGGTTATTGCCGTCTTAGGGTTTTAGAACTAGGAATCTCGCCGACAGCTCTCGTAGCCCAGGCTCTTACCTTGTTGTAACGCTCAAACACGAATTCGAAATAAGATCTACTTTGCTATCTTTTCGATTTCTTATACTTTATCGTTGTTATTTTCGTGTTCTGATTGCTTGACGTGTAGTATTAGCAGATATTTGGGACTTCTGAGAAATTAGGGTTTTTCTAGTTTCCTTATATTAACGGAAATCGACAGTGCGAATTTCGGTTCCTACAGTTCACCAAACCTTCAGTTATTTACAGTTTACATTTCCATCTATCTTTACTTCGAAAACTATAAAATTTATTGTGTAATCCTAGATTCCCTGTGGATTCGATCCCTAAGTACTAGAACTGAGCCTTTTATTTGAGAGAGTTAAGTTACTCCTATGGTAATTTGAGTGATATCTAATTTAGCGCTGTTGCCAATGACTCTCTCTTATTACTATTATATTAAGTTTTAGAATATAGTCTAGATTGTGTTCAAAAAAAAAAAAAAAAAAGAATATAGTCTAGATTTAATTTCTCTGATTAGCTTAAAATTATCCTTCTTACCCCTGTCGACAAACGAGAAGAATGCGTATTTTGGAAGAGCAATCAACAGCATGACAGACACGTCGAGCGACACTTCGGTAGAGGAATCGATCGACACTGAGCTATTTGACGCGATCGGCGCTACCCATCCGGAAACAGGTAAATTTTTACTTACCAATCTGAATTATAAGGAAGTAGTCCTAGGAGACCCAAAAGGTCAAAAATGCAACGCAAGAAACCAAATCATTAAAGAACAGGGGGCTGCAATCCCTGGTAAAATTAATACAAATTTAATCAATGAAATGGAACATAGGCAAGACTACTTAGATCCTGGCAGGACCTATTCCAATAGATCAGCAATCAAACTACCGGAAAACTACATAAGAGGATTTGAGAACTTGGCTACAGGTAAAAAATTTGAGAGGATGGATGTCGAAAGAGGAAACTAAGCTACAACCACAAAAAAGCGCAATTAGCCGAAGTCAAAGAGGTTTTAGACTCACTTCACTCACTCCTCACAGAACAAAACCGGTTGATATCACACAAATTACCCTAAGTGATTTATACTCTCTCAAATAAGAGGTCGAGTTGAAGTACTTAGGGATCGATTCCACAAGGAGCTGGGGTACACAAATGATCTTAAAACAGTTTATAGTTTAAGCTAAGTCAATTATGGAAATAATAAATTGCAGTGGTGAACAAGGTAGTTGTCCGGTTGATTGGATTGAGGTTTTGTAAACAATTATGAGAAAGTGTTAGACTTACGGTTTTTATTCAGGTAATCAGGATTATGATAGTACAGAAGCTAGAGCACGCACACCGCTCGGTCGCACTGCTCGGTCGCTACGTAGCGACTGAGCACGCACACCGCTCGGTCGCTACGTAGCGACCGAGCACGCACACTGCTCGGTCGCTACGTAGCGACCGAGCACGCACACCGCTCGGTCGCTACGTAGCGACCGAGCACGCACACCGCTTGGTCGAGCGACCGAGCACGCACACCGCTCGGTCGCTACGTAACGACCGAGCACACACTGCTCGGTCGCTACGTAGCGACTGAGCACGCACACCGCTCGGTCGCTACGTAGTGACCGAGCATGCACACTGCTTGGTCGCTACGTAGTGACCGAGCACGCACACCGCTCGGTCGCTACGTAGCGACCGAGCACACACACCGCTCGGTCGCTACGTAGCGACCGAGCACGCACTGCTCGGTCGCTATGTAGCGACCGAGCTCAAGCCAACTCTCCACTCGCTACGTAGCGACCGGTAAGGCGTCATAAAGGTCCTCCTTTGGGTTCTCTTGTGAATTCTCATCGCCACGCTTTTCGTTTCGTCTCAATCGGAGTTTCCGTTGAGATTTTACGACGAAAACAAGTAGGACTCTTCTTGGCTTGCTTCCACTCGCTACGTAGCGACCTGTCAGACCGTCAGTCGCTTCATAGCGACCTGTAAGGCCTGAGAAAGGTCCTTCTTTGGGTTCTATTTTGAATCCTCATCGAAACGCTTTTCGGTTCGTCTCTATCGGAGTTTCCGTTGAGATTTTACGACGAAAACAAGTAGGACTCTTCTTGGCTTGCTTCCACTCGCTACGTAGCGACCTGTCAGGCCGTCAGTCGCTACATAGCGACCTGAAAGGCCTCAGGAAGGTCCTTCTTTGGGTTCTATTTTGAATCATCATCGAAACGCTTTTTTTTCCGTCTCAATCGGAGTTTCCGTTGAGATTTTACGACGAAAACAAGTAGGACTCTTCTTGGCTTGCTTCCACTCGCTACGTAGCGACCTGTAAGACCGTCAGTCGCTACGTAGCAACCTGTAAGGCCTCAGAAAGGTCCTCTTTTGGGTTCCCTCTTGAATCCTCATCGAAACGCTTTTCGTTTCGTCTCAATCGGAGTTTCCGTTGAGATTTTACGACGAAAACAAGTAGGACTCTTCTTGGCCTGCTTCCACTCGCTACGTAGAGACCTGTGAGGCCGTCAGTCGCTACATAGCTAGGACGAGATCGAAATCTCCATCCACGGCTGCCAAATCCCCCTTGCAGCTGGAGAGCCGGGCCTCTAAGGTCGGAGGAGTCTCACTCTGGAACGCCCGAACTACGGTCATCCCGCCCTCAATCGTCGCCAAGGCCAAATCCCTACTCCGGATGCACTCGAGGGAGCCCAGAAAGGCAGAGATCTCGCCAAGCGAGCCTGAAACTCAGAGCGGAGAGCGTCTGTGGCCTATCGGATCCTGCAGCTTGCTAATCCTGCATCACCCTCGATCTGACGCTGAAGCCGAGGCACCTCCGAAGATTTGGCCTTCCTAGCTTTCTTCTCCTTAAGCAGAGAGCTCGCCGTCTTCCCGAGGTCCCTCTCGATCTCCTTTATCTCGACCTCGAGTTTGGAAACTTTCACGGAGTGAGAATCCTTGACAGCCGTCAGCATGGCTTCGGTTTCAGACCATCGACCCTGCAGCTCCGACAACTCCCCGACAAGACGATTGGTCTCAGAGCTGCACTCGCTGATCATCCCATCGATCAACGACATGAAATGCGAAACGAGAAAACAGGTAGAGATAAAAAGAATCATCATAAAAAAAAAAAGTTGAGTGAGCGACAAACCTTTCCACGGAGCCCCGACCCTATACTCGAGCCTCCTTGTTTTGAAGACTCCCCATCACCGTGCTTGGTAAACTTTTTCTTCCGGCCCTTAGGCTGAGCAACCGGAACAGCACTAGGAGCACGCAGCGCTAGAACAATCTCTTTCCTGACCGAAGGAGGAGGCATAGACTCAGCGGCCCTCTCCTTATCCTCGACGATGATCCGGTAGGAAGAGCCGAAGTGTTTGGAATCCCCGAGCCAGCAAGAGTTCCTGTGTCTTACGGAACCTTGACCTCGGTCCATGACCCGAAGCAACGGCCAGTGCAGAAGAGGATGGGAACTCGGAACCAGCTCGAACCGGGTCCTTCTCGGCTTTGCGACGAGCTAGTTTCTCTCGGAAAGAGAGATGGTCAGCAACGCAAGCCGGCGCTTCGACGGGAGAAGTCGGAATCGGAGCCGGAGAAGTGGCCTCGCCCATCTAAGCGTCAGAACTTCTCTTGCCAACTTGGGAGGAAGACATGTTAAAGGCTAAAATTTGGTAGCTAGAGAAGGTTTGAAGGTTTGAAGAAGGGAAGGTATGAAGAAAATGAATGACAGGAGCTCACTACTTATAGAGAAGTATGGGCTTAGAATTTTTTTATTATATTTTTAAACATATACTTTCTCGATGACTTTCTTCCGCGTAGTTTAGAGTATAAACTTCGTCCGATACGCCTAACTTTGCCGAAACCGTCAAACCGCGCGCTAGAATCTCGTCTCTCAATCCACGATTCTACCGGGCTGAGGGGGCAAACTGTTGGGGTCAAAAACGGTTGCGACGAAGTTAACATTTAAAACGTCCAAAGAATAAAATGAGAACTGTCTTTGACAAATACTTTTTCGAAATAGATTCGTTCTTACGAAGAGCTTCACGGAGGAAACACGATGTGGGAACCGAAATTCACACTGTCGATTTCCGTTTAAATTAGGAAACTAAGAAAACCCTAGTTTCCCAGAGGACCCGGATATCTGTTAATTACCACACGTCAAGCAATCAGAACACGAGAATAACAACGATAAAAATAAGAAATCGAAAAGAGAGCAAAGTAGATCTTATTCCGAATCTGCGTATGAGCGTTTACAACAAGGTATAAGCCTGGGCTAGAGAGCTGTCGGCGAGATTCCTAGTTCTAGCAACCCTAAGACGGCTAAACCTAATTGAGTCGCAGCTCGAAATAACAAAAACGGAAAATTGCATAAATTGCTCTAAGTGCTAAGTTTGCTCTGAAAAAGTCCTCCCTTTGAGTCGTAGGATGGGCCTCGAGTCGTGTTTTAGGTCTCTTTGGGCCGTCTTCCGACTCGACACGTTTACTACGAGTTTTCCGCGGTTTCTAATCCGCGAAGTTTGATCGATGAATTAGAATAGCGGGAAACATGGACTGAGCTTGCTACGGTCTTCGGGAGATAGCATTCGAAGGTTTGACGAGAATGCAAGGACTGGTATCGTATCGATGTTCGGAAAGGTTCAATCGCTACACAGCGACCGAACTTTGGCTCGAGCCCGGTCGCTACGTAGCGACCGAGTGGGACGATCGCTCGGTCGCTACGTAGCGACCGAGCGGGACGATCGCTCGGTCGCTGCGTAGCGACCGAGCGGGACGATCTCTCGGTCACTGCATAGCGACCGAGCGGGACGATCTCTCGGTCACTGCATAGCGACCGAGCGGGACGATCGCTCGGTCGCTACGTAGCGACCGAGCTTTGGCTCGGGTTTGGTTGCTACGTAGCGACCGGACGGCATGTATACGTAACGACCGAGCTTGGTTTGTTCGGTTTGAATCCCAAAGGATACTTCTTCGTAAAAACCTCGTATAGGTTATTTTTACGAAAATTACATCTCTTCTTTTACTAACTCTTTCGGAAATACGATCTCCGAGGATTTTCGGGTGGTAATTCCGTCGTAACCGTTTTTGACCCCAACAGTTAGCCCCCCAGCCCGTTAGGATCATGCATCGTAGGATCCTAGCGTGCGGTTAGGCATGTTTGGCAAGTTAGGCGTGATGGATGGAATTAATATCCGAAAGTCCGAGCTTGAATAGTAAATCCTCATTTCTTATAAAAAGAGAGGTAACTTGTTCCATACTTTTTTCACTTTCTTGTTTTTCTCTAAGATCTTTCAAAAAACTTTCTATCTTTTTCTCCACCCTTTTCCCCTATTCTCTCAAGAGAAGTGTAAAGATGTCGAGCAAGAAAAAGATTGCGAAAAAAGGGTCTTCGTCCGCGAGTCCTTATGAAGAGCTCGTCGTTCCGAAGATGGAGTTCGTGCCTCACTCGGTGCATCCTGCCGAGAACGAGGCATGGTGGGTTGCTCATTATGGCTCGTTGACCCCTCCCAAGGAGAAGCCGTTCCCGGTCCTGGTCCATCGTGGAGTCGAGGAAGAGGATGCAAGCAGGACTACTGACGAGTTTCTCGCGACGATGCGATCATTCTACCACATCCCGGATGCTGTGGAGTTTTGGGTTCCCTGCCGCGGGGAATGTGCTAACAACCCCCCGGAGGGTTACTTTACTTGTTATGAGGCGTTCGTAGTGCGTTGTCGCCTCTGGTTCCCCATACCCGAAATTCTCGTCCGAGTGTTGGACCGTTTCGAAGTTGCGATAAGTCAGTTGACACCCCTTGCCATTCAGCACCTTATTGGGATCCTGATCCTAAGCTACGAGCATGGCCTTTCCCTTTCCGTCGTTCATTATGAAGCGCTTTTGAGGCTTCAACTTGTCAGGGGTATGGATAAGCATAGGTTGGTCCCTCGGAAATTTATGTCAGTGGTTAAGAAGTTTATTTCGAACTTCAACTCGTGGAAGAAGTTCTTTTTCTTTGTCCGTATAGACGCTGCATCCGTCGAAGAGAGTTGCATTCCATTGTTCTGGAGGTTGCCGAATGATCGTCCCTTCATCAACCCTTTTGCTCCGTTCCCCGAGGACATCATTTCGGTGAGAGATCTTCTCAGGAATGGTCCCTTCTTCTGGACTTCTTTTACGCCGAAGAGGGTTCGGAATGCACTGAGATTCGTGCAACCCGGTCCTGCTTTGGATGCGGACACGAGAAGCGACTCCAAACCCGACGACCAGAATCCCGTCGAAGCTCCGACAGCTGCGCCGGAGTCGAGCTCTTGGAAGGGAAAAGATGTCGATCTTGGCGACATAGAGTTTTCGATGGACGACTCTATGCTTCCAGGATGGGATCCGAACCTTGCTTACGGCGACGGGAGCGGTTCGAGCGAGGCCCCTATTCCGGATTTCGATGATTTCTTTGCTGGGCTGCCATCGGGTTTTGATGCTCCTCCTCCTACGAAAGAATCGGCGAGGCCGAGAGTCGTTGCGGAAGGATCTCGCATCATCAATGGGGTTAGTTTTTTTTTTTTTTTTTTTTTGAGAATTTTTTGTTGATTGTCCTATGTATATATTTATAACATGCCAATCGATTTTGCAGGGCCTGAGCTTGCTGGGCTCGGCCATTGAGGCGGGCCATAGAGAAGCCATGGTCTACCGCTTCAAGGCGGAGAAAGCGGAGCGGGATCTCGCTCGCGTGCAAGGCGAGATGCTGGAGCGAGAGGCGCAGCTTACTCGTGATCATGTGCGGGCTGTTCGTAAAGCGGAGAGGAAAGGCAAAAGAGAAATCGTCGAGGTGATGAAGACTCGTGCATCTCAGTTCCAGGTTGAATACGGGAACCTCAAGAATGCCTTTACCTCGGTGGGTGACTTTCGCGAGTGCCGTGGTTCGGTCAGAAGTCTTTGGAAGACGCGAGCCGATGACTATGTGTTTGAAGAGGAAATGAGCTTGATGAAGAGTGGGATGAGTGACCGTGCCCACGCTGAGGCGCTTATCCCTCCGATTGACGAGAGGATTCAAGAGTTCTGGGATTCCATCCCGGTTTCCCCTGATACCGAGGAGGTTCCGACCGATTTTCCCGATGGTGGCGAGGAAGTGGATCGTCCCACGGATGCGTTTGGTGCTTCATTGTCCGGGGACTTTGACTTTGGATCATGAGGGATGGATCAGTTATCCTTGTTTTCGGCCGAGTGTGGCCCTTTGAATTTGGATTTCGTTTAGGCCTAGATGGCCGTATTTGTATTTCCGGGACTGGCCGTTGGTGGCTTTGAATCCCTTGCCGCTTTACGCGGTTTATTTATATGATAAATGTTTTGTTTCGAGTTTTCCTGAGTAGGGTTGAAGTAAATACGAGTTGTCGTCTCGTATGTAGTTCTGATTAGACGTTCAATCTGTTGGTTCGTTCGTGATTTTCGTAAAAATTTACTTATCTTTACGATTTTCGAGAACATTGAGATACGAACGGAGAGACATGGTTTATGATCTCGTATCTTTTAGATATCATGCCTTGAGATGTTTGAGACCAGAGCGTTGGGTTTAGGGCAAGACCTAGGTTTACTTTCGGTTAAGGTTTGTGCGGTGACTAGCCGGCTATCGTTTTTCCTGTTGCGATTTCTTCCTGACTCGCACCGATTTAAAGTCCGCGATATGTTCTCGGCTTATATGACTTGTATGGTACGAATCGAGCATCTTCTAGAATCAACTGGAAGTGCTAAACCAAAATTTCGGATTTTTGTTGTAGCGCGCTTTTGTCCTTGTGCTGGACGTTTTTAAAGATCAAAAGAGTGATCGGATTGCGTTTGTTTAAGACGGCTGGCGTGTTCATCGGGGCCAATCGACGAACGGGGTGTAAGGTTTTTGGTGGTCGCGTTCGGACAATTTGTTAGCATTGTTCTCGAATTTTAACTTTTGCGACGTCTCGCAGTTATTTCGAGGATTATGCGTGTATTTTTGCGTGTTGAAAGATGATAATCTTTACAATTTTTGGGCCGGAAGGGGCCGCAGACAAGAGTCTTAACGTTTTCAGGCGTGTCCTGAAAGTTTCTTTTGTGTTTTACTGAAGCATAAACGTTTTCGATACGAAAGGACAAGGTATATTGTAGTAAAAGTTTTTGAAGTTTCTAAAAACTCGATTACAATAATGAAGATTTTTCTAAGTGGGAGTATACGAGTATACGCACCCACTCCCCCCCCCCCCTTTTTAGAGAGGGGGATAGCTGAACTCGTCTTTTGACGAGCTGCCTACGTACCCCTTTCGAGGATCAAGCCATCTCGTAGTTCTGTTTCGTGCCGCGAGTGTTCTTACTCGGCGGTAGATGTCGCGATGTCCGCTTTGACCGTGTCGATCGTGGCTGGGTCGACGCTATTTTCCGGATGTTCCGGTTGAGTTGTTGCGTGGGCTTCGGATTTATGTCGAGCCTCGACGTCCGATGCGTTTGCGTTGATAGACGATTTTACTTCGTCTTCTCCCGGGGCGCTTTTGGCTGAAGATCGATCTATCTTCGCACGTTTGCCGTTTGTGGAAGCCGTGATTTGCCTTAACTTATGCTCCGCGAGGAAGCATAGTCGCGACTGTTTTTGGCATCCCCAGATGGCCGCGACTCCGCTCGGCGTTGGGAACTTGAGACCCAGGTGGTAGGTTGATGGAACTGCCTGCATGGCGTTGAGCCATGGGGTTCCCATGATTACGTTGTATATAGCGGGATGATCGACTACCGCGAATTCGACGATTTTCGTGATCTCTTTGGCCATGACTGGCAATTGGATTGATCCGAGAGTCATCGACACTTCGCCCGAAAAACCCGTGAGCGGTTTTGGCATCGGAATTACTTCTCCGAGTTCGATACTCATCCGCTTGAGAGTGTCGCGGAAGATTACATTGACCGTGCTTCCCGTGTTGACGAGTACCCTTCCGACTTCTAAATCTCGTATGACGAGAGGGTCGCAGTGAGGTTGGTCGATACCGCCGGCTTCTTCCTCCGTGAAGGTGATCGAGCAACTTTGGCCGTCTCGAGGAGTAGACCATGTAGGCTAATTTGCACTTGACTCTGCCTTCCGTTGGTAAGCCTTGATGGCCGACACGGTATCGCCGCAGTATTGTGATCCTCCGATGATCATCTTGACTCTGCGACGATTGTTATCGTTCCCTTTGTCATCCGGCCTCCTACCGCGTTTATCCCCAGGATGGTTTCGTTGAGGGGATTTTTCAGCGGGCGGATTTCTATCCGTCTTTGGAGACCGATCAGAATCGAGGATGAGATCCTTGACGCTAGTTACTTCCAAAAGCTCTCCAGCGAGTAGCTTCGCGGCCAGTCTTGCTCCCAAGACTTTGCAATTGGTCGTGGAGTGTCGTCGGGATTGGTGGAACTCGCAGAAGGTGTTTTCGTCATACCCTTGATTGCGCCCCTTGGAGATCTTCCCCCTCGTGATGGACGTACTTGTCGTTACGAGAGTTCTTCTTTTTCCCCTTCAGATCTGCGTCTTTCGAGGATGGTCTTGCCGGCTTATGTTTTTGCGATAAGACTTTAGTTTCTTCCTCGACTATGTTGTAGTCCGTTGCTTTGTGGAGGGCGTCCTGGATCGTTCGCGGTTTGTCGAGAGTTATCCATTTTCTGAATTTCGACTTGTACCAGAGCGTCTTTCTCAGCGCGTCGATGGCCACTTTGTCGCTTATCCAGCTGTCCCTGGACATTATCAGCTTGAACCGACTGATAAATTCGCGGAGGGGTTCGTCTTCCCTCTGGGAGAGACTCCAGAGGTCAACATCGGAGGTTTCCCTGTCTATGAATACAAAGTACTGTTTTAGGAATTCCGATGCGAGCTGTCGAAAACTCCCGATGGTGTTGCGACGAAGGCGTGCGAACCATTCGAGCGCTGCTCCTTCGAGATTTTCGACGAACAGGCGGCTATAGCCGGCATCTTTTTCGCCGTCCTTCAGTCTTGCTCTTACCATCGCGATGTGGAAAGCCTGAAGGTGCGCTTTCGGATCGGCCGTACCATCGTACTTCGGTACTTTGATCTTTCCCGGATCGGACACCCTCATGTCCGAAATGCGACTGGTAAAGGGGGTCTTTCGAGCTCCTTCCAGCAGTCGATCGATCTCGGGGGCAGCACTAGTAGCATGATGGATTTGAGACTTTACGGCTCTCACTTCTGCCGCAGTCTTAGTGATGTAGTCGCGGATATCCGATGCCTCGTCAGTGGATTTCCGAACCTGTCGGCGTTTACTGCGAGTGAGCTTGGTTTGCCGTTCGGCCAGCTCCTCTTGTTTGTTCCAATAGGCGACTTCTTCTTCTTCCGTCATTGGTTTTTCGAACGGGGAGCCTTCCCGAGCGGATCGGCTTCTGGTCCTTCTTGGATGTCTGTCGACATCCTCGTCGGTGTCGTTGGAGACATCCCTAGGATCCAGATCAATGTGTTCGGCTTCGTTATCCTCCGAGTCCTTTGCAGGGGGCGGAAGATTTTCAGGGTTCCCCTTTTCGACGGGAGATTTCTCGCTAGGGTTTTGACCAGAAGGTCGTTCCCGCGCGAGTCCTGTTCTATCGAGTGGGGTGGCGAAGTCGAGCCTTTTCCCGCGGATTTTGGTTGTTCCGCGGGGACGGATAGCTTGGGTCCTTGCCGTTAAGGTTTCAACCTGTTTGGTCAAGGTATTCACGAGCTTATCCTGTTCTTCCGACCTTTTCTCATAGGTGGCGAACATCTTTTTGAACTCCTCGAGCGTCGCGGCGTTGGCTTGTGCGTTGGCCGCGGATACGTCCGCTACCGGAGTGTGGAGATCGGTGCCGCTGCCTCCATTAAGAGGAGTTTGCATGTTATCCACGTCGTTGGTTGACATGTCAGATTGTGTGTGGCTTTTGCGGGTTAGATTGATCCGTAAGTCCCCCTCCTTCTAGCGCCAAACTGTGGGAACCGAAATTCAAACTGTCGATTTCCGTTTAAAGAAGGAAACTAAGAAAATCCTAGTTTCCCAGAGGACCCAGATATCTGTTAATTACCACACGTCAAGCAATCAGAACACGAGAATAACAACGATAAAAATAAGAAATCGAAAAGAGAGCAAAGTAGATCTTATTCCGAATCTGCGTATGAGCGTTTACAACAAGGTATAAGCCTGGGCTCGAGATCTGTCGGCGAGATTCCTAGTTCTAGCAACCCTAAGACGGCTAAACCTAATTGAGTCGCAGCTCGAAATAACAGAAACGGAAAATTGCCTAAATTGCTCTAAGTGCTAAGTTTGCTCTGGAAAAATCATCCCTCTTGCTCCTCGCCTAGGACTCCTTATATACTAGCTCCAAGGTCAGTTTACGCTTTTACTCTTCTGCCCTTAAGCCGTCATAGCATAAAAATGGAGATATTCCATTTTTCCCGATCTTCACAATTATCTTCGAAACTTCCGTATTTATCCGCGGAAACTTGACATTTATCCTTCCTCGTGGGCCAAGCATGAACCATGCTGTGGTTCACGGGCTTTTGGTTAGGAAAAATCGTAGGATGGGCCTCGAGTCGTGTTTTAGGTCCCTTTGGGCCGTCTTCCGACTCGACACGTTTACTACGAGTTTTTCGCGGTTTCTAATCCGCGAAGTTTGATCGATGAATTAGAATAGCGGGAAACATGGACTGAGCTCGCTACGGTCTTCGGGAGATAGCATTCGAAGGTTTGACGAGAATGCAAGGACTGGTATCGTATCGATGTTCAGAAAGGTTCAATCGCTACACAGCGACCGAACTTTGGCTCGAGCCCGGTCGCTACGTAGCGACCGAGCGAGACGAGTGCTCGGTCGCTACGTAGCGACCGAGCTTTGGCTCGAGCTCGGTCGCTACGTAGCGACCGAGCGGGACGATCGCTCGTTCGCTACGTAGCCACCGAGCTTTAGCTCGAGCTCGGTCGCTACGTAGCGACCGAGCAGGACGATCGCTCGGTCGCTGCGTAGCGACCGAGCTTGGCTCGGATTTGGTTGCTACGTAGCGACCGGACGGCATGTTTACGTAACGACCGAGCTTGGTTTGTTCGGTTTGAATCCCAAAGGATACTTCTTCGTAAAAACCTCGTAAAAACTCTTTCGGAAATACGATCTCCGAGGATTTTCGGGTGGTAATTCCGTCGTAACCATTTTTGACCCCAACACACGAGACATTGGAGGAAAGCCCAAATAAGGTCGCACGATCGCTATGAAGCGATCGAGCGCAAGTCCCGCTCAGTCGCTACGTAGCAACCGAGCGTGCGTTCCGTTTGTTCGCTAAGTAGCGACCGAGCTCCTCTGAAACATTGATACGACACAAATCCATGTGTGCTCGTCTATCCTTCGATGCTGTCTCCCGAAGACCACAGCGAACCCGTCTCATGTTTTCTGCCATTCGAAGTCATCAATCAAACTTTACGGTAAAAACCGTGGAAAGTTCCTTCTTTATCGAAAGAAGCCGTAATAAACACTACGAGTCAAAAGACGGCCCAAAGGGACCTAAGACATGACTCGAGGCCCAACTTGCGATTTCTTAACCAACAGCCCGTAAACCGTAGGACGGTTTAGGCTTGGTTCGAAAGGAAAGATAAATTTCAAATTTCCGCGGATAAATACTAAATTTTTGAGGATAATTACGGATAAAAACAGAATATCTCTATTTTTATGCTATGACGGCTTAAGGGCAGAAGGGAAAAAGCAAAAACCGACCTAGGAGCGAGTATATAAGGAGTCATAGGCGAGAGGCAAAGAAGAGTTTTGGACACAGCAAATTTAGCACTTAGAGCAGTTTAGGCAATTTTCCGTTTTTGTTATTCGAGCTGCGACTCAATTAGGTTGTTGCCGTCTTAGGGTTTTAGAATTAGGAATCTCGCCGACAGCTCTCGTGGCCCAGGCTCTTACCTTGTTGTAACGCTCAAACGCGAATTCATAAAAAGATCTACTTTGCTCTTTTTTTACGATTTCTTATATTTTATCGTCTTTATTTCTTGTTCTGACTGCTTGGCATGTGGAAAATTAGGGCTTTCGTACTTTCGTTATTTAAACAGAAATCGACAGTGCGAATATTGTGTTTTAGTTAGTTATTTAAAAAAAAGTAAAATAAGGATATCCGAATAGACGATTCCCCCGCACATCGATCGATGAGACAAGCTCGATATCGATCACCAGCACTTCATATCTAACGATCGATTGTCTCTTCATTGTGTCGAATTATTGCTCCAGCCATCGACCGATGAGACCATGTCGCTATCAGTCGACAACACTTCATCAACAACGATCGATTGTCACTACATTGTGTCGATCGACAGTGAGCAGGTCATCGTTCTTATTTGTTAAATTATGTACTTATGATTATTTCTCACCATAACTCTGCCTAGATATACACTGGGAACATTGTAATTTAAGTCTGGAGGGATGTTTACTGATATTAGTATGTTCATGAGTCTTATCAAAATGTTTTCAAAAGAGTTTTATTTAGTTAAGAAGGGGATCATAAACTTATTAGATTTTTGCTTGTTATCTAACCACTCTTTAGCACCATTCTAGACTTACTGATTGCAGACTGTACTAAAGATACTAAAGTGGATCAACTTGTCAACTATTCACACTTGCTGAGATTGTTTGAAGGAACCAAAGCTGACCTCCAACACTAAACCTGACACAACTGTTTGTCTTGGGTTTGGTATACAAGAGATCGGATTCTTCAAACAAGCCTGGAAGGTAAAGCCTTGTGTAGATTTATCACATTTTCTCTCTCTATTTCGACCCTAGATTTACATGTACAAATATTTATTTACTTTTTTTTTAAATAACGAAAAAGAAAGAAAGAAAAAGAAATAGATATATATATGTGTGTGTTAGGTGGAATCCGAACATGACCTTGTGGCTACAACCATGAAGGCTTGCTTCATAAGGATTCCAACAAAAAGAATTCGAACAGGACTTGGTGGCGGCAATCATCAAGAATCGATTCACATGAATTCTTGGATATATGTCAAAAAGAAGTGAACATGACTTGGTGGAAAACACCTTTAAGGCTTGATTCATGGAAGCTTGTCCAATCTTGGTCAATGATCCTGCTATGGAAGCAGACTTTGACTAAAGGGAGAAATTAGTAAAGAGAAAATATAGGAACTAACTTTTACCTGCAGATCGAGATACTTGTTTGAAAATCCTTGCATCTTGTGATCGATACTCCCAAGGTAAATAGACTTTTATTTATGTTAAGAAATGAGGTTGGTAGAGGGGAATGTCAGACAGGATTTGCTAAGTTGTTGGCTAGGTGAATTTGGTTGCTAAGCTAAGATATGGTATAATGTGCTTTGTGGATTGCAATATGGTAGAGATGATGATTCTAAGTTTTAAATTATGTGAGTCCCTGCTGTTTTTAAACCTCTTTCAGAGAGACTGCCCGTCTGTTTTGCTTGAGAACAAGCAAAAGGGTAAGTCTTGGGGAGTTGATAGACCATGGATTTTACCCATTTTTAACCATTGTCTTTTTTTTTAAAACGCTGATTTATTATGACTTTACATTTATGAGAAAGATTATATAGACGATTCGACAACCAACAATACTACCTGCCCTCTGAAGATCTACGCCTAACTGCATCATCTGAGCCGTCCAATGAAGATTCATTCCTGACCAGATTTACTTGCACCATGTTGAAGATTCCTTGTAAACCTTTCTTATGTAGCCTTCATCAATAAATTGTTCTCTCCGGGACTAGAAACCTGGATTTCATGTAATCTACATAGTCCGGAGTTCAAACCCCCAGATCTGGGCTTAGAAGCTTTTAAACCTTAACCAATAAGCTACGGTTACTCCACTTTTTAACCATGGTCTATAAGTGTTTTAATATTTATTTACTACTATATAGAAACTATTTAGAGTATTTACAGGTTCATGGACGATTTGGAGGAAAGTGGTGATTTTGGTATCTTTTGGAGCCTTTTGAGCGTAGAGCTGCATCGACGCGTCAGATGTTTTGCTATGGATAGAAACCTCATCACATCGACCGATGAGACCAGCTCGATATCGATCAACATCACTTCAGATCCATCGATCGATTGTCTCTTCATTGTGTCAAAGGATTGCTATAGTTATCGACCGATGAGACCACGTCGCTATCAGTCAACATCACTTCATCAACAACGATCGATTGTCACTTCATTATGTCGATCGACACTGAGCAGGTCATCGTTCTAACTTGTTAAATTGAGTACTTCTAATTAATTGATCACCATAAGTACGACTAGATATACACTAAGGACAGTCTAATTTAAGTCTTGGGGGATGTTTAATGATATTAGTGTGTTCATGAGTCTTATCAAAATGTTTTCAAAAGAGTTTTATTGAGTCAAGAAGGGGATAATGAACTTATTAGATTTTTACTTGTTATCTAACCACTCTTTAGCACCATTCTAGACTTATTGATTGAAGATAGTACTAAAGATAATAAAGTGGATCAACCTGTCAACTATTCACACTTGTTGAGATTTTTTAAAGGAACCAAAGCTGACCTCCAACACTAAACCTGACACAACTGCTTGTCTTGGGGCTTGGTATACATGAGATAGGATTCTTCAAACAAGTCTGGAAGGTAAAGCCTTGTGTAGATTTATCACCTTTTCTCCCTCTATTTCGACCCTAGAATTATAGGTAGAGACATTTATTTACAAAAAAATAAAATAAATAACAACGAAAAAGAAAAAAAAGAAAAGAAAAATACAAATATATATATATATATATATAGGTGTTAGTTAGGTGGAATCCGAATAGGACTTGGTGGCTACAACCATTGAGGCTTGCTTCATAAGGATTCCAACAAAAAGAATTCGAACGGGACTTGGTGGCGGCAATCATCAAGGTTCGATTCAAATGAATTCTTGGATATAGGTCAAAAAGAAGAGAATATGACTTGGTGGCAACCACCATTAAGTTTTGATTCATGGAAGCCTGTCCAATCTTGGTCAATGATCTTACAGTAGAAACAAACTAAGACTAAAGAGAGAAATTAGTAGAAAGACAAGATAGGAACTAACTTTTACCTGCAGATCCAGATACTTGTTTGAAATTCTTGCATCTTGTGATCGATACTTGCAAGGTAAAGCCTGCATTTTTATTTATGTTAAGAAATGAGGTTGGTAGAGGGAATGTCAGACATGATTTGCTAAGTTGTTGGCTAGGTTAATTTGGTTGCTAAGCTAGGATATGGTATAATGTGCTTTTGTGATTAGGACTTCTTAGATGTGGATTGCAATATTGTAGAGGTGATGATTCTAAGTTTTAAATCATGTGAGTCCCTGCTATTTTCAAACCACTTTCAGAGAGACTACCCGTTTGTTTTGCTTGAGGACAAGCAAAAGGGTAAGTCTGGGGAGTTGATAGACCATGGATTTTATCCACTTTTAGCCATGGTCTATAAGTGTTTTAATATATATTTACCACTATATAGAGTCTATTTAGAGTATTTACAGGTTAAGATACGTTTTGGAGAAATATGGTGATTTTGGAGTCTTTTGAGGTGCAGAACTGCACAGGCGCGTGAGATGTGTAGCTATGGATGGAGACATTCCGACCGTTAGATTGAGCTCACATTTTTACACGAGGTATAGATTTGAGTTAGCTTTTCAATTCCACCGGTTTGATGTCAATCAGCATCCTGTATCTGACGTTATGCCCATTTTACTGATGAGTGGTCAGTCTGCCTCGGGAGAGGAAGCTGTCGAGAAGAGGAACGTATGTCGATCGATGCAGAACTCTTGACATCGATCGTTATGGATGCCAGAACGTGGGCCAAGCATATTTCAACACCGTTTTAAGCCCAGAAGCCACACCAAGTTACCAAAATACCCATGGACGACTAGAAACCCTATTTATGTATTTCTAAGCCATTGTTGACGGCTACACGCTTTCTATTATCCTATTCTATTGTTTTCTCTTAGGTTTGGAGAGAAGATCAATTCTCCTTCAGATATTGATTGGAACTCCATTGGTTTTATCACTGATTCTTATTTATTATATTATTCAAACTATGATTTGTGTTATTGCTTGCATGTCTGAGTAATTCATCTTGTTAGGTTTAGGGATTTCATGCATAATGTCAAACTGATAATCAATTAGGATTGCTAGGTTTTCTATAGATCTCTACACCAGGGTGATTTGTAATACTAGGATCTGGAATAGTTAGAATAGCATGATAGTGTGACTAATTGTTTGAACCTAAAATCATAGGATAGTTGAGAGGCACGAAAGTTCAATCAATTAACGGAACCCGAACTCTGCTTGATTAGATACCTAAGCGCATACGAGAGTTGGTCTAGGAATCTAGTTGAACTAAATCGATTAGGTCATTAATGCTTGTCTAAGGAAGTATCGATCGACGCTCAGGCCATAGCATCGATCGACACTTGCTCCAAGTCAACAAGCGACAGCTGAGACTAGACTTAGACATCTGATTAGGAATTGCATGCGAAAGCTGGATTTCTTACTTATTAAAATCGAGTTCTAGAATTAATCTATAAACCATTAGCATCCTTGAATTGTAGTTTTGAATCTCTTGATTGATAAATCCCTAGGTCTAGCTATTTCTCCTAACTCTTTACAACCTCAATCAACCAATCGAACAAATACTTTGTTCACATTGCTTTAATTTATTTACTGTTTTCATATTTATTACCTATTAAATTTGTTTGCCTAGCTTAACTTTGATTTCTATAGTCTATTTGGTTTCCTAGCTCCTTGTGGATTCGATCCCTAAGTACTACGATTGAACCTCTTATTTGAGAGAGTAATTCACTCGTTAGGGTAATTTGAGTGATATCAAGGACTGTCGATCGATGAAACAGCAGTGATGCCAGAATATGGGCTGAGCATATTTTATGACCACTGAAGCCTAGAAGCAACCCAAAATTACCAGAATACCCTTGGACGACTAGAAACCTTATTTATGTTATTTATAAGCCATTGTTGACGGCTACACGCTATCTAAGCTTTATTCTATTGTTTCTCTTAGTTAGGAGAGAAGGGAAGAACTCCATCAGAGTTCTCCTGAAACTCCATTGGTTTTGGTTTTATATTATTTATGCTTTTGCATCTATTCTTTCTATGATTTCTGTGACAAACTTCATGTATGAATAGATCCACCTGTTAGGTTTAGGATTCATATAGGTTATGAAGGATTAACCCGAAATATAGAACTGCTAAATTGTGATATTCATCATAGGATTGTTCTTACTGCTTGTGTTCTAGAGTCATGAACTAGAACCCTGATCTTAGACTCATTAGGCACAATTGCGAACGCTTGATCTTTTCTTTTCTCTGAACTGAATTCTATTGAGGTAGGAATGCTAGAAACATACGAGAGTTGATTTAGGAACCCTAGTGAACACATATTCAACCCGATCGTAAAGCTTGCTAGAAGCAATATCGGTCGATGATCCAATAGATTAATTGACTGATAGGTGTATCGATCGATATTCCTATAGAATAATCGATCGACACTTTGTTGTGATCAATAAACAAGAGTTGAGATCCAAGATTTGGATATTAAACTGTCTATACAACGGAAGTTGTTAGATTTGTACTCCCAGTTGAGTTCTATAATATCTTGCAAGCAACAATTAGCCTTTATATCATTATAACCCTGATTACCTGAATAGAAACTCTAGATCTAGCAAACCATCATTCCGTCAAACAACTCTCTGCCAAGCTGAATAATTTTCTTGTTCAACTTGTTTACTGCTTTATTTACTGCTTTATAAACTATTAACCTAGCTTAATCATATAACTATTAGATCTAATTGGTTCCCTAGCTCCCTGTGAATTCGATCCCTGAGTACTACAACTCGACCTCTTATTTGAGAGAGTATAAATCACTCATTTGGATAATTTGAGTGATATCAATTACAAATCTGCACCTCTAGGTCTCTTACAATTCCTCCTGAGCTCCTCTGAGAACAATCTACATAAGTGAATGACTCCTTGGAAGTCTCCACCTTCCGACCCAGATGGTCTTCCATAACCCTAGGTAGGATTGATACCACTCAAATTATCCTAAGGAGTGTTACTCTCATCAAAAGAGATTCAGATGTAGTACTTAGGGATCGAATCCACAAGGAGCTAGTGAACAATTAAATCTAGTGTTTATTAATTCTAAGAGTTGTAAATGTTTAAATGAAATAGCAATAGTAACAAGCGAAGCAAATAGTAAATGTAACTTGGTTGGAAATGATATTAGATGCAGGGCCACTATTCAAGTGTTGGAGATTATAATATCTATAGATGCATATTTGTTGCATGCATGACATGTGTGGGAACCAAAATTCGCAATGTCGATTTCGGTTTAAATAAGAAAACTAGGAAAACCCTAATTTCCCAGAGGACCCGGATATCTGTTAATTACCACACGTCAAGCAATCAGAACACGAGAACAACAACGATAAAAATAAGAAATCGAAAACAGAGCAAAGAAGATCTTATTCCGAATCTGCGTATGAGCGTTTACAACAAGGTATAAGCCTGGGCTCGAGAGCTGTCGGCGAGATTCCTAGTTTTAGCAACCCTAAGACGGCTAAACCTAATTGAGTCGCAGCTCGAAATAACAAAAACGGAAAATTGCCTAAATTGCTCTAAGTGCTAAGTTTGCTCTGAAAAAGTTCTCCCCTCTGCTCCTCGCCTAGGACTCCTTATATACTAGCTCCAAGGTCGGTTTACGCTTTTACTCTTCTGCCCTTAAGCCGTCATAGCATAAAAATGGAGATATTCCATTTTTCCCGATCTTCACAATTATCTTCAAAACTTCCGTATTTATCCGCGGAAACTTGACATTTATCCTTCCTCGTGGGCCAAGCGTGAACCATGCTGTGGTTCACGGGCTTTTGGTTAAGAAAAATCGTAGGATGGGCCTCGAGTCGTGTTTTAGGTCCCTTTGGGCCGTCTTCCGACTCGACACGTTTACTACGAGTTTTCCGCGGTTTCTAATCCGTGAAGTTTGATCGATGAATTAGAATAGCGGGAAACATGGACTGAGCTTGCTACGGTCTTTGGGAGATAGCATTCGAAGGTTTGACGAGAATGCAAGGACTGGTGTCGTATCGATGTTCGGAAAGGTTCAATCGCTACACAGCGACCGAACTTTGGCTCGAGCCCGGTCGCTACGTAGCGACCGAGCGAGACGAGTGCTCAGTCGCTACGTAGCGACCGAGCTTTGGCTTGAGCTCGGTGGCTATGTAGCGACCGAGCGGGACGATCGCTCGGTCGCTACGTAGCGACCGAGCGAGACGATCGCTCGGTCGCTACGTAGCGACCGAGCTTTGGCTCGAGCTCGGTCGCTACGTAGCGATCGAGCGGGACGATCGCTCGGTCGCTACGTAGCGACCAAGCGGGACGATCGCTACGTAGCGACCGAGAGGGACGATCTCTCGGTCGCTACGTAGCGACCGAGCGGGACGATCGCTCAGTCGCTACGTAGCGACCGAGCGGGACGAGCGCTTGGTCGCTACGTAGCGACCGAGCTTGGCTCGGGTTTGGTTGCTGCATCGCGATCGGACGGCGTGTATGCGCGGTGACCGAGCTTGATTTGTTCGGTTTGAATCCCAAAGGATACTTCTTCGTAAAAAGTTCGTATTGGTTATTTTTACGAAAATTACATCTCTCCTTTTACTATCTTTTTCGGAAATACGATCTCCGAGGATTTTCGGGTGGTAATTCCGTCGTAACTGTTTTTGACCCCAACAGTTAGCCCCCCAGCCCGTTAGGATCATGCATCGTAGGATCCTAGCGTGCGGTTAGGCATGTTTGGCAAGTTAGGCGTGATGGATGGAATTAATATCCGAAAGTCCGAGCTTGAATAGTAAATCCTCATGCCTATAAGAAGGGAGGTAACTTGTTCCATAATTTTTTCACTTTCTTGTCTTTCTCTAAGATCTTTTTTAAGAGAAACTTTCTGTCTTTTCTCCACCCTTTTCCTCTATTCTCTCAGGAGAAGTGTAAAGATGTCGAGCAAGAAAAAGATTGCAAAAAAAGGGTCTTCGTCCGCGAGTCCTTATGAAGAGCTCATCGTTCCGAAGATGGAGTTCGTGCCTCACTCGGTGCATCCTGCCGAGAACAAGGCATGGTGGGTTGCTCATTATGGCTCGTTGACCCCTCCCAAGGAGTAACCGTTCCCGGTCCTGGTCCATCGTGGAGTCGAGAAAGGGGATGCAAGCAGGAGTACCGACGAGTTTCTCGCGATCATGCGATCTTTCTACCATATCCCGGATGCTGTGGAATTCCGGGTTCCCCGCCGCGGGGAATGTGCTAACAGCCCCCCAGAGGGTTACTTTACTTGCTACGAGGCGTTCGTAGTGCGTTGTCGCCTATGGTTCCCAATACCCGAAATTCTCGTCCGAGTGTTGGATCGTTTCGAAGTTGCGATAAGTCAGTTGACTCCCCTTGCCATTCAGCATCTTATCGGGATCCTGATTCTAAGCTACGAGCATGGCCTTTCCCTTTCCATCGATCATTATGAAGCGCTTTTGAGACTTCAACTTGTCACAGATACGAATAAGCATACGCTGGCCCGTCGGAAATTTATGTCAGTGGTTAAGAAGTTCATTTCGAACTTCAACTCGTGGAAGAAGTTCTTTTTCTTTGTTCGTGTAGACGCTGCGTCCGTCGAAGAGAGTTGCATTCCACTGTTCCGGAGGTTGCCGAATGATCGTCCCTTCATCAACCCTCTTGCTCCGTTCCCCGAGGACATCATTGCGGTGAGGGATGTTCTCAGGAACGGTCCTTTCTTCTGGACTTCTTTTACGCCGAAGAGGGTTCGGAAGGCATTGAGATTCGTGCAACCCGGTCCTGCTTTGGCTGCGGACATGGGAAGCGACTCCGAACCCGACGACCAGAATCCCGTCGAAACTCCAACAGCTATGCCGGAGTCGAGCTCTTGGAAGGGAAAAGATGTCGATCTTGGCGACATAGAGTTTTCGATGGATGACTCTATGCTTCCAGGATGGGATCCGAACCTTGCTTACGGCGATGGGAGTGGTTCGAGTGAGGCCCCTATTCCAGATTTCGATGATTTCTTCGCTGGTCTGCCACCGGGTTTCGATGCTCCTCCTCCTACGAAAGAATCGGCGAGGCCGAGAGTCGTTGCGGAAGGATCTCGCATCATCAATGGGGTTAGTTTTTTGAGAATTTTTTGGTGATTGTCCTATGTATATATTTATAACATGTCAATCGATTTTGCAGGGCCTGAGCTTGCTGGGCTCGGCCATTGAGGGGGGCCGTAGAGAAGCCATGGTCTACCACTTTAAAGCGGAGAAAGCGGAGCGGGATCTCGCTCGCGTGCAAGGCGAGATGTTGGAGCGAGAGGCGCAACTTACTCGTGATCATGCACGGGCAATCCGCAAAGCGGAAAGGAAAGGCAAAAGGGAAATCGTCGAGGTGATGAAGTCTCGTGCCTCTCAATTCCAGGTCGAGTATGGGAACCTCAAGAATGCCTTTACCTCGGTGGGTGACTTTCGCGAGTGCCGTGGTTCGGTCGGAAGTCTTTGGAGGACTTGAGCCGAAGACTATGTGTTTGAAGAGGAAATGAGCTTGATGAAGAGTGGGATGAATGAACGTGCCCATGCCGAGGCGCTTATCCCTCCGATCGACGAGCGGATTCAAGGGTTCTGGGATTCCATCCCGGTTTCCCCTGATACCGAGGAGGTTCCGACCGGGTTTCCCGATGGTGGCGAGGAAGTGGAACGTCCCGCGGATGCGTTTGGTGCTTCGTTGTCCGGGGACTTTGACTTTGGATTAAGAGGGATGGATTAATTATCCTTTTATCTGTTTTCGGCCGAGTGTGGCCCTTTGAATTTGGACTTCGTTTAGGCCTAGATGGCCGTATTTGTATTTACCGGGACTGGCCGTTGGTGGCTTTGAATCCCTTGCCGCTTTACGCGGTTTATTTATATGATGAATGTTTTGTTTCGAGTTTTCCTAAGTAGGGTCGAAGTAAATATGAGTTGTCGTCTCGTATTTTCGTTCTGATTAGACGTTCAATCTGTTGGTTCGTTCGTGATTTTCGTAAAAATTTACTTATCTTTACGATTTTCGAGAACATTGAGATACGAACGGAGAGACATGGTTTAGGATCTCGTATCTTTAGATATCATATCATGCCTTGAGATGTTTGAGACCAGAGCGTTGGGTTTAGGGCAAGACCTAGGTTTACTTTCGGTTAAGGTTTGTGCGGTGACTAGCCGGCTATCGTTTTTCCTGTTGCGATTTCCTCCTGATTCGCATCGATTTAAAGTCCGCGATATGTTCTCGGCTTATATGACTTGTATGGTACGAATCGAGCATCTTCTCAGAATCAACTGGAAGTGCTTATCCAAAATTTCGGATCTTTGTTGTAGCGCGCTTTTGTCCTTGTGCTGGACGTTTTTAACGATCAAAAGAGGGATCGAATTGCGTTTGTTTAAGACGGCTGGCGTGTTCGTCGGGGCCAATCGACGAACGGGGAGTAAGGTTTTTGGTGGTCGCGTTCGGATAATTTGTTAGCATTGTCCTCAAATTTTAACTTTTGCGACGTCTCGCAGTTATTTCGAGGATTATACGTGTATTTTTGCGTGTTTGAAAGATGATAATCTTTATGATTTTTGGGCCGGAAGGGGCCGCAGACAAGAGTCTTAACGTTTTCAGGCGTGTCCTGAAAGTTTCTTTTGTGTTTTACTGAAGCGTAAACATTTTCGATAAAAAGGACAACGTATATTGTAGTAAAAGTTTTTGAAGTTTCTAAAAACTCGATTACAATAATGAAGATTTTTCTAAGTGGGAGTATACGAGTATACGCACCCATTCCCCCCCCCCTTTTTAGAGAGGGGGATAGCTGAACTCGTCTTTTGACGAGCTGCCTACGTACCCCTTTCGAGGATCAAGCCATCTCGTAGTTCTGTTTCATGCCGCGAGTGTTCATACTCGGCGGTAGATGTCGCGATGTCTGCCTTGACCGTGTCGATCGTGGCTGGGTCGACGCTATTTTCCGGATGTTCCGGTTGAGTTGTCGCGTGGTCTTCGGATTTATGTCGAGCTTCGACGTCCGATGCGTTTGCGTCGATAGACGATTTTACTTCGTCTTCTCCCGGGGCGCTTTTGGCTGAAGATCGATCTATCTTCGCGCGATTGCCATTTGCAGAAGCCGTGATTTGCCTTAACTTATGCTCCACGAGGAAGCATAGTCGCGACTATTTTTGGCATCCCCAGATGGCCGCGACTCCGCTAGGCGTTGGGAACTTGAGACCCAGGTGGTAGGTTGACGGAACTGCCTGCATGGCGTTGAGCCATGGGGTTTCCATGATCACGTTGTAGATAGCGGGATGATCGACTACCGCGAATTCGACGATTTTCGTGATCTCCTTGGCCATGACTGGCAATTGGATTGATCCGAGAGTCATCGACACTTCGCCTGAAAAACCCGTGAGCGGTTTTGGCGTCGGAATTACTTCTCCGAGTTCGATACTCATCCGCTTGAGAGTGTCGCGGAAGATTACGTTGACCGTGCTTCCCGTGTCGACGAGTACCCTTCCGACTTCTAAATCTCGTATGACGAGATCTATGACGAGCCGGTCGCAGTGAGGTTGGTCGATACCGCCGGCTTCTTCCTCTGTGAAGGTGATCGAGCAACTTTGGCCGTCTCGAGGAGGGGACAATGTAGGCCAATTTGCACTTGACTCTGCCTTCCGTTGGTAAGCCTTGATGGCCGACACGGTATCGCCGCAGTATTGTGATCCTCCGATGATCATATTGACTCTGCGACGATTGTTATCGTTCCCTTTGTCATCCGGCCTCCTACCGCGTTTATCCCCAGGTTGGTTTCGTTGAGGGGATTTTTCAGCGGGCGGATTTCTATCCGTCTTTGGAGGCCGATCAGGATCGAGGATGAGATCCTTGACGCTAGTTACTTCCGAAAGCTCTCCAGCGAGCAGCTTCGCGGCCAGTCTTGCTCCCATGACTTTGCAGTTGGTCTCGGAGTGTCCTCGGGATTTGTGGAACTCGCAGAAGGTGTTTTCGTCATACCCTTGATTGCGAGTCCATGTGTTGCCCGTGGTCCGGCCTTGATCCGAATTGATCGCATAGTTATGCGCCCCTTGGAGATTTTCCCCCTCGTGATGGATGTACTTGTCATTACGAGAGTTCTTCTTTTTCCCCTTCGGATCTGCGTCTTTCGAGGATGGTCTTGCCGGCTTATGGTTTTGCGATAAGACTTTAGTTTCTTCCTCGACTATGGTGTAGTCCGTTGCTTTGTGGAGGGCGTCCTGGATCGTTCGCGGTTTGTCGAGAGTTATCCATTTTCTGAATTTCGACTTGTACCAGAGCGTCTTTCTCAGCGCGTCGATGGCCACTTTGTCGCTTATCCCGCTGACCGTGGACATTATCAGCTTGAACCGACTGATAAACTCGCGGAGGGGTTCGTCTTCCCTCTGGGAGAGACTCCAGAGGTCAACATCGGAGGTTTCTCTGTCTATGAATACAGAGTACTGTTTGAGAAATTCCGATGCGAGCTGTCGAAAACTCCCGATGGTGTTGCGACGAAGGCGTGCGAACCATTCGAGCGCTGCTCCTTCAAGATTTTTGACGAACAGGCGGCAATAGCCGGCATCTTTTTCGCCGTCCTTCAGTCTTGCTCTTCCCATCGCGATGTGGAAAGCCTGAAGGTGCGCTTTTGGATCGGTCGTACCATCGTACTTCAGTACTTTGATCTTTCCCGGATCGGACACCCTCATGTCCGAAATGCGACTGGTAAAGGGGGTCTTTCGAGCTCCTTCTAGCAGTCAATCGATCTCGGGGGCAGCACTAGTAGCATGATGGATTTGAGACTTTACGGCTCTCACTTCTGCCGCAGTCTTGGTGATGTAGTCGCGAAGATCGCGGATGTCCGATGTCTCGTCAGTAGATTTCTGAGCCTGTCGGCGTTTACTGCGAGTAAGCTCGGTTTGCCTTTCAGCCAGCTCCTCCTGTTCGTTCCAATAGGCGATCTCTTCTTCTTCCGTCATTGGTTTTTCGAACGGGGAACCTTCCCGAGCAGATCGGCTCCTGGTCCTTCTTGGATGTCTGTCGACATCCTCGTCGGTGTCGTTGGAGACATCGCTAGGATCCAGGTCAATGTGTTTGGCTTCGTTATCCTCCGAGTCCTTTGCAGGGGGCGGAAGACTTTCAGAGTTCCCCTTTTTGATGGGAGATTTCTCGCTAGGGTTTTGACCGGAAGGTCGTTCCCGCGCGACTCCTGTTCTATCGAGTGGGGTGGCGAAGTCGAGCCTCTTCCCGTGGATTTTGGTGGTTCCGCGGGGACGAATTGCTTGGGTCCTTTCCGTTAAGGTTTCAACTTGTTTGGTCAAGGTATTCACGAGCTTATCCTGTTCTTCCGACCTTTTCTCATAGGTGGCGAACATCTTTTTGAACTCCTCGAGCGTCGCGGCGTTGGCTTGCGCGTTGGCTGCGGATACGTCCGCTACTGGAGTGTGGAGATCGGTGCCGCTGCCTCCGTTAAGAGCAGTTTGCACGTTATCCGCGTCGTTGGTTGACATGTCTGACTGTGTGTGGCTTTTGCGGGTTAGATTGATTCGTACCCCCCCTCCTTCTAGCGCCAAACTGTGGGAACCGAAATTCGCACTGTCGATTTCCGTTAAAATTAGGAAACTAGGAAAACCCTAATTTCCCAGAGGACCCGGATATCTGTTAATTACCACACGTCAAGCAATCAGAACACGAGAACAACAACGATAAAAATAAGAAATCGAAAAGAGAGCAAAGAAGATCTTATTCCGAATCTGCGTATGAGCGTTTACAACAAGGTATAAGAGCTTTGGCTCGAGCTCTGTCGCTACGTAGCGACCGAGCTTGGCTAGGGTTTGGTTGCTGCATAGCGATCGGACGGCGTGTATGTGCGGTGACCGAGCTTGGTTTGTTCGGTTTGAATCCCAAAGGATACTTCTTCGTATTGGTTATTTTTACGAAAATTACATCTCTCCTTTTACTATCTCTTTCGGAAATACGATCTCCGAGGATTTTCGGGTGGTAATTCCGTCGTAACCGTTTTTGACCCCAACAACAATATCATGCTTGTTTTGCTTGTTAAGACCACAAATATTCCAGAAAACCCCCGTCATTGATGATGATGTTTTTTGGAACGACCCTTATTTTTGTTACTCTTCTTCTTATTGCTCAGACTTTTCTGTGAAGGATCCGGACCAGGAGAATTGGAGCCACTTTTTCCATCCATATGCAGTGACTGGGAAGCCCTAGCAGAGGCCCTTGTCACTGTTCCATGTATTTCTTTTTGTTTGCTCAACTTTTGATTTTTTCTCTCCACCCATTTTGCCATTTGGCTCTCAACCTTATTGATACGCCCAAATTAGGAAGGATCGCTCAACGAGACTTTGGATATGAACTCAGGCAGTTGAATGAGAACTGATGGATTGAATGGTGACAAAATAGGGGCGGAGAATCTCTTAATACTACCGAACTTCGATTGTTGCTTTATATAACGCCCAAGTCTAGTAAAGGAAGGGTTGTCTACTTGGAGATAACCTCAACAAGCAACGAGAAGTATTCTAGACAAAGAAAAAAGAGATAAACTCATAAAAGGAGGAAAAATGAATGCCTTATTTCGTGGCTCTTTGACCTGATGATATAGGCTACAAGTTGTAGAAAACAAGAATGAATGTACTAAAAACAAGAAACATAGAAACTAGAAATGAAGCTTTGACTAAAGACCAAAATTAGTGATTGTTGTTGAATTATTTTTCCCATGCACAACCAAGACTTCTGTGGGAACCAAATTCACACCGTCGATTTTCATAATTGGAGAAAAGTCAAGAAACCCTAACTTTCCCTGAGGTCCCGGATTTTCTGCGAGAGCCAACGATAAGTGACCAAATAAATGCGGAGAATATGAAAAGATAAAAAACGAATTTATAGAAAAGGTAAATCTTATTTTGAATCCTCGTAAGAGCGTTGCGATCATTACAAGAGATAATAAAAAGCTTTGCCCACAAGATTTATCAGCGAGTTACATAGTTCTAGCAACCTAAAACCTTAATCCTAGTTGAGTCGCAGCTCGATAACAAAACATGAAAAAGACACGAAAAAGGTTTTGATTTGATTTCGGACTGAACCTTATGAAAGGCTTCTTACGTACCCCTTTCAAGGATCAAGCCGAACGTTGTTCGATCGAAAGATTGAACCAAGAGATCGAACTGCCTGTGCGAGTTCGTCTGGTAGTCAGGTGCCAGTCATAGAAACAGAACATGTCAAGAATAATGCCTAAAATTTCTAAGTGCAGAGAGTTCTAAGAGTAAAAAGAATTGTGTCTCGTTCCTAGTTTCGATAACCTAAGACTATAAAAACTCTAGTTGAGACGCAGCTCGATTCTGATAAACGGAAAGTAACCTATTGCTCTAGATGCTAAGTTATTTTCTCTGTCTCTCCCTTTTGAAGCCTCTCTTGGTTCTTCTAATATATCCCACCTAAGTCTGCTTGCGCTTTCCTTTTCTATCCTCGGGCCGTAGTTATCTCTTCTCGAGAATATTCCTTTTTTTGCTCCATCTTTATCTTCTTCTCCAAGGCTTAATATTTATCCTTTCCCGCGTATGGAAGTTAAACCGTCATGATATCCTTGGGCTCTTTTCTTTGCAGACGGGCTTGCTTCAGAGCTTTGGACCTTTGTTGGTTTGCTTACGGATAATTTCCCAAAGAGTCGTTCTTGATACGGCTTCGTCTTTGTTGAATACTCAAACCGGCTATGCGGCCCACGCGGTTTAATTTAACCATTGTCTTTTTGCACGGTCCATTTGAATTCGTAGAAAGACGTACTTTAGTTGTTTAATCGTAATTCTCCAACGGTAACATCAACGGGACGTCGAACATGACTGGCGGGTTATCCGTAAGCATTGTGACGACCGCTCCATGCCAGCCCGGAAGAATGAGGAGCTGATCGCCCTGTGGCGACCCGGAGAGACGAGGAACTGGTCGCCCATGGATACCACGAAGAAGACGTGTGCCAGTCGCCTGTGGCGACCGCGAGGGAGACGCGTGCTTTATGAATATGTCTGAGTAGTTCTTGCTGTTAGGTTTAGGTTTCTCAATAGGTTGATACATGTAATACTGAATTAAACTGTTGCTAGGGTGTTTAAAAACATAGTTCTTCATCTAGTTGTTCTCAAAGCTAAGTTTAGGATTGATCACCCTTTAAACTTAGATCTTAGGATTAATTAGAATCAAGCCATTGCTTGACCCAATACGTGAAAATAAACTAGTATGATCTAACTGACTAAATACAGACGAGAGTTGATCTAGTGAGTTAGAGAATATAAATCAAACTTGTCCGTAAAGCTTTCTGGAAGAAGAATCGATCGACGCAACGACATCTCTGGCGATCAAAATTTTGAAAAGTGTAACGATCGACGTTCTTAACGAATCATCGATCGACACTTTCTCGCGATTAACATACGATAATGAAATCCGAGATCCAGATTAGATAATCAGATTGATTATATCTTAGTTTGAATTCAAGAACAATTAATATCAATAAACCCCTAAAGACCCAACTTAAGTATTACTTATCATACCTAAGAACATACCTAAATCTAGCTATTCTCCCAACTATAAACAACCTCAAATAAAATCAATCGAGCAATTATTTTGCTCACCAATTCATTTAGTGCTTTAAAACCTATAAATCATTTAATCTAGCCTTAATTCGAATACTATAAATCTATTGTGTAATCCTAGAGTCTATGTGGATTTGATCCCTAAGTACTATATCGGAACCTCTTATTTGAGAGAGTAATTCACTCCTTAGGGTAATTTGAGTAATAACAAATTTGGCGCCGTTGCTGGGGACTTAAGTTTAAAGGGTTACTGAATCTGCTTCTGCTTAAGTTTTTCCTCTTCCCCTGCTGACACAGGTACTTAACATGGAAGACATGAATTTCGCCCCCGAAATATATCGACGCTCAGACAACAACATCGAGCGACGGGTCGACCGAAAAGTCGATCGACATTCCGCTAGCAAGTAAGTATGTTCTTACCTGTTTCGATAATGAAAAAGTAGTTGTAGGAGATCAAAAAGGTCGAGTATGCAATGCATCAAACCAAATTAATTATAGACATAGGGCTCCAATTCCTATTGGAGTAGCTGTTGTTTTGAATGCTGGCCGGAGCATCACCGAGCGCTTGGAGATTGCGACAGACCTGATCGGTTCTACACTAACATGTCTGCGATCTGTCCTCCAGCAATTCAAAGAAAAGACTTTGAACTGAAACCCAAATATTTTTATCTAGTAAGTCAGGACCCCTCTCATGGTCTTCCTCATGAAAACCCCATAGACCATATCGAAGCATTGAGGACTTTGTGTTTAACATCAATGTGCATGGAGTCTCTGAAGACTACCTATTTTGCAAACTCTTCCCGCACTCCCTTGCTGGAGATGCGAGGCACTGGCTGAAACAATTGCAGCCAGGATCTTTGACTTGCTCGAGTGATATCAAAAGCGTCTTCCTCAACAACTTCTTCGATGATGCACGAACCGAGGAATTTAGGAATAAGATCAATAATTTTTCTCAAGGCACTACTGAAGCTTTTAAGGCTTCTTGGTTGAGATTCAAAGCCTATCAGCGAGACTGCCCACACCATGGTTTTCCCGAAATCCAGCTACTTAATATTTTCTTCAGAGGTCTCGACTGGACATACCAAGCAACTTTGGACGCTGCGAGTCAAGGGAACTTCAAAACCAACACCTGAAGAAGCTACAAGGCTCATTGAAAATGTGGCGTCTAGCACTAGTGCCAAAAAGACTGATCTCGAGAGGAGGAAGATGGCCGAGAATTCGAATGGAGATCGGATATCTGAGGTGAAAGAAACGTCAGATTTAGTTCATGCTTTTGTGATTGGAGATGAGCAAGTTTGGTCTACCGATGAGAGTCAGACTTTTCTACGTGAAGGAGATGAAAAAGAGCATGTAGACCTCATCGATGAAACTGGCTTTCGCAAACAAAGACTTGCCGATCAGCAGCAAAACATAAGCTTCACAAGGACCTACAAGGCAGAACAAACTCATAAGAGCAAGCTGGAATATATGATGGGGCAAGTTCTAAAAGGCCAGCAGAAAATGAGTGCGGTTCTCGATGAAAAATTAGATTCCGTGTATTCTGATTTACATGAGAAGTTTGAAACTTTGAGTGAGCATGTCAAGAAATTGGATAGCCAAGTTGCGCATAACGCTGGGTTTGTCAGAAGGGATGAAGGATTCCTTCCTGGAAAACTGACACCAACCCAAGACGTCAAGGTTGTGCTGTGGTACTAAGAAGCGGAAAACGCCTTTCCCCGAGCACTGTAGAAATCACTTCTGCAGAAAAACCCCCTGAAGCTGAAAAGGCAACGATTAACCTCGATAAAGAAGAGGAGGAGTCGGAAGAAGATGTGGAAATCGATCGACAAGAACGGAATAATGACGATCGACCGACTATGGTAAATATCGATCGACAGAATGAAGACAATGTTGATCGACGCTCTACTCCTGCCAAGCCGGCAGTAGAGAGAGTGTATAGGATTTTGCCACCCTTTCCTCCTAACAAGATGCAAACTAAGCGAGAATTGGATAAAGCAATCTGCAAGAAAGCATTCTTTAAATCACGTTGGAAGTGAAGGAGACCTCTTCGTGGCGAAAGTACTTCTCAGGTTGACCCGAGTGCTCATCTCCCGGAAGTGCAGGAGATCTCTTCGTGGAGATTTTCGTACGATAACGTGGTACTGATCCTCGAGAACCCCGAGCGTCTCGCCTTAATCTGGCGTAAGATCAGGGAGAAGGGATGCGAGCTTCCATCTTTGGGGGACATGCGAGAATGCGACGCTTACGTTTGGATGGCGGTCGCGAATGCTAAGGTAATCTATCATGCGATTGCTTCTGACGTTTTATTTGGATAAAATGATGGCTGTCTGAACTTTATTATCGCTTTTGCTTAGGCTATGGAGGCGAGCAATGAATATGCCGCTTGGATGGAGAAGCGACTGGCTGACTTTCCGAGCAAAGAAGATGTCGGGAGTCATCTTCTCACAATTCAGCAACTTCGAGGTGAGTTGGAGGCCGTTCGAGTAACGGTGCAGCAGCATGAAGTCGAGATTGAGGGATTGAAGGGGAAGTTGGCTGATGCTGAGACGGAGAAGGTCTCTGTTCAGAATGACCTCGACTCAATGAAAGAAAAGAATAGGTTGGAGATCGAAGGTCGTGACGCGGCAACTCGCAAAGAGTGCGATCTTGCTTGTCATTCTTTGGCTCATGAATATGACGCGGTTCTGGCCGTAGTGAAGGATAAGCTTCAGAAATAGAAAAAGGAGACGGCTGCGGAGATTCGTTTGCAGGAGGTGCGAGCTCGTATTGAGGCTTTGACCGAGTACAGCGAAGGTGGTTTCGAGATCGAAGAGGAGTTGGAGCGTCTTAGATACCAGGAGGTCTCACTCGATGTTGATTATGGTCTTGCTTCGGTGTCGGATCCTTCCCTTAGTCGCCTCGAACTTCCTGAGGTTTCTGGTGACTCGGTCTATCAAGACTGATGCAAAAATTAATCTACTTGCTTTGGAGTTTGTAATTTGCTTCTTCTTTTTTCCCTTTTGGTTAGTTGAAGAAACATATATATGTGTTCAAAATGGATAATCGGATTAATACCTTTCTAATCGAATGCTTTGTTCAACTTTAGCTTCATTGAGCTTGTTTGTTTTATCCTTTAGAAGGCGTAGAAAACAGAGACTGATTAGGAATCTGTTTCGTGGGCCTTTATATGGCCTGAGGGCATAATCGATTGGGTGGGTTATGCTAGTAGTTCAAGTCTTCTAAGTGATAGAAGCCCAAACAACCAAACAAACTTTTGTCACTTTCCTTCTATCACTTAGAAGACTTGAACTACTAGCATAACCCACCCAATCGATTATGCCTTCAGGCCGTATAAAGGCCCACAAAACAGATTCCTAATCAGTCTCTGTTTTACGCCTTCTAAAGGATAAAACAAACAAGCTCAATGAAGCTAAAGTTGAAAAATCATTCGATTAGAAAGGTATTAACCCGATAATTCATTTTGAATACACATATGTTTCTTCAACAAACCAAAAGGAAAAAAAAGAAGCAAATTACAAACTCCAAAGCAAGCAGATTAATTTTTGCATCAGTCTTGATTGACCGAGTCACCAGAAACCTCAGGAAGTTCGAGGCGACTAAGGGATGGATCCGACACCAAAGCAAGACCATAATCAACATCGAGTGAGACCTCCTGGTATCTAAGACGCTCCAACTCCTCTTCGAGCTCGAAACAACCTTTGTTGTACTCGGTCAAAGCCTCAATACGAGCTCACACCTCCTGCAAACAAATCTCCGCAGCCGTCTCCTTCTTCTTTTTCTGAAGCTTATCCTTCACCATGGTCAGAACCGCGTCATATTCTCGAGCCAGAGAAGGAGGAGCAAGATCGCACTCCTTGCGAGTTTCCGCGTCACGAACTTTGATCTCCCGCCTATGCTTTTCTTTCATTGAGTGGAGGTCATTCTGAACAGCTACTTTCTCCGTCTCAACAGCACGCAACTTCCCCTTCAGTCCCTCAATCTCGACTGCACCCTGCAGCTCCATCACTCGAATGGCCTCCAACTCACCTCGAAGTTGCTGAATGGAGAGAAGATGACTCCCGACCTCCTCTTTGCTCGGAAAGTCAGCCAGCCGCTTCTCCATCAAAGCGGCATATTCATTGCTCGCCTCCATAGCCTAAGCAAAGGCGATAATAAAGTTCAGACGGCCATCATTTTATCCAAATAAAATGCCAGAAGCAATCGCAGGATAGATTACCTTAGCATTCGCGACCGCCATCCGAACGTAAGCGTCACGTTCTGACATGTCCCCCAAAGAAGGAAGCTTCCATCCTTTCTCCCTGATCTTACGCCAGATCAAGGCGAGACGCTCGGGTTCTCGAGGATCAGTACCTCGTTATCGTACAAAAATCTACACGAAGAGGTCTCATGCACTTCCAGGAGATGAGCACTCGGGTCAACCTGAGAAGTACCTTCGCAAGAAACCCGCAACAGCGGAGGAAGCCCCGAGCTCGGTGAATTCAAACTCACAAAATTGATATTCTATAGAGCTCGACGTCGGCGTCGATGAGTCGATGAATCGACGTCGTCATCAATAGCTTGATCACCGACCGAACCGGCTTAAGTGTTCGACGTCCTTCGGGCCCCACCAACAGGAACGGCGATCGACACCGGCCTAGCCATAAGGCCAGGAGACTGAGCCTGTGACCTTTTTCTTACAGTTGGTCCGCGCCGAGCTTTCTAAGCTCGTTCCAATGACCCGGGCTCAGAGGACTCGCCAGGACGATTGGGTAATACCTCCCTCTCCCTCGCTCCTGAACGAAACAGATTTGGAGAATTGAGGAACACTCAAACAATCTAGCTCGGATCTTTTCGAAAAAGAAGAGAAAAGAAAGATCAGCTTACTTTTGTTACGACGACCCTTCTCTAGTCGAACGGGAGCCGCCAGACCAGTAGGGGTAGCTCGGTTTTCACCCGGTGCAAGAGCGTAAGCAGCTCCAATTTGATCTACGGTAAATGCGAGCCATCGAGGGTTACCTCGCCGCAGAGTGGCGATTAGTCCATGAAGCTCGGGAGTCATAGGTGCAGGACAAAAGGGCTCTACAAATAAGTGGAGAAGAGTTAAAAAAACGCCAAAAGAGATCGAAGAGCAGAATTCACTTTGAAAAACAAAAACTTACCAATCTCGTCAGACCACTCCCTAGGGGTCCTTCCGAAATCAAAGTCGCTGACTGACGCTGGGTTAATCTTGAAGACAAAAACCTTCTCTCTACACCGGTTGTCCCTGTTAGGGATACCGTCTATGATAGAACGGCCGGCTCGAGGAGCGAGAATCATCGTGGCAGGGAAGCCACTGTTCTGCTTAATAGCAAACAGTTGCATTAATACCCCGAGGCCAAACTCGAGACCTTCCTCCCTAGCTCGGATCCACGAAGCCAAGAAGTAGCGGTAGAAATTAGGCGCCATCTGGGCAAAATCCATCCTAAGCTCCGCAAGCGCCTCAAGAAGAAAACGAGGAGGAGGAAATGACAAGCCTCCGTCTCCGAAATGCGACATGTAGGCCCTGCAGTAGCCCGACCTCACAGTGATGCGCCCTAAGGAACGAACACTCGACCGGTAAGGAAATATATGGATTTGATCCGTGAGGAAGGAGAACTGATGGAATGAACGGTGACAAAAATGGTTGTGGATGGCCCAATGATACTACCAGAGTGCTTGATTGTCGCATGATATGACTCATAGGTCCGACAAGGAAGCAAACTCGATCTGTTGCCGGATGTGACGCACCGGTCCAATAAGAAAGAGGCGTTTAACTTGGAGCTAACCACACCAAGAAAACTAAGAGGTGTTCTAAACAAAGAAAAAAGAGATAAACTCATAAAAAGGGAAAACAATCTGATTTATTCCTTGGATGTGATTACATATTTATACTAGTTTGAGTCAAAGAAAGACTTAAAGAGTTTGTGGAAAATCACACCTAGAAAATGAAAGACTAGAAAATATTAAAAAGAGTCAAAGACTCTTGATTTCCAGATCTGAATGAAAATGACTCTTCAGCTGATATCCAGGTTCATTCTGGTCGTGCTGGTCCATGATGGGAAGGATATGACACATGCGGGATGATCCACAGACACGCCCGACACTCCACATG
The DNA here is from genome assembly GCF_020379485.1 of Brassica napus. Taxonomy (NCBI): domain Eukaryota; kingdom Viridiplantae; phylum Streptophyta; class Magnoliopsida; order Brassicales; family Brassicaceae; genus Brassica; species Brassica napus. The sequence goes on from NC_063435.1 coordinate 18,281,311, forward strand.
ACCCGCCAGTTGATTTTTATGACCAAGATGTCTACTGGTGTGAGACAAGTCATCAGACAGTTGAGTTTCCATTCCTTAGTGAAATATAGATGACAGAAATCCATCAATGGGTCGGGCACTGAAGCAAGGACGTCGGGACAGCCTTCGGGACACGCCGGACGCACCAAAAGGGCCATAAGAGAAAATCTGTGAACATCTTCGGATTCTTCTCGTCCCAAGTTGAACCTGTCTTGACTATCAGTCTTAGAATGTTGAATTGGCTGGTAAAGAAGTGAAGTAGGTCGATCAAATCCATCTCTAGGTCGTGGTTCCAGACTAAGCTCCAATACGGACGTTCGTGGGTGAATACGATGGACAGCACACGCGGTACGGTCGGGGTGATCAGATGGGTCAGTATGGACGGTCTGATCAGCACGATCCAAAAGGAAATTATGTTCAGAATGGACAGAATGATCAGATGGAATGACATGGGCAGTAGGACTGGCATGATCCGACATGAAAACCTCGGTTTGGTCGAGCTGGTAAACAAGAAGTCTACCTTGGGCCGTGTCCATGAACCAAACAGGATGGTGCTCGATCCAGGGCATATCATACCCTCCCTCTTCAAAAGCATTTGTCCTCAAATCCATTTTACCTGAATCAAAAGAAAATGAATCAGACAAAAAGAATTTTAAGAACAAGTAAAATTCGTTGAAGGATAAATTTGGAGAGAAACTTAATTCCTTGGAGTTTTGAACTTGTTTTCCTCAAGTATTTCCAGTTCCATGTTCCAAGAACACAAGTGTTATGTCGTCCTCGTTTGCTTGCTTCCATCAGAAACTGATCCTTTATATGCACTTTCAAAACAACTAGACAAACCACATCAAATCTACGAAAGAAATAATCAAAGGGTTTCTCTAACCTGAAGTCATCAAAAACAGGATCCAAGCTCTTAGGATAATCATCAAGAACGTGAGCAAACTTCAAACAAGTAAAATGTTTCCCAAAACTCAGTTTATCGATATCAAAATCAGGCCGAGCTGTGAAACTGTTAGGAAAAGAATGATACAGTGCCAATTTCGAAAAATTCTCATCATGAATGAAATCAAATTGATTTTTTTCCTAAGCAATTTTGGTTCATGCCTTTTCCTAAACCAAATGTCTTTCAAAGCGCAGCTCAATGAAAACAATTCATTAAAAGGTTTAAACAAAACGTTTTTCAACCAAGTAAAGATGTGTTTTCTTTTGGAAATTCTCGGATTCAAAACGTTTTCATGATGAGCAGAGACAATCAACCCATGATACTTACAGTGCTTTTGGTTTGGACAGTAAGTTGACTGAGGAAACACCTTTGGTTCATGGAGGATCGGTTTTGGCTCAGGCCGCTTCTTTCTTGGGCCTCAATCTCCTTTTGAAGTCTGGTACTCGCGGATAAACAGACTGGAGAACCTCTGGTTTGGAAAACTCATAACTGCTTCCTCCTTGAAGATTTTCAAGTGATTCTAAGCCTCAGTAAATCCTTGGTTAGTTGGCTTTCCAGGGAAATTGGATTCATGACAAAAGACCTTTTGATTGTTGAGATATCCTTTTTGGACTGAACCCCTGTCGCTGGCATCTCCAAGGTAGCCGGCTTGGACAACAAAGCTTCTCCAAATCTCAGGCTGTTGGCCACGGTCAATTCTTTCATTTCTCAGAGGCTGAACCTGTCTTTCCTGGATACTCAAAACAAACACTAAAAGACCAGGATCAAATGTGCAAGACAAATACTTGTTCAAATAAAAAATCATGATATCTTTACCAAGAACAAGTAGCACACATTTCAGCTTGTCAAGATGCACATAAAAGTAGACATTACAGACCTGGATTTAATCAAGATATGCAACAATAGTATTCATTTTCAAGACGTGCATATCCTGCTCAACATCTGAACACACAAGCTAAAGTTCAGATTGAAAATCAACTATCAAAAACTCAAGATGTTTTCAAAGAAAGTGTTGTAAACCACAATATCATCAAGGCTCAAAACAACACAATTATCAAGAATTGATCTCAGAATATGCCATCATTATTCATCCGAAATGCGACATGTAGGCCCCGCAGTACCCCGGCCTGACAGTGATGCGCCCTAAGGAACGAACACTCTACCGGTAAGGAAAGATATGGATTTGATCCGTGATGAAGGAGAACTGATGGAATGAACGGTGATACAAATGGTTGCGGATGGCCCAATGATACTACCAGGGTGCTTGATTGTCGCCTGATATGACTCACAGGTCCGACAAGGAAGCAAACTCGATCTGTTGCCGATGTGACGAACCGGTCCAATAAGAAAAAGGCGTTTAACTCGGAGCTAACCACACTAAGAAAACTAAGAGGTGTTCTAAACAAAGAACAAAGAGATAAACTCATTAAAAAGGAAAACAATCTGATTTATTCCTTGGATGTGATTACATATTTATACTAGTTTGAGTCAAAGAAAGACTTAAAGAGTTTGTGGAAAATTACACCTAGAAAATGAAAACAAAGACTACAAAATATTAAAGAGAGTCAAAGACCCTTCATTTCCAGATCTGAAAAAATGACTCTTCAGCTGATGTCCAGGTTCATTCTGGTCGTGCAGGTCTATGAAGGTAAGGATAGGACACACGCGGGACGATCCACAGACACGCCGGACACTCCACATGACACGCCGGACACTCCACATGACCCGCCGGTTGGTTTTCAGGATCAATATGTGTACTGGTGTAAGACAAGTCTTCAGACAGCTGAGTTTCCATGCCTTAGTGAAATATGGATGAGAGAAATCCATCAATGGGTCGGGCACTGAAGAAAGGACTTCAGGATAGCTTTCGGGACACGCAAGACGCACCAAAAGGGCCATAAGAGAAAATCTGTGAACATCTTCGGATTCTTCTCGTTCCTAGTTGAATCTGGCGTGTATCAGTCTTAGAATGTTGAATTGGATGGGAAAAAGTAAAGTGGGTCGATCAAATCCATCTCTAGGTAGTGGTTCCAGACTGAGCTCCAATACGGACGTTCGTGGGTCAATAAGATGGACAGCATACGTGGTACGGTCGGGGTGATCAGATGGGTCAGTACAGACGGTCTGATCAGCACGATCCAAAGGAAAATTATGATCAGTATGGACGGAATGATCAGATGGAATGACACGGGCAGTAGTACTGGCATGATCAGACATGAAAACCTCAGTTTGGTGGAGCTGGTAAAAAAAACGCCACCTTGTAACGTGTCCATGAACCAAACAGGACGATTCTCGATCCAAAGCATATCACACAGTCTCCAGAGTTTCATTGTCGCCAGGAACTTCGATCTCGACGGCATAATCAACTCGCCAGAGTTCTTAGATGGCCTCGATATGTTTCACATCGATAATCGTTGGGAGATCAGGACTGAATTTTTCAGACGCCATAAATTCGAAACAGGAAGAAATACCAAGAGGAAGAAAATAAGAGAGAAAGTAAAACCGTTGTGTTGAAGAAGACGATATATTCAGTAAAGAATAATATATAAACATAAAAAATGGTTCCTGAAGCGTTTAATTTTAACCGGCCACGAACTATCGATCTCAACCACACGATTTGAAAAATGGCCGACAAGTCAAATCAAGCCAATGTGCGTGGTATCCCACTTCCCGAGAATCGCGACGACATTGGGTTATGTCAGTTCTCACCATTTCGGTTTCCCCATAAACCAAAAATCAGGGCACGAATCACCCCCCCCCCCCCCCCCCCCCCGAGGCCGGAATAAAAGAGATCTCCCGGGATATAGCTAGAGGCACGTTCCTCCGAAGTAGGAACCCGGAGAGCAACGAAAGGAGGAAGGGACTATCTCTTCCGCCACTCTGCCAGGTCATCCTCACCAACCGACGAAGCAGGACCCACTAACGGGGAGCTTCTTAAACACAGGACAGCGGTAGGGGAGCCATCAGTTCGCAGCCGGATCCCTCGCACGGCTCTGAGGAGCTGTCGGATCGAGAAACTTGAGAATCCATCCTTCTTTTCAATCTAGCCCTATCAGCCACCGCAGGAACAGAGGAAGCGGAGCGCTTAGACATAGTTCTGATAACTCCTATCCAACAGATCGTGGTAGTAAGAAAGCTAACCCACAAACCTAAGAAGCTAAGAGACTCGATCTACCAAGAGAAATCCGAAGAACAAGAAAAAGGACAAAAGAAAATTGTACCTGAATCAGAAATATCGTCGACGGATGAGCGAGAAATATAGAAAGAAGGAGGAAAAGAAAAGCCTACAAAGCAGAATCGGTTAGGAGCATTCCCGAAAAGCCGCATGCTTCATAAATTATGGGTTTCGACGAAGATTCAAAATTCAAATCATTTCCTTTTGACAAAAAGTGCAACATCAGCGAATCTCCTACGTTGAAGGAGAAATCTCCAAAATCGGGGAAGAATCGATAGAAGCTATCCAGGTGCCGAATATGAAAACTACATCAGGTCCTAACCCTGGTTTGGAACCTCAGGACGAACAAGCATGAGAAATCTCATTAAAATACTCAGAACCCTCCAGACCTGCCTCTACGATCATCAGGCCTCCTCTTCAGGGATTATCAAATCTCCAGGCTCCATCATCTCCAAGATACAGCTAAAAGTCCCGAGCTTCGCCATCTTCAACAAGAAATCAGCAGTTCAAGAAGATACCGCCAGGCCTCGGTCTACTACAAGGGAATCGGTCCTCCCCCGGGTTCAGAGTATGGCTCTAGCGTGAGAGGAACTCGGGATAGTGAGATTACTGGAGCAAAGTCCTGCCTAGTGGAAGCCTGCTGAGAATGAGCAACTCCGGTTGACTTGAGTGCACAGGTTATTCCCTGATTTTTGCTGACGAAATCGATAAATAATGGGCAAACTGTTGGGGAAAAGTACTCAGGTATTGAATTCCTCCGGACCCCAGGCAGGACACCGACCTCCCGGTCCCCACTAGGAGACTATGATATACCTTGGATTTGACCCATTTTTATCCATGGTATATTAGTATTTTACTATATATATATATCTATGTTTTCTACTCTTCTAGGTATGTTTTCAGGTTCAGGTGCATTTCGGAGTAAAGCTATGACTTTGGAGCATTTTGGAGCTAAAAGGACATTTCACCCGAGCTGACCACTTAGAGGTCAATGAGTGGAAGAATAATCGATCGATGCGCATCAGTGCTGACGATCGATATCAGGAAATGCCTCGACAGATGAAGATTAATATCGATCGATGTACACAAGTACCATCGATCGATGTCGAGACACCAGACGCGACATTTTGGATTCAGCAGACTTAAAAACCAAGGCCAAGCCAAATTACTAAAATGCCCTGACGAGTTTTTAACCTAGTAGAATATATACTGCAAGTGTTTTGACGGCATGGAGAGCTTTTCTTTTCTAGACCTAGTTTTGTTACAAGTTTCATTTGGAGAGAAGATCACTTGTGATTGGAACTCCTTGTTTCATTTTCTTATCATCTATTCTATGAGTTTCTATTTATCTATTGATATGAATTGCTTTGCTATGTCTGACTAGTTCAACTGTTAGATCCAGGGTTCAGATAGGTTTGTGGGATTAGCCCCAAACTATACATCTGCCTTGTTGTGATATTCATGATAGATTTGTATTCATTGCTTGTTTTAGCCTAGCTAACTAGAACTTGATCATAGGATTGCATATTCAAGCACCCTTGTTATCCCATCCTGACATCTATCTATCATATTAGGATTGCTAGAGAGGGCTAACCGCCAATTTAGAATCTTAGTAGAGCATTTTCATACTCGCGCATAGGCCTGGCTAGAACCCGTCGATCGATGTCCTCAACTGACAATCGATCGATGTTGGCAAAAGTGTATCGGTCGACGTCTTAATAGACTATCGATCGACACTCTCTTGTGTATGCATCTAACCGGTGAGACACAAGATCTAGTCTGTTAACCAGTGGTACATGCGACAGCTGATCACTGAGTTAAGCGAATGAGCTCTAATATATCATGCATTCAACAGTTAGGCATCTATAGGAATTATAATCTCCAACACCTGAATAGTGGCCCTGCATCTAATACCATTTCTAACCTAAGTTATAATTATCATTTACTCGCTCGTTACTATTGCTATTTCATTAAAACATTACAACCTTTAGAATTAATAAACACTAGATTTAATTGTTCCCTAGCTCCTTGTGGATTCGATCCCTAAGTACTACATCTGAACCTCTTTTGATGAGAGTAACACTCCTTAGGGTAATTTGAGTGGTATCAAATTTGGCGCCGTTGCCGGGGAGCTTTGATCGCCATTAGATTTAGTTTTCTTAATTTTTTTTCTTTTCTTTACCCCCTTTTTCTAATAATTTTTCTTTTTCTTGTCTTTTCAGGTGCATGCCCAACGGTACCAGAAGCAACAAGGAGAAAGACTTGCTGTTCTCAGACGATCCTGCTCATTTGGTACGCACCATCCATAGAGGTCAACGTTCCACATCGCTCGACGCAACCACTTCGTCATCGATCGATACGCATAATAAACCGTCAACCGACACCAGACCGTCATCGTCGATCGATCTCCATCGTTTGACAACGATCGATAATACACCGCATACGTCGATCGATACCGTGTCGTCAAAAATGGTAAACATTATTATTCTAACTCAGGATGAGAACGGAAACATGTATGACCAGGCCGGTCATATGCGTAATGCAACAGGTCAGAAAATAGATGCTCAGGGAACGGTAATCCCTGATGCTGATGCTACAGGAGCTGCTCAACCTGTAGATGAGGACGCTCGATCGAAACCACTGGCCGACTACAATCGCCCAGATGAGTACTATTCCAACAGGTCAGCTATTCGACTTCTGGAGATCCAGAAGCAGAATTTCGAGCTAAAGCCTCAATACTACACTCTCTTGTCGCAGATACCCTACTCTGGGTAACCGCACGAGCATCCTATGGACCATTTGGAACGGTTCGAGGATCTAATCGCTGCCATTCGGATGGAAGGAGTCCCCGAAGATTACCTGCTGTGCAAGCTCTTCAGATACACGCTGAATGGAGAAGCGATGCACTGGCTTAGGCAGCAACCCACAGGATCTTTAACATCCTGGAGCGACATCAAGAATGCTTTCTTACGAAACTTCTTTGATGAGGCGCGCGCTGAAGAACTTCGGAACAAAATTTCCACATTCTCGCAGAAGGCTGGAGAGTCTTTCTAAGATGCATGGATTAGATTTAGGTTCTTCCAGCGAGACTGTCCACACCACGGATTTAATGAAGTGCAGCTGCTAAGCACTTTTTTTCCGAGGTCTCGCCTTACAGTATCAAATGGCTCTTGATATGGCGAGTGATGGAAACTTCACTACTCGGAATCCGTTGGAAGCTGTGAGACTTATCGAAAACCTTGCTAACAGCAGCAGCACCAAAAACATTGACTCTGAACGGAAGAAGTCTGTAGCCTATATCGGGAAGGAACAGATGGACGAAGTAAGAGCTAAGTTAGATGTGGTGCACGAGCTTCTTAGGAAGCAAGTCTGTTCAGCTGAAGGAGAAGTAGCAGATACAGAAGGAGAAGAAGATGTGAACTACATCGGAGGTACCAGATTCCAGAAATTTGGAAACCAAGGCGGAAACAGAAACTTCTTTGGAAATGGCCAAAGAAGTAATCAAAGTTCACAATTTCAAAAACCCTTCAACAACAGCAAGAGCTACTCGAACTCTTACTACCAATATCCACCACCCCAGACTCAGGAAAGCAAGATCGAAGAGATGCTTGATCGAGTACTGTTGGGACAACAACAAATCACCGTGGATTTCAACGGTAAGATAGACTCTGCCTACAACAATCTGAACACCAAAATCGAGACCTTAGGGACTCAGGTGAGAAAACTTGAAACCCAAGTAATTCAGACGGGCGAGACTATAAAGAGGCAAGAAGCTTTCGCTAGAGAGGCAGGAGCCGACAAAGAAAAACACCACGTAAATGCCATCATAGATGATGATTTCTGGCAAGTGGTGAGAAATGAAAAGCTTGAGGAAGGAGATTTCGAAATCGAAAGCTCCATGAGTCTCGGCGGATCCCAATGGTGTCGACCGATGTCGATGAACTCGCATCGATCGACAGACCATGATGAAGATCGATGGACGGATTGCTCCAGTCATCGATCGACGTCGTCTGCCAATTCGACTAAATGCAATGCGGTTCGAATTCTAACACATGAAGAATTCGCAGCTAAGCATCCTCACCTACCTTCCCCTTTCTATGATAAAATCGATCGATCGGTTGAGCCAACCATCGATCGACAGAGTGAGCCCGACGTCGATCGTCACAACACACCTCCCATCGATCGACAGGCACCTCTGACATACCGAGTGCGGTTACCCTCAATCGATAATGATTACATCAATGCACTCAGACCACCACCTAAACCATTATCAAACCCACCCGAACCAAAACCCAACCCTTTAAATAGTTCACCAGAATCTGTTCAAGAAGAACAAGAATCTGAAGGGAGAAGGTTAAGGAAAAGAAAGGAGAAGATTCCTAAAAACCTTAAGAGAGAAGCTAACGATAAGGAGATGGATGGTTTCACTAAACGAGTCCTCAGAATCCCAATCGAAAAACCTTTTGATGAAGCTTACTTCCCACACCGATTGTGGATGTTCTTCAGAGAAACAAAGGTAATTGAGGAGGACATTAGGAGAATGTTTCATCAAGTCAGAGGAAAGATGAAACACATGATCACATTGACGAAGAAGAGTGATCCTGAGAAGTTTGCAATACCATGCGTAGTCAAGGGTGTTGAATTTCCCTATTCAATGTGTGACAGATGAGCATCAGTTATTATCCTCCCTAGGATCATGGCAGACCAGCTTGGTTTGACCATCGAACCCTCAACAGAATCCTTCACCTTCGTGGATCTTTCAGAGAAACGATCAGGAGGCATCATAAGAGATCTGGAGGTACAGATTGGTAATTCCATTGTCCCTGTAGATTTTCATGTCTTAGACATCGAGCTTAACTGGAACTCTTCACTTCTGCTTGGAAGATCTTTCCTAGCTACAGTAGGAGCTGTATGTGACATGAACAAGAACAAATTGTGTCTAACGCTCATAGACCCAAACATCCACTACGACCCCATCCGACCTAAGAGAAAGGTCATTAACTATGTGGATTATGGGAAAAAACTTGGCTTCATTGGCGCATGCCATTGTGGAGCAAAGTATGAATCGGAGTACGAAACAGAGTACTCAGAATCGATCGACACCCCAACCTTTCCATCGATCGATTCCAATGTGTCAATGGTGACCGATGACCACAACAACACGTCAATCGACGTAATACACCCAGTTCACCATTTCACCAAATCATTGTCACCAACATTTTGCCTTGCCTTCCAACCTCCAACCAGGAGAGGACATGATGATTATTCTATAGGCGGTTGGGCAGACAGTGGTTTCCATGAAAGTTTTGCAGTTGACACTGTAATTACTTCACCGAAGAATGAGGAACATACCGAGGAATACGATGAGGATTACTGGAAAGAACGTGCAATAGAAATGTCTTTGCAGGATAAAAGACTTGAAACACATAAGTTCACCAACACATTTCCAACATTGTTTGACTCTGTGCACTCCACATCGGTTGATACCCACCCTCGTCCAGCAAAACAACCGCTCACATCGATCGACACCCACAAAGGAACATCGATCGATATTCGCGCCGCAGCGAAAATCCAGGAGCAGGAGAATATTCCCTCCCCAACTAGGTTTATAGATACGTATATAAATCGTTTTGCACCTCCGAAACCACCTACACACATCTGAGCAAACACACAAGCAAAAAAGATGAACACTCTTCTTTCTACATCAACATAAAAATTCATGAAGAGCAATCATCTCAAGAACAAAAGTTCTGCAGAAATTACAATGTAGATCGATGTAACTGTATCTACATTGATCGATACTACTCTAAACCCTAATCTTTCTATTTCTAAATTGAATGATTATCCAAACATTGATTACGATTTTCTAACACCTGATGAATTTGGTATTTTCAGGGACACATATGGCAACGAACGTGCAATGGATGGAAGGATTTTACAACTGTCCAGAGAGGACATAGCAGACATCCTTCAAATAGCTAATGGACCTGACAACCTATTCTCACAGCAACGTGGCACTCCAGATGTCATTCAACAAGATCCTAACAACCACGCAGGAGTCGCCACAACAGAGATCAACCCAGATCTATCACGCCAACCAAAAGGGCAAGCATCGATCGACGGTACAATGGAGACATTGATCGACAGGGTAACACCAACGTCGATCGATATGGATGAACCAACGTCGATCGACAGACGGTATGAATGTGGGAACCACGCTTTCGACATGTATGGAATCAGAAAGTTCACTTGGGAACAAAGGGACGAATATGGAGTCTACAAAGATGAGCGTGGATACGCACGAGGCGCAGCTGGTGACATGATACCTGTCACAAAGGACAACATCAGGAAAATACTGGAAAGAGCATCTCTTTTTGAAGAGAGCCACATCTGTCTTCCAGAACATGCCACTTCCTTCACACCCACAAGACTGGCACCAGAACTCTACACCAAAGAAGAAATCGATGAAATGGTGTTTGGTATTTGTGGAGCTCAGGAGAAACTGGGAGAGGAGCTCAAAACATTGGTATAAGATACACATCAGCCTTTGGATAGGGGCTACAATGAGCTTTTCAGATGTATGACAGAAATGAGGACATAAATTGATAGTTTACGTCAGTAACTTGAGAAGGAAGCTACGATCTCAGCATCGATCAATGCACCATGTTCAACATCGATCGACGTCAGTCTTCCTACAGCCTAGACCCTTGCAGAACCGCGATGCTCAACAGAACACAGGGATGAATGGGAAGTCTCATACATCAACACGAGGATAAACGACGTTTACTGCCCTCTCAACAACAATGTGGACTGGCTAAGCACTAAAATCGAGCTACTACAGCAAGATCTGGACACCATTCACAAGAAAGACCAACATCCAGCCACATCGATCGACATGTGCAGCTTCACATCGCTCGACGCCAAAGTCTCAGCAATGAATGAGAGGCTGAGGACTTACGAGGATATGCATCACCGTTTTATATCACCAGTCATGACATATTTAAACAAATTTGTTTAGTCAATTACTTGAGGCCCAAAAAGATATTGAGAACATTACTAATCAAAGTTTTTTGCAGGCAAAATCAGCATCGATCGACAGGCTAAGAGGACCCTGGATCGATGGCGAGAAACCTGTGGAGTTACTTCCTTACACAGCAGCAGAAGTTGACAAGATCACATCCAAAATCTACACTGCTCTAGACACAATGGAGGAACGATTCGACAAACGCTGCGATGACATCTACTTTCCATTCGACAACAAAATCAGTGGACTAGACAACCACGCATAATGGCTACAAAAAGAAGTCAAAGCCATTCAGAGGCAACTCGCAGCTCAACATCAGATATCAGCATCGATCGACAGGACAAAAGCAAAACGATCGACGGCAACTCGCCGAGATCGACCAACGAACACATAATCGCATCGATCGACGCCGAGTCTATACCAATCGGCGAGCAGCTGATACACAAGACAGTAGAGTCAATGCAAAAGAAAATGACAGATCTTTCAGCATACGCCTATGACAACATAGGCTGGCACCAGGTCAGCATTGACAACATTCAAGAAAGGCTACAGAACATCTCCAATGTACTTGAGAAGATGGATGACAAATAGACAAGAAATGATGAGGCCACAAGAAGTTTCATTGCATCTTGGTCCAGAATGCGCAGAGAAGACGTGGATGCCTGCTTTCCAACAAGCAGCTGCTTCTCCACCCAATAGCCAATCACTACCACAGTCAAGCTAAATGACTATAACCAAGCGCTGAGTGGGAGGCAACCCACTATTAGGTATTTTACTTTGGTTTTATTAGCTAGCATTTAATTTCTTTCGTTTTATTTCTTTCAGATTTAGGAGACCCAAGTAGGAGGACTTGAATATCTACCGACGACGAGACGTCGACATCGTTCGATATAGGCAACCACACGACGATCGATGTAACACTTACACATCGATCGATATTTAATCCGGTCAGATGTATCTTACCTACTTGTTATATTTCGTAGATTATAAACTATTCATCATAACTCCGGCTCAGTTACACTGAGACAGTGTAATTTAAGTCTGGGAGGAGATTTACTGATATAATTTATTTTATTCTTATGTAAAAAAGGAATTTCAAATAAATTATGCTTAGCTGTTGAAAATTGGGACTATAATCCTATATTGATTTAAACATGAATATCTAAGCAATCTTTAGCACCATTTTAGATTTACTGATTGCAGATAGCACTAAAGATGCTAAAGCGGATCAACCTATCAACTACACACTTACGTTGAACCGTATGAAGTAACCAAAGCTGATTTCCAACACTAAACCTGACATAACCGCTTGTCTTGGGGCTTGGTATACATGGGATCGGATTCTTCAGACAAGTCTTAAAGGTAACGCCTGGTTTAGATTATTTATCACATTTTCTCTCTCTAGATTTCGACCCTAGATTAGTTAGTGAGTATATAAAATAAAAAATAAAAAAAAAATATATAAATAAGATCTATTGTTTAATTAGGATGAGTCTGAACAGGACTTGGTGGCTAAAACCATTAAGGCTTGATTCATAAAGACTCAAATAAAAGAGTTCGAAACGGGACTTGGGGGCGGCAATCTTCAAGGCTCGCTTTCGCAAAGAACTCTTGGATATAGGTCAAAAAGAAGTGAACAGAACTTGGTGGCAACCACCATTAAGTTTTGATTCATGGAAGCCTGTCCAATCTTGGTCACTGATCCTGCAATGGAAGCAGACTTTGACTCAAGAGAGAAATTTAGAGAGAAAAACTAGGAACTAACTTTTACCTTCAGCTCCAGATACCTGTCTGAAATCCTTGCATCCTGTGATCGATACTCCCAAGGTAAAGCATTCACTTTATATTTATGCTAAGAAATGAAATCAGTAGAGGGGATGTCAGACGTGAATTGATGAGTTGTGTTATGTTAGCAATGGTTGCTAAGCTAGGATATTGCATAGTGTGCTTTTGTGATTAGGACTTTTTAAATGTGGTTGCAAAATTGTTGAGGAAAGATTTCTATGTTTTTAAAATATTAAATCCCTAAATATTTTCAAACCTCATTCAGAGAGACTGTCTGTATGTTTTGCTTGAGGACAAGCAAAAGGGTAAGTCTGGGGGAGTTGATATACCTTGGATTTGACTCATTTTTATCCATGGTATATTAGTATTTTACTATATATATATCTATGTTTTCTACTCTTCTAGGTATGTTTTCAGGTTCAGGTGCATTTCGAGTAAAGCTATGACTTTAGAGCATTTTGGATCTTAAAGGACATTTCACCCGAACTGACCATTTAGAGGTCGACGAGAGGAAGAATAATCGATCGATGCGCATCAGTGCTGACGATCGATATCAGGAAATGCCTCGACAGATGAAGATTAATATCGATCGATGTACACAAGTACCATCGATCGATGTCGAGACACCAGACGCGACATTTTGGATTCAGCAGACTTAAAAACCAAGGCCAAGCCAAATTACCAAAATGCCCTGACCAGTTTTCAACCTAGTAGAATATATACTGCCTAAGTGTTTGACGGCAGAGAGAGAGAGAGCTTTTCTTTTCTAGACCTAGTTTTGTTACAAGTTTCATTTGGGAGAGAAGATCACTTGTGATTGGAACTCCTTGTTTCATTTTTTTTATCATTTATTCTATGAGTTTCTATTTATCTATTGATATGAATTGCTTTGCTATGTCTGAGTAGTTCAACTGTTAGATCCAGGGTTCAGATAGGTTTGTGGGATTAGTCCCAAACTATAGATCTGCCTTGCTGTGATATTCATGATAGATTTGTATTTATTGCTTGTTTTAGCCTAGCTAACTAGAACTTGATCATAGGATTGCATATTCAAGCACCCTTGTTATCCCATCCTGACATCTATCTATCATATTAGGATTGCTAGAGAGGGCTAACCGCCAATTTAGAATCTTAGTAGAGCATTTTCATACTCGCGCATAGGCCTGGCTAGAACCCGTCGATCGATGTCCTCAACTGACAATCGATCGATGTTGGCAAACGTGTATCGGTCGACGTGTTAATAGACTATCGATCGACACTCTCTTGTGTCTGCATCTAACCGGTGAGATACAAGATCTAGTCTGTTAACCAGCGGTACATGCAACAGCTGATCACTGAGTTAAGCGAATGAGCTCTAATATATCATGCATGCAATAGTTAGGCATCTATAGGAATTATAATCTCCAACAAATGAATAGTGGCCTTGCATCTAATACCATTTCCAACCTAAGTTACATTTATCATTTACTCGCTTGTTACTATTGCTATTTCATTAAAACATTACAACCTTTAGAATTAATAAACACTAGATTTAATTGTTCCCTAGTTCCTTGTGGATTCGATCCCTAAGTACTACATCTGAACCTCTTTTGATGAGAGTAACACTCCTTAGGGTAATTTGAGTGGTATCAGACTACCTGGGTCCCCTCTGGGAAGCACTCTGAGTCCGATCCCAGGGACCACCTGTAACACCCCCGAACCATCTTAGACATATGGTCGATGAACCGGCCAACAATCAAATAAGAACATGACCAATCGACCGTCCAACACCCAGGATTGGAGAAGAATGAGCCAGCCGGCCAGCCAACAATCAAACAAGAACATGACTGAACGTCCAACCCAACACCATGGTCTGGAAGCGCTACGTAATGGGCTAGGGATGATCCAGCCAGAGTCACAATACTTAGTCCACGACATAGATCAGTTCATCCACTAACTCGTTCCGCTGCGTCAAGGCACAAGGCTTTGCAACCTGTGCTTAGATTTAGCGTTTTCTGTTAGATCGAGGCCTAAGACTTTTCAACCCGTACTACGACCTAATGTTGTGTTAGACCGGACTAGTCAAATATCAGAGTACTCATGAAGTGCATATAAAACAATTACTTTTATTGATTTAAGAAATATTCATAAATTGAATAATTCAAGACTGGGCACGACCTAATACCAAATCGAGTCAACATAACTCAATTCACAATACCGTTTACAAAAGGCATGAAAATCTACACCGGCAGTTCTAACGTCCAGCTCCAAACGATCCGATCATCCTTACCTAAAGCGACCTGCAAAAAGGCGGAGTTGGGTGAGCAACCTAATGTTACTCAGTGAGCTGGTGGCCTCTACCCGCAACCTAGACTCTAACCCACACAACCCAAAATAATAATCAATCTAGCCCTAGCATGCAATAAATGCTAAGGCTATGCAAACCGTTACTAAGTTAGACTTGGCCTCTAGCCATGATCTAGCTTCAAGTAACGGGAACCTGCATTAAAATAAGTCAACAACGAATCCCTAGTTAACCATATATATGCATGAGTTCAGTACACATGTAATGTTAAATACTTAGCTTATACAAGTATCATTAACCGGTCAACCAACAATCAGACAAGAACATGATCGGCCAACCAATGATACCGCATATCTTATAATATCCACCACCCTTCTGATACCACTCAAATTACCCTAAGGAGTGTTATTCTCATCAAAAGAGGTTCAGATGTAGTACTTAGGGATCGAATCCACAAGGAGCTAGGGAACAATTAAATCTAGTGTTTATTAATTCTAAAGGTTGTAATGTTTTAAATAAAATAGCAATAGTAACAAGCGAGTAAATGATAAATGTAACTTAGGTTGGAAATGATATTAGATGCAGGGCCACTATTCAGGTGTTGGAGATTATAATTCCTATAGATGCCTAACTGTTGCATGCATGATATATTATAGCTCATTCGCTTAACTCAGTGATCAGCTGTCGCATGTACCACTGGTTAACAGACTAGATCTTGTGTCTCACCGGTTAGATGCAGACACAAGAGAGTGTTGATCGATAGTCTATTAAGACGTCGACCGATACACTTTTGCCAACATCGATTGATTGTCAGTTGAGGACATCGATCGACGGGTTCTAACCAGGCCTATGCGCGAGTTTAAAATGCTCTACTAAGATCCTAAATTGGCGGTTAGCCCTCTGTAGCAATCCTAATATGATAGATAGGTGTCAGGATTGGATAACAAGGGTGCTTGAATATGCAATCCTATGATCATGTTCTAGTTAGCTAGGCTAAAACAAGAAATGAATACAAATCTATCTTGAATATCACAACAAGGCAGATCTATAGTTTGGGGCTAATCCCACAAACCTATTTGAACCCTGGATCTAACAGTTGAACTACTCAGACATAGCAAAGCAATTCATATCAATGGATAAATAGAAACTCATAGAATAGATGATAAGAAAATGAAACAAGGAGTTCCAATCACAAGTGATCTTCTCTCCCAAATGAAACTTGTAACAAAACTAGGTCTAGAAAAGAAAAGCTATCTCTCTCTGCCGTCAAACACTTAGGCAGTATATATTCTACTAGGTTGAAAACTCGTCAGGGCATTTTGGTAATTTGGCTTGGCCTTGGTTTTTAAGTCTGCTGAATCCAAAATGTCGCGTCTGGTGTCTCGACATCGATCGACGGTACTTGTGTACATCGATCGATATTAATCTTCATCTGTCGAGGCATTTCCGGATATCGATCGTCAGCACTGATGCGTATCGATCGATTATTCTTCCTCTCGTCGACCTCTAAGTGGTCAGCTCGGGTGAAATGTCTTTTATGCTCCAAAATGCTCCAAAGTCATAGCTTTACTCCGAAATGCACATGAACCTGAAAAAATACCTAATAGAGTAGAAAACATAGATATATATATATAGTAAAATAATAATATACCATGGATAAAAATGGGTCAAATCTAAGGTATATCAACTCTCCTAGACTTACCCTTTTGCGTGTCCTCAAGCAAAACATACATGCAGTCTCTCTGAAAGAGGTTTGAAAATATTTGGGAACTTAAGATTTTAAAAACATAGAAATCTTACCTCAACAATTTTGCAACCACATTTAAACAGTCCTAATCACAAAAGCATACTATGCAATATCCTAGCTTAGCAATCATTTCTAACATAACACAACTCATCAATTCACGTCTGATATCCCCTCTACTGATTTCATTTCTTAGCATAAATATAAAGTGAATGCTTTACCTTGGGAGTATCGATCACAGGATGCAAGCATTTCAGACAGGTATCTGGAGCTGCAGGTAAAAGTTAGTTCCTAGTTTCTCTCTTTCTAAATTTCTCTCTTGAGTCAAAGTCTGCTTCCATTGCAGGATCAGTGACCAAGATTGGACATGCTTCCATGAATCAAAACTTAATGGTGGTTGCCACCAAGTTATGTTCACTTCTTTTTGACCTATATCCAAGAGTTCTTTGCGAAAGCGAGCCTTGAAGATTGCCGCCTCCAAGTCCCGTTTCGAACTCTTTTATTTAAGTCTTTATGAATCAAGCCTTAATGGTTTTAGCCACCAAGTCCTGTTCAGACTCATCCTAATTAAACAATAGATCTTTCTTATATTTTTTTTATTTATTATTATTTATTATTATTATTATTTTTTTTTAAATAAATATAACTAATCTAGGGTCGAAATCTAGAGAGAGAAAATGTGATAAATAATCTAAACCAGGCGTTACCCTCCAGACCTATCTGAAGAATCTGATCCCATGTATACCAAGCCCCAACACAAGCGGTTATGTCAGGTTTAGGGTTGGAAATCAGCTTTGGTTACTCTGTACGGTTCAAGGCAAGTGTGTAGTTGATAGGTTGATCTGCTTTAGCATCTTTAGTGCTATCTGCAATCAGTAAATCTAAAATGGTGCTAAAGATTGGTTAGATATTCATGTTTAAACCAATATAAGATTATAGTCCCTATTTTCGATAGCTAAGCATAATTTATTTGAAATTCCTTTTTACGTAAGAATAAAATAAATTATATCAGTAAATCTTCCCCAGACTTAAATTACACTGTCCCAGTGTAACTCAGCCGGAGTTATGATAAAAAGTGTATGATGTACGAAATGTAACAAGTAGGTAAGATACATCTGACCGGGTTAGATATCGATCGATGGGTAAGTGTTACATCGATCGTCGTGTGGTTGCCTATGTCGAACAATGTCGACGTCTCGTCGTCGGTCGATATTCAGGTCCTCCTACTTGGGTCTCCTAAATCTGAGAGAAATAAAACGAAAGAAATTAAATGCTAGCTAATAAAACCAAAGTAAAATACCTAATAGTGGGTTGCCTCCCACTCAGCGCTTGGTTATAGTCATTTAGCTTGACTGTGGTAGTGATTGGCTATTGGGTGGAGAAGCAGCTGCTTGTTGGAAAGCAAGCATCCACGTCATCTCTGCGCATTCTGGACCAAGATGCAATGAAACTTCTTGTGGCCTCATCATTTCTTGTCCATTTGTCATCCATCTTCCCAAGTACAATGGAGATGTTCTGTAGCCTTTCTTGAATGTTCTCAATGCTGACCTGGTACCAGCCTATGTTGTCATAGGCGTATGCTGAAAGATCTGTCAGTTCCTTTTGCATTGACTCCACTGTCTTGTGTATCAGCTGGTCGCCGATTGTTGTAGACTCGGTGTCGATCGATGCGATTATGTGTTCGTTGGTCGATCTCGGTGAGTTGCCGTCGATCGATTTTGCCTTTGTCATGTCGATCGATGCTGATATCTGATGCTGAGCTGCGAGTTACCTCTGAATGACTTTGACTTCTTTCTGTAGCCATTCTGTGTGGTTGTCTAGTCCACTGATATTGTTGTCGAATGGAAAGTAGATGTCATCGCAGCGTTTGTCAAGTCGTTCCTCCATGTTGTCTAGAGCAGTGTAGATCTTGGATGTGATCTTGTCAACTTCTGCTGCTGTGTAAGGAAGTAAATCCACAGGTTTCTTGCCATCGATCCAGGGTCCTCTTAGCCTGTCGATCGATGCTGATTTTTCCTGCAAAAAAATTTGATTAGTAATGTTCTCAATATCCATTTGGGCATCAAGTAATTGACTAGACAATTTGTTTAAATCTATCATGACTGGTGATATAAAACGGTCATGCATATCCTCGTAAGTCCTCAGCTTCTTATTCATTGCTGAGACTTTGGCGTCGAGCGATGTGAAGGTGCACATGTCGATCGATGTGGCTGGATGTTGGTCCTTCTTGCGAATGGTGTCCAGGTCTTTCTGTAGTACTTTGATTTTGGTGCTTAGCCAGTCCACGTTGTTGAGAGGGCAGTAAACGTCGTTTATCCTTGTGTCGATGTATGAGACTTCCAATTCATCCTTGTGTTGTGTTGAGCATCGCGGTTCTGCAAGGGTCTGGGCTGTAGGAAGACTGACGTCGATCGATGTTGAACATGGTGCGTCGATCGATGCTGAGGTCGTAGCTTCCTTCTCAAGTTGCTGATGTAAACTATCAATTTATGTCCTCAATTCTGCCATACATCTGAAAATTTCATTGTAGCCTCTATCCAAAGGCTGATGTGTTTCATCTACCAGTGTTTTGAGCTCCTCTCCCAGTTTCTCCTTAGCTCCACAAATCCCAAACACCATTTCATCGATTTCTTCTTTGGTGTAGAGTTCTGGTGCCAGTCTTGTGAGTGTGAAGGAAGTGGCATGTTCTGGAAGACAGATATGGCTCTCTTCAAAAAGAGATGCTCTTTCCAGTATTTTCCTTATGTTGTCCTTTGTGACAGGTATCATCTCACCAGCTGCGCTTCGTCCGTGTCCATGCTCATCTCTGTAGACTCCATATTCATCCCTTTGTTCCCAAGTGAACTTTCTGGCTCCACACATGTCGAAAGCGCGGCTCCCACATTCATAGCGTCTGTCGATCGACGTCGGATTATCCATATCGATCGACGTTGGTGTTACCCTGTCGATCGATGTCTCCATTATACCGTCGATCGATGCTTACCCTTTTGGTTGGCGTGATAGATCTGGGTTGGTCTCTGTTCTGGTGACTCCTGCGTGATTGTTGGGATCTGTTAGAATGACGTCTGGAGATTCATACTCTGCTCCACAATGGCATGCGCCAATGAAGCCAAGTTCTTTCCCATAATCCACATAATTAATTACCTTTCTCTTAGGTCGGATGGGATCGTAGTGGATGTTTGGGTCTACGGCGTTAGACACAATTTGTTTTTGTTCATGTCACATACAGCTCCTACTGTAGCTAGGAAGGATCTTCCAAGCAGAAGTGAAAAGTTCCAGTTAAACTCGATGTCTAAGACATGAAAATCTACAGGGACAAGGGCATTACCAATCAGTACCTCCAGATCTCTTATGATTCCTCCGGATCGTTTCTCTGAAAGATCCACGAAGGTGAAGGATTCTGTTGAGGGTTCGATGGTCAAACCAAGCTGGTCCGCCATGATCCTAGGGAGGATACTAACCGATGCTCCTGTGTCTCACATTGAATGGAGAAATTCAACACCCTTGACTATGCATGGTATTGCAAACTTCCCAGGATCACTCTTCTTCGTCAATGTGATCTTGTGTTTCATCTTTCCTCTGACTTGATGAAACATTCTCCTAATGTCCTCCTCAGTTACCTTTGTTTCTCTGAAGAACATCCACAATCGGTGTGTGAAGTAAGCTTCATCAAAAGGTTTTTTGACTGGGATTCTGAGGACTCGTTTAGTGAAACCATCCATCTCCATATCGTTAGCTTCCCTCTTAAGGTTTTTAGGAATCTTCTCCTTCCTTTTCCTTAACCTTCTCCCTTCAGATTCTTGTTCTTCTTGAACAGGTTCTGTTGAACTATTTAAAGGGTTGGGTGTTGGTTCGGGTGGGTTTGCTAATGGTTTAGGTGGTGGTCTGAGTGCATTGATGTAATCATTATCGATTGAGGGTAACCGCACTCGGTATGTCAGAGGTGCCTGTCGATCGATGGGAAGTGTGTTGTGATTATCGACGTCGGACTCACTCTATCGATCGATGGTTGAGTTAACCGATCGATCGATTTTTTCATAGAAAGGGGAGGGTGGGTGAGGATGCTTAGCTGTGAATTCTTCATGAGTTAGAATTCGAACCGCATTGCATTCAGTCGAATCGGCAGACTACGTCGAACGATGTCTGGAGTAATCCGTCCATCGATCTTCATCATGGTATGTCGATCGATGCGAGTTCATCGACATCGGTCGACACCATTGGGATCCGCCGAGACTCATGGAGCTTTAGATTTCAAAATCTTCGTCCTCGAGGTTTTCATTTCTCACCACTTGCCAGAATTCATCATCTACGATGGCATTTAAATGGTGTTTCCCTTTGTCGGCTCCTGCTTCTCTAGCAAAAGCTTCTTGCCTCTTAATAGTCTCGCCCGTCTGAATTACTTGGGTTTCAAGTTTTCTCACCTGAGTCCCTAAGGTCTCGATTTTGGTGTTCAGATTGTTGTAGGCAGAGTCTATCTTACCGTTGAAATCTACGGTGATTTGTTGTTGTCCCAACAGTACTCGATCAAGCATTTCTTCGATCTTGCTTTCCTGAGTTTGGGGTGGTGGATTTTGATAGTAAGAGTTCGAGTAACTCTTGCTGTTGTTGAAGGGTTTTTGAAATTGTGAACTTTGGTTTCTTCTTTGGCCATTTCCAAAGAAGTTTCTGTTTCCGCCCTGGTTTCCAAATTTTTGGAATCTGGTACCTCCGATGTAGTTCACATCTTCTTCTCCTTCAATATCTGCTACTTCTCCTTCAGCTGAACATACTTGCTTCCTAAGAAGTTCGTGCACCACATCTAACTTAGCTCTTACTTCGTCCATCTGTTCCTTCCCGATAGAGGCTACAGACTTCTTCCGTTCAGAGTCAGTGTTTTTGGTGCTGCTGCTGTTAGCAAGGTTTTCGATAAGTCTCACAGCTTCCAACGGATTCCGAGTAGTGAAGTTTCCTTCACTCGCCGTATCAAGAGCCATTTGATACTGTAAGGCGAGACCTCGGAAGAAAGTGCTTAGCAGCTGCACTTCATTAAACCCGTGGTGTGGACAGTCTCGCTGGAAAATCCTAAATCTAATCCACGCATCTTTGAAGGACTCTCCAACCTTCTGCGAGAATGTGAAAATTTTGTTCCGAAGTTCTTCAGCGCGCGCCTCATCGAAGAATTTTCGTAAGAAAGCATTCTTGATGTCGCTCCAGGATGTTAAAGATCCTGTGGGTTGCTGCCTAAGCCAGTGCATCGCTTCTCCATTCAGCGTGTATCTGAAGAGCTTGCACAGCAGGTAATCTTCGGGGACTCCTTCCATCCGAATGGCAACGATTAGATCCTCGAACCGTTCCAAATGGTCCATAGGATGCTCGTGCGGTAACCCAGAGTAGGGTATCTGCGACACGAGAGTGTAGTATTGAGGCTTCAGCTCGAAATTCTGCTTCTGGATCTCCGGAAGTCGAATCGCTGATCTGTTGGAATAGTACTCATCTGGGCGATTGTAGTCGGCCAGTGGTTTCGATCGAGCGTCCTCATCTACAGGTTGAGCAGCTCCTGTAGCTTCAGCATCAGAGATTACAGTTCCCTGAGCATCTATTCTCTGACCTGTTGTATTACGCAGATGACCGGCCTGGTCATACAGGTTTCCGTTCTCATCCTGAGTTAGAATAATAATGTTTACCATTTTTGACGACACGTTATCGATCGACGTACGCAGTGTAGTATCGATCGTTGTCGAACGACTGGGATCGATCGACGATGACGGTCTGGTGTCGGTCGACGGTTGGTTGTGCGTATCGATCGACGACGAAATGGTTGCGTCGAGTGATTTGGAACGTTGACCGCTACGGATGGTGCGTTCCAAATGAGCAGGATCGTCTGAGAACAGCAAGTCTTTCTCCTTGTTGCTTCTGAAAACCAAGCATGCACACTGCTCGGTCGCTACGTAGCGACCGAGCACGCGTACTGCTTGGTCGGTACATAGCGACCGAGCACGCACACTGCTCGGTCGCTACGTAGCGACCGAGCATGGGTACTGCTCGGTCGCTACGTAGCGAACGACCTCGAGCCAAGCTCGGTCGCTACGTAGCGACCGAGCTCGAGCCAAGCCTGGTCGCTACGTAGGGACCGAGGATGCGTACTGCTCGGTCGCTACGTAGCAACAGAGCTCGAGCAAAGCTTGGTCCCTACGTAGTGACCGAGCATGTGCACATTTCGATCGTTACGAAGCGATCGAGCTTTCCCGAAACGTCGATACGACACGAATCCATGCATTCTTGTCTACTCTTAAATGCTATCTCCCGAACACCGTAGCAAACCCATTTCATGTTTCTCGTCATTTGAAGTCATCAATCAAACTTTACGATAAAAACCGCGAAAAGTTCGATTTTATCGAAAGAAGTCGTAATAAACATTTCGAGTCAAAAGACGGTCCAAAGAGACCTAAGACGTGACTCGAAGCCCACTTACGATTTCTTAACCAAATCCCATAAACCGTAAGACGGTTTATGCTTGGTTTGCAAGAAAAGATTAACGTCAAGTTTCCGCGGATAAATACGAAGTTTTCGAAGATAATTACGAAGATCGGGAAAATGGAATATCTCCATTTTAAAGCTAAGACGACTTAAGGGCAGAAAGGGAAAAGCGTAAACCGATCTAGGAGCGAGTATATAAGGAATCCTAGGCGAGAGGCACAGAGGGGGGGGATTTTCTCAGAGGCAACTTTCCGTTTTTGTTATTTCGAGCTGTGACTCAATTAGGTTTAGCCATCTTAGGGTTGTTAGAACTAGGAATCTCGCCAACAGCTCTCGAGCCCAGGCTTATACCTTGTTGTAAACGCTCATACGCAAATTTGGAATAAGACTTCTCTTTGCTCTTTTTTTACGATTTTTATATTTTGTCGTTGTTATCTCGTGTTCTGATTGCGTAGCATGTTGTATTAGCAGATATCTGGGACCTCTGGGAAACTAGGGTTCTCCTACTTTCCTTATTTAAACAGAAATCGACAGTGCGAATTTCGGTTCCCACACTTTCCTTGAAGCGTTTTTGGCCGAAGATTGATCTATCTTCGTGCGCTTGAGATTTGCTGTTGCAGAAGTCGTGATTTGCCTTAACTTGTGCTCCGCGAGGAAGCATAGTCGCGACTGTTTCTGACATCCCCAGATAGCTGCGACTCCGTTTGGGGTCGGGAATTTTACACCCAAGTGGTATGTCGATGGAACGGCTTGCATGGCGTTGAGCCATGGGGTTCCCATGATCACGTTGTAGATGGCAGGATGATCGACCACCGCGAACTCGACGATTTTCGTGATCTCCTTGGCCATGACTGGCAGCTGGATTGACCCGAGGGTCATCGATACTTCGCCTGAAAAACCCGTGAGCAGTTTCAGCGTTGGATTTAATTCTCCGATTTGATGCTCATCCGATTGAGAGTGTCGCGGAAGATTACATTGACTGTGGTTCCCGTGTCAATGAGTACTCTTCCGACTTCCAGATCTCGTATGATGAAACTATGACGAGCGGATCGCAGTGAGGTTGATCGATCCCCCCAGCTTCCTCCTTCGTGAAGGTGATTGAGCAATTTTGACTGTCTCGGAGAGGAGACCATGTAGGCCAGTTTGCACTCGACTCTGCCTTCCGCTGGTAATCCTTGATGGCCGAAACCATATTGTTGCAGTATTGCAATCCTCCGATGATCATGTTGACTCTGCGACGATTGTTATTGTTTCCCATGTCGTCCGGCCTTCTGCCGTGTTTATCCCCGGATTGGTTTCTTTGAGGGGATTTCTACGCGGGCGGATTTCTGTCTGTCTTCGGAGGGCGATCGATCTCGAGGATGAGATCTTTCACACTGGTCACTTCCGAGAGCTCTCCAGCTAGTAGCTTCACGGCCAACCTTGCTCCCAAGACTTTGCAGTTAGTCGTGGAGTGTCCTCGGGACTGGTGGAACTCGCATAAGGTGTTTTCGTCATATCCTCGATTGCGAGTCCACATATTACCCGTGGTTTGGCCTTGGTCCGAACTGATCGCGTAATTGTGCGCTCCTTGGAGATCTTCCCCCTCGTGATGGGCATACTTGTCGTTACGAGAGTTCTTCTTCTTCGTTTTCGGGTCCACGTCTTTCGAGGATGGTCTTGCCGACTTATGTTTTTGCGATAAGACTTTTGTTTTTTCCTCGATTATGATGTAGTCCGTCGGATTATGGAGGGCGTCCTGGATTGTCTGCGGTTTGTCGAGGGTTATCCATTTTTTGAATTTCGACTTGTACCAGAGCGTCTTCCGAGCGCGTCGATAGCCACCTTGTCGCTTATCCCGCTGACCCTGGACATTACCAGCTTGAATCGGCTGATGAACTCGTGGAGGGGTTCGTCTTCCCTCTAGGACAGACTCCAGAGATCGACATCGGAAGTTTCTCTATCTATGAACATAGAGTATTGTTTGAGAAATTCCGATGTGAGCTGTCGGAAACTCCCGATAAAGTTTCGCTTAAGGCGTGCGAACCATTCGAGGGGTGCTCCTTCCAGATTCTCGACGAACAGGCGGCAGAAGCCGGCTTTTTTTTCGCCGTCCTTCTGTCTCGCTCTTCCCATTGTGATGTGGAAAGCCTGAAGGTGCGCCTTCGGATCGGTCGTACCATCATTCTTTGGTACTTTCATTTTTCCCGGATCGGATACCCTCATATATGAGATGCGAGTGGTGAAGGGGGTCTTCCGAGCCCCTTCCAGCAGCATGTCGATCTCGGGGGCAACGCTGGTAGCGTGATGGATTTGGGATTTTACGGCTCTTACTTCTGCCGCAGTCTTGGTGATGTAGTCGCGAAGATCGCGGAGATCCAACGTCTCGCCAGCAGATTTCCGAGCCTGTCGGCGTTTACGGCGAGTGAGCTCGGTTTGCCTTTCAGCCAGCTCTTCTTGTTCGTTCCAATAGAGGAATTCCTCCTCTTCCGTCATTGGTTTGTCGAACGGAGATCTTTCCCGAGCAGATCGGCTTCTGGTCCTTCTTGGGCATATGTCAACGTCCTCATCGGTATCGTTGTAGATGTCGCTAGGATCCAGGTCGACGTGCTCAACCCCACTCGCGGGAGGCGAAGGGCTCTCAGGGTTCCCCTTTTCGATGAGAGATTTTTCGCTAGGGTTTTGACCCGAAGGTCGTTCCTGTGCGGTTCCAGGACTGTCGAGTGGGGTTGCGAAGTCGAGTCCTTTCCCGCTGACTTTAGTTTTTCCGCGGGGATGGATTGCTCGAGTCCTTGCCGTTAAGGTGCTCACGATCTTATCCTGTTCTTCCGACCTTTTTCATAGGTGGTGAACATCTTTTCAAACTCTTCGAGCACCGCGGCGTTGGCTGGTGCGTTGGCCGCGGAAACGTCCGCTGCTGGAGTGTGTAGATCAGTGCCACTGCCTCCGTTAAGAGGAGTCTGCACGTTATCCGCATCGTCAGTTGACATATCTAGTTGAGCGTGATGTGGTTGAGAGTTAGATTGATCCATACCCCTCCCCCCCCCCTCCTTTTAGCGCCAAACTGTGGGAACCAAAATTCGCATTGTCGATTTCCTTCTAAATTAGGAAACTAGGAAAACCTTAATTTTTCAGAAGTCCCGGAGATCTGTTAATACCACACGCTAAGCAATCAGAACACGAGATATCAACGACAAAGTATAAAAATCGTAAAAAGAGAGCAAAATAGATCTTATCCGAATCTGTGTTTGAGCGTTTCAACAAGGTATAAACTTGGGCTCGAGAGCTTTCGGCGAGATTCCTAGTTCTAGCAACCCTAAGACGGCTAAACCTAATTTAGTCGCAGCTCGAAATAACAAATAACGGAAATTTGCCTAAATCGCTCTAAATGCTAAGTTTTCGCTGAAAAAGTCTATCTCTATGCCTCTCACCTAGGACTCCTTATATAGTCGCTCCTTGGTCGGTTTACGCTTGTCCTCTTCTGCCCTTAAGCCGTCATAGCATAAAAATGGAGATATTCCATTTTTTCCGATATTCGTAATTATCTTCAAAATTTCATATTTATCCGCAGAAACTTGACATTTATCTTTCCCTGCGAACCAAGCGTAAACCATCGTGCGGCTTACGGGCTGTTGATTAAGAAACTGTAAGTTGGGCCTCGAGTCATGTCTCAAGTCCTTTTGGGCCGTCTTCTAACTCGAAGCGTTTATTACAGCTTCTTTCGATAACGAACTTTCTGCGGTTTTTACCGCAAAGTTTGATTGATGACTTAGAATGGCGAAAACATGAAATGGGTCCGCAACGGTCTTCGGGAGATAGCATCGAAGGATAGACGAGAATACATGGACTAGTGTCGTATCGACGTTTCGGAAGAGCTCGGTCGCTACATAGCAACCGATCTTGGCTCGAGCTCGGTCGCTACGTAGCGACCGGACAGCGTGCATGTGCGGTAGTTGCGTAATGACCAAGCTTGGTTTGTCCGTGTTCTGATCGTCATACTCGAACCTATCCGTAGCTGGTTTGGGTATGTTTCCGATGGCTTATGTTTGATCTAAATAGAATTCGAACGAAGCTTTATCTCGGGAATATACGTTGTGACGTTTTCTTGACCGAGCACGATTTGTTGCGGAAAGACATACTTGTATTTAGCGGAGATTTGGACGTTAACTTCGTCGTAACCGTTTTCGACCCCAATAACCAGTATCCTTTTCACTAGAAAGTTTGCGACGGTAAGATATATGACTAAGGCATCATGATGGGGGGTCAGGACCCTCTCCTGTTACTTTAAGGTGAAACTGATCTCATCCGTGCGTAGGAGCATGCGCTTTACTCTTCCGGTCTCTTGACCATTCTTGGCATTCCGGGTAGTTTTCTTTCAGGCCGCGTGGATTATGCCGCTTATTTCAGAGCCACCAGAGATGACATGGATTACTCTATCTTGTCTTGGAGGTGAAGCGGGAGCAGCTTCAGGGGGCTTGTTGCTAGTCTCCTTGTTGAGGAGGTGTACTAGAAAGGAACTCCCGGAGGTGTCCTTTTTTCAGCAGCTCATTAACCTGGATCCCTAGTGTGATGCAGTCCTCCGTTTTGTGATTGTGGTCATGGTGGAAGTCGCATCACAGGTTTGGATTCCCGAAAAAATTGGGTGCTCGCATCTTCTGAGGCTACTTGACCTGTGGACCCATCTGCCTCATAACATGTATTAGCTCTGGTTTTGATATAGTCAAGTTAGAGATGTCGGGCCATGTGGATACATTCATCCCTTCGGCTCTCTCCAAGGGTCGGTTCGAAAACCTGCCCCTAGTTCTTGCTCCCATCTTCTTTTCTCTGGTAGGACCCTTCGTCTCGGTCGATCTTCGCCTGCTTGGAGACCTTTAGATCCTGCTTTAGTTGAGCCTGGCTTGAATTGCAACGTCTTACTCCCACTTGACCTGGCCTAGGCTTGGGAGAGTACATCCTCCATATTCTTGCATTGATACTTCTTGAGTTCCTTATACAAGTCCCCGTTGGGAAGTAGGCATCTTTTGAAGGCTGAGATTGCTGTAGAGGTATTGCATTCGGGGATGGATACCTTCTCGTGATTGAAGCGAGCTATGTAAGCGTGCAGTGGTTCAAATTGATGCTGGAGGATCTCATAAAGATAATTAGAGGCTTTCTCCAGGCTTCTACTGCTTGGCGAACTGGTCTACGAACTTGTCGGTGAGGACCGCAAAGGACCATATATACCCGTTAGGTAAGTTGATGTACCATTGTAGTTCAGGGCCTATCAAGGTCGAACCGAAGCCTTTGCACATGGTTGCTTCTTTTGCCTCCTTCGGGATTGCCACAGTGAGCATATGCTGCTTATACTGAGCGACGTGGTCATCTGGGTCGTCGGTGCTGTCGTACATCCTCATGTTGGGGAAGGCGAACTTCCATGGCATCTCAATCAGTGCCATCTCGTCCGTGAAGGGAGTATCAGCGTATAAGCCGGGATCGCTTCTTTGGATGGGAGGAGCTACAACCGGGATTTTTTCTACCATCAATGGAATGGCATCGAATTTCTTGGCGAATACTCGTTTGAGGTAAGCAGTCATGGCTGGTTATGATGTTTTCGCCGCCTCTGTCGTCTCCTCATTATATAACACTATAATGGAAATTATACATTTAAAACATTTGTAGTAATATCAAATACATTTATAATTGAAAAATATCCGCACAGACGTGCGAAACAAAATCTAGTAATATCTTAAGCCTCCTTCAGATTTTGATAATAACTCTTACTTTTTTTGTTTCATTTTAATTGTCGTTTTAGATTTGGTGCACAAAATTTAAAAATATGTATTTTGTATATTTTCTAAATAAAAAACACCATTATCTATATACCTAATCGAATCAAAATCTAGTAATATCTTAAGCCTCCTTCATTAGAGGCTTTCTCCAGGCTTCTACTGCTTGGCGAACTACTCTACGAACTTGTCGGTGAGGACCGCAAAGGACCGTATAGACCCGTTAGGTAAGTTGATGTACCATTGTAGATCTGGGCTATCAAGGTCAAACCAAAGCCTTTGCACATGGTTGCTTCTTTCGCCTCCTTCGGGATTTCCACAGTGAGCATCTGCTGCTTATACTAAGCGACGTGGTCATCTGGGTCGTCGGTGCCGTCGTACATTCTCATGTTGGGGAAGACGAACTTCCATGGCATCTCAATCAGTGCCATCTCGTCCGTGAAGGGAGTATCAGAGTATAAGCCGAGATCGCTTCTTCGGATGGGAGGAGCTACACCCGGGATTTTTTCGACCATCAATGGAATGGCATCAAATTTCTTGGCGAATACTCGTTCGAGGTAAGCTGTCATGGCTGGTTCTGATGTCTTCGCCGCCTCCGTCGTCTCCTCATTATATAACACTAAAATAGAAATTATATATTTAAAATATTTGTAATAATATCAAATACATTTATAAAATGAAAAATATCCGCACAGACATGCGAATCAAAATCTAGTAATATCTTAAGCCTCCTTCAGATTTTGATAATAACTCTTACTTTTTTTTGTTTCATTTTAATTGTCCTTTTAGATTTGTGCACAAAAGTTTAAATTATTTATTTTTGTATATTTTCTAAATAAAAACACCATTATCTATATACCTAAGCGAATCAAAATCTAGTAATATATTATCCCTCCTTCAGATTTTGATAATAATTCATATTTTTTTTTGTTTCATTTTAATTGTCGTTTTAGATTTGTGCACAAATATTTAAAATATTTATTGTTGTATATTTTCTAAATAAAAAACTATTATCTATGTACCTAAGCATATTTCAACCAATAAAATAATAAAATATTATATAAACTTAATAAATTTTGCAGTAAAATTATAAAACAACACCTATATACTTTTAGCCTCAACACTAAAATAATCATTTAATATCTTAAGCCATATTGGATGATGCCTTGATTAGAAATCACACACTTTAATGAATGTAGAGAGTTTTTTGATTCATGACGAAAGTGAAAAAAAAAACACATGTTCAAAGTGTTGTGCGGTTTGCGGATCTCAATTGTCATGTATTTTTATTAAAATAACCTAAAATCTCAAGTGGGTAGGGTCCGGTCTCACTTTAATATATAGCCGTTACTCTATTTTCACAAAGTTTTCATTCACAACCACACCTCTAAACATTTCTCACAATTTTTTGGTCTAAAGAAGGAATATAACTCTTTTTCTCTTTTCCTTTTTGCTTTTACACAATCTTATAAGAAACTTTAGCCTGAGAGAGCGAGAGACGGTGTAGGATGCACTACACGCGCATCTCACCAATTATATTGCCTTCTCCACCACCCACCATCACCGCCACCGTTGAATCCAGTGGTAGAGGAACCATGTTAGCCACCCTATTCATGGCCCTCCTTCTCCCTTGCGTTGGCATGTGCATTGTCTTCCTCATATATCTCTTCTTCTTGTGGTGCTCCACACGTCGCCGTATTGAGCGTCTAAGATTTTCTGAACCGGTTAAGCTGGTCACCGGTAAAGGTCTCTCTGTCTCGGAGCTCGAGAAACTCCCAAAACTCACCGGAAAAGAGCTTGCCTTAGAAGTGAGGTCGACAGAGTGCCCTGTTTGCCTTGAAAATATCGAGAGTTGCCAATCGGCCCGTCTGGTTCCCGGTTGCAACCATGGGTTTCACCAATTATGTGCTGACACGTGGTTATCTAACCACACGGTGTGTCCTGTTTGTCGTGGCGATCTTGCTCAGAAGGTTCCTCAACTTAGTAACAATCATAGTCCATGTTGAAAACATGATCCCAAATACTCTTCTTCTTTATTCATTTTCTTCTACTTGTCTTGTTTTCTCTCTGTTAACATTTTAGTTTTTTCATCGTTTGCTGTAGTAGGTGGATATGGTTTGTACAGTAAATTGTAATAGAGTCAAGTACAAAATTTCCTGTTTTGTCATTGCGCTACTTACCTATCATATATATACTAGTTATAAGGGTGGAGTTAAGAAAATGCTGATACAAAAAAATTATTTCATTACTCAAATATGAAGTAATGTGAATAAATAGAACATAATAGAAAAACCAATAAAATATAAATTCTTACGAAAACAAGTACTCTTGGCCAAAAATAAGAAAAATTGTTTGAAATATCATACATTTAGATTTAAGGGATAGAGTTAGGTTTGTAAATGGTTATTAAACATGTATAGATGATTTAAGAGGGAATTATTTTAATGTATTTTTATCACAAATTTAGAGTATTTATGAAAATAGTTATCATTTAAAAACAGTATTTAAAAACAGTATTGAAAAGTATTTATCAAGTTTGAGTTTGCATCATGCATATGTATATGATGATGACGGGAGTATGGATGATATTAGATCTTGCTAAGAACGATGCAATATTGTAAGAAAATTGGCTCAAGGTTGAGGAGAATTCAACGTTAACTAAGAAAAAAACTCAAGTCAAAGGCTTTTATTGTTGCAGCACTTAAATATGCTTAAGGAAAAAAAGAAATTCTCTCGGAAGAATTTAGAATGTAAATTTAAATTTGTTGTATAAGGAGGACATGACTTAAAAGAAAAAATGATTCTTGAGAATAAGAAAACCAAGAAAATTTTGTTTTCTTGAGAATAAGAAAACCAAGAAAACCAAATGACCAAGCATTTGGTGTCATTGATGTGGTTACTGACGTATATGTTGATTAATATCTAAAAATTTGAATGATTCAAGAGAGATTTGTCAGATATGACTTAAAACTTGATTTTAAATACAAAATTATACCTAAACTT
Source organism: Brassica napus (assembly GCF_020379485.1). Lineage (NCBI taxonomy): Eukaryota > Viridiplantae > Streptophyta > Magnoliopsida > Brassicales > Brassicaceae > Brassica > Brassica napus. The sequence goes on from NC_063435.1 coordinate 18,313,487, forward strand.
GAATTAAATGCAAGATTAACTTAAAAGTTTGTAAAATTACAGTTAACTTCAGCATTTAATCTGCTAAAGCTTTGGAATAGATTGTAAGGACCTGATGGTGATGATAAATGATCCCTAAGTATGGCCAAACTTTTCAACGGAGCTGCAAGTCATTCAAATTATCCTGATGTGCTATTCGGATTTCAAGATCAACTACGTGCCAAAAACGCATAATGGAATTACAGATTCTCTACCTAGGAATGCTCGCTCTTTTCATAGACTTTTATGTTTTATTGGTTGTTCAATTTCGGTTTGGTTACCCAGACCACTTCATGTTTGAATAATAAAATAACCTTTTGTTGCCAGAAAAATAAAAAATTACAACCACCCCTTTGTGACCAAACAAAAAACAGAACTCATTTTTACGAATATAGTTCCGGAAAGTCGTCTGAGTCTTATGAGATAATGTAAGTCGTTTAGACGATTTCGATGGAGTCTTCTGGTGTAATTGATCTTAAAAATAATTTATAAAATGTTAAAAAAATATTTTGACAAGTGTAAAAAAATAATGTAATTATAAACAGTTTTAAGTAATATAAATTAAGATATAATAAAATTGAATAGTTTTCAACATAGGTGAGTGAAAGTAGTTAATCATGATATTCTTTGGCTTAAGGTTTGACAACATATGTTGTAGTATTGTATGTATTTTTAGGGTCAGATTTTGAAATGCTTAAATGTTTTTTTGAAAAATTAAAATTTTACCTATATGTGTTTATTTATGTGTATACACTTTTTAAGTTTAATTTGATTTTATGAAGTGTTTAGTTAATTAATTTAGTTTAGGGGTTATGTTAGGGTTTGGACGACTAACAGATATGTCGTCTGGCGATTATAAGACTTCTCTGAAAGTCTTCTAACTCCCGCTAAAAATATTTTAGTTTCCCGCTAAAAATATGGAAGTCTTCTGGGCGACTTACAAGTAAGTTGTCTAATAAGTCTTCTATTAGAAGACTTACTTGAAAGTCTTCTGAATCGAAAATAATTAACTTTGTTGGAATTTTTGTCTCCATATATAAAGAAAAATTTACACATTCTATATCCTCATCTCAAATGGCTGCAAAAAAAATGGTATGTTCCTCATTCTAAAACTCTTCAACTCCTCTCTAATCTATTTGAACTTATAAACACCAAACTTTATATCAACTTATTGTTTTTGTCTCGTTTCTTTCTCACTAGTTTATCTTGTTTTGCCGGTTTTTCATCACATGGTTTTTATCTTCCACTTATTTAAAGATAGATTTATTAATTTTAGATATGTTTTTTGCGTGTTCTATAAAGGTAGATTTATCTAATCTTCCACTCATTTTCTTTGTTTTCAAGTCATTTGAACATTTTTGGATATGCAGGTTTTTCATATATGAATTTGGATATATAGGTTTTTCAGATCTGGAAGACTTTTGGGACGACTTACCTTTTAGTCGTCTAAAATATAATGCGCTAGAAGACTTCCAGGACGACTTAACTGGAAGTTTTCTGACGGAGTCTTCTCACATGTCTCCCTTTCATAACAGATTTTAGCGTTTTGGTATGTTTTTATATCTGAATTTTCTTCATTTGGTAACTTCATGTTGCATAAAGTTCTTACCTTTTTCACAAACTAAAATTCTCCAAACCATTCTAATCTCTTTGACTTGAAAACACCGAACTTTATATGAATTTTTCATTTTTGTCTCATGTCTTTCTCACTAACCTATCTTTTTTGTTGCAGGTTTTTAACCAGATGGTTCTCATCTTCCACTTGGATATGTACTTTGTATGTTCTATAAAAGTATATATATATAATCGTCCACTCATTTTCTCTATTTTTAAGCCATTTGAACATTTTTTGATATGCATGTTTTTTTCAGATATGGAGCAGACTTTGAAAGATTTATGAGAAATCTGCACTAGAAGACTTCCTGGAAATCTTCTGACGGAGTCTTCTTCCATATCAAGTGGAGTCCAGGCTTGTCTTTTGCAAAGGAATGATCTATAATAGTTTTATTTCTGATATATTTTGTGATTTGCATGTATACTCCTTTAGTTATGATTTTGTTTTTGTAAATTTGAAGAGATATTCATAAAAAAATTGGTAACTATGTTCATATTCCACAATATTCCACTCATAGCAAAAAACATTATTGATGCATATAGCAATAATAATACTTAAGTCATTGATACAACATATTAAGAATTATTTTAACAATTATACTCACTCATAGCAAAAAAAACATCATTGATGCATATAACAATAATGATACTTAGGTCATTGATAAAACATTTTCAGAAATAAGTATTTTACCCACTCATAGCAATAATCATCATTGGTGCATACTTAAAAGATGGAAACAAACAATAGTAACTAGTCAAAACATATCATAAGTTATACAAGTTTGTGTTGAAAAACTTAGTCAAATTTAATAAAACTAAGGCATAAAATATATTTTGAAAATATGAGTTTTCATATCTTAAAGTTACTTAATACTCTTAAAAATACAAGTTACTCAAAAACTAGCGTACAAGACTTCCGCGGAAGTCTTCTCAGATCAGCTAGAAACTTTAATAAACATGAATGTTGGTAACCTCATAAATATCACGAATTAAGTTATAAATTTCATTCAGTAACTAAAATATTGATTAATAGACATGAATTAACAAGCAAATGTTTAAAAAATCTTTATAGTTTTAGAGAAAATAAAATTTTATTAAACATTGACGCAGACGACATTCACGGAGGTCTTCTGGCTAGGAAGTTGTCCATTTAGGTTAGTTTTGCAATTGATTTTTAACCTAGACGACTTACATGGAAGTCGTCCATCTTTGTTTGTTAAAAAAAACACGAAATAAAAAAATCAATATTTTGTTATACCTAGACGACTTTCATGGAAGTCGTCTCAGGTTAGTTTTGTAATTGAAAAATAAAACAAATTTTTTTTTTCAAGAAGACTTACATGGAAGGCGTCTGTCCGACGACTTACATGGAAGTCGTCTAAGATAAGCAAGGATTGACCAGAATCTCGGAAAAAATCATGGACGACTTCAATGTAAGTCGTCGTACCTTTGAAGTCCTATAGAAATTTTTTTTTAATTTTTTTTTTCAATTTCAAAACTAACCTGAGACGAATTCCATGTAAGTTGTCTAGGTATAACAAAATTTTGATTTTTTTTAAATTTTCTACTCGACGACTTATGTGTAAGTCGTCCAGGAAAAGTTAAATTTCTGACACAATTCGGTCAAATGCAAAATTAGCCCGTTTACCCTAGACGACTTACATGGAAGACGTCTCGAATTTTTTTTAACAAACAAAATAGATGACTTCTATGTAAGTCGTCTATAAAAACACATTTAAAAGTAGATTGCAAAACTAACATATGCATTAACCAGAAGACTTCCATGTAAGTCTTCTACAGCCAGATGACTTACCAGAATATGTCGTATGGACGAACATATATGGGAAAAAAACTGATTTCATAGTTTCAACCAGTGAGATAACTTGTTTAGAACACATAAGTCTTCTCCAATCACCCAAAATCTCAAACAAAAGTGACCCACCAAGAATCGTAAGCTTCAATGGCTCTATGAACCATAAAAAATTTAGAATCAAAATCTTGTTTTTTTTGGATGAATATGGAGAGAAAGTGAAAGAGATTTTGTTTTTAGTTCATAATAATTGAGAAAGAAATAGTGTAAATCGATTTTTAGGTGCATTAAGAACTTCAAATTGGTTGTTCATGGTGGTTGGTGTATTGATGTAAATGATAATATTGTGAATACTTGAAAAATATGAGGGTGATAGAGTAAAACATGCATTTAAAAAAAAAATGTTATGATATTTTTGTGAATAATCTGAACTTTGGGGGTGAAAAAGACAAATCAAAGATCCAAAAAAAAACATTGGTCATATTTTTGAGTCATATTTGCAAAAATAGGCTACCTTAAAAAATGATGGTATTTTTAAAAGGATGAATTTGATTTACTCATTAGAAATTAGTTATATTTGTTTTTTTTTTGTTTTATAAATTCGAAAAACTTATGTGTTTATTTATTTTTCTGCACTTTATTCTGATATCATCCGTATTCTGTTTCGGAGTTTATTTTATTTTTGGAACTGTGTTTTGGAGTTTATTGGCATGGAGGAAGTGAAACATATCTCAATTCTCAATTGGTAAGCAAGAAGAAGCCACCTTTCGTGGCTCAGCAATTCAGGTGTTAAAGATGTTGTTTTCTTTTGTTTTTGTGTTGTCTTCGTCAACTTGTTAATGATGTTATATCATCTATGAAATAAAGAAATCAATAACAATTGAATTTACACCCACACAAATTCAAAATATTACAAAGTAATTGAAAGAGAATGGTTGGTTGGGTTGACACAAAAAGAAATGAGAGGGGGGGGGGGGGGGGGGGGAGCGTGCTTGAGCTGGAGTAGTGGAAGGATGGGTGATCTATCAGGAATGGGTGACCTATCAGGAAGTGATTCGCGATAGCGTGTGAGTGAGGCCAAAGCATGGAAAAAGTCGGGTGGTGATTGCAGGGTCAGTAAACAGTGATTCCAAGCCTTGAAAAATTAACGGACCAACCGTCAGACGGGATAAGGTCCACGGGCCGAGAGAGCGGACGTGGATGGCCCATTAGCCGTGGGCGGGTCGGGCATTATAAGTGGTATCAGAGCTAGTTAGCTATCTCAGTTCTGACCTGAGAGGCGTCTTAAGACATGTCGTGTGCCGCAACGAGGACGTTGCGTTCTTTGAGAGGGGTTGAATTGTAACATCCCGAATTGTGATATGTGAAAAGGTTTAAGAGAATTGATTTGGCTACCTTTGTCACCAAAGTTAACTTACCTTTTTCGGAGCACATCCTGAAAGAACTCTAAAGTTAAGCGTGTTTGAACTGGAGTAGTGGAAGGATGGGTGACCTATCGGGAAGTGATTCGCGATAGCGTGCGAGTGACGCTAAAGCATGGAAAAAGTCGGGTGGTGATTGCAGGGTCAGTAAACAATGATTCCAAGCCTTGAAAAATTAACGGATCAACCGTCAGACGGGATGAGGCCCACGTGCCGAGAGAGCAGGCCTGGGTGGCCCATTATCTGTTGCAGGCACAGGGGGGGGGGGGGGGGGGTAACCCACAAATTGGTTAGAATGGTGGAACCAAGCTTAAATCGGATCGACCAGAGATGTGGCCGATTGGTCGATATGACCGGATTATGACTTGATAACCTGAAACAAAGGGAATTAAATGATATGAGGTTTATGATATGAATAAAACAAGAACAATAAACAAAAGAAAGGGATAGATATGGCGGAATCAAGCTGCTGGATGTGTATCACTCTCAGCTTGATTAGAAGATGAACTGAAGTGGATTTGCGGAGGAAGGTTTGATTGAATCTCTCAATCTGATGAAATGATGGATTAAAGTGATTGACTCTCTCTCAATCTGTGTACTGAGCTTGTTTGATTTGCACAAACAAACTAGACTCACGAAATAAATAAGACAACAAAGAATCTCTCTTTGAATCTTAAAGACCGATATTTTATACAACGACCAATTTTGATAAAACTGAATAAACTTTCTATTACTTGGTGATTAAGGGTGCTCTTTACAATGGACGTCTAGGAGCTTATATAAGGTTCAGAGACAAAGGTCCTAACGTTCTAAAACAAATAGAAAAGGAAACAAATCAAGCAAAGTAACAAAATCGGAAACTAGCCGTTGGAGCCTTTTATGGGATTTTGGCTCCAAGTGAGAAACTTGATTCTTCTTGAACCTGGACGGTTTTAATGGATAAGAGAGCTTCCTTGGGACCTTCCTGGGTGCTTGATAGGTTCTGATCTCGTGCCTGATCTGAAGAGAAAAGAGCTGTTGGACATTAATGTCGGTTTGCTTCAAATAAGGTAGGTTTGAGTAAATGAGGATCCTCCTGATCCAATGGTTGCTGGTGCATGGTATGAATTTGCAGAACTCCTCCTGGACTCCTAGAATATCTCCTGATTGTTTGAAATGATCTCCTGGTCGCCAATGTCTGGTTTGAAGCTGATTGAACCGATTAGCTTCCAATTGAGGCAAGTGTAGAACTGGTTTGACCGGTTTTGGAGATTGGATCATAACTTCATAATTCCGTGGCCATTTCTCCTGATATTGGGCTTTCTGAAAAGATGAGAGATTCCTCTTGAATCCTATGATGGGCTTTGGTTCAGGCCGCTCCTTCCTTGGGCTAGAATCTCCTTCTAAAGTCGGGTACTCGCAGATGGACGGGCTGAAAAACCTCTGACTTGTAAAATTCATAACTTCTTGCTCCGTTAATATTTTAGCTCGATTACAATTGGCCTGGACTCCTTCTTGAGTGTAGAATCCATAAATATTAGCCTCGTGATTTAAACCCTCCTGGTTTGTAAGATATGGCATTGTTAGTGCACGTATGTCCTGGTTTACGCCTTGGCTGGTTGAGTAGGGCTTTGGTTTGACCTCTGGTTCTGATGACCACATCATCCCCTCCCTCTTGACAAGGTTTCGACCTTGAAACTGTGTAATCTGCACCAAGATAGAGCAAGTCAGCCTTCATTCTCTTTTGAGATTCTAAAGCCTTACATTGGCATTGTTTTGGTTTTGCTTCTTTAAGCAATATGGACTGCATTGTCTCTTGAACAATCTTCTGATCCATCACAGGAGTCACGCCTGGTGGTTCTTCTTCTTTAAATTCTTGCTCCTTAAGTCCTGTTACAACACCTTTTGACAAAGACAAGTGCATTATACAAGAATTTGGAACCAATAAATCATATTGAATAAAACTATCACTTTTCAAAGATAAATCTGTTTTCTTTTCTAGTGATGTCTCTATCAATACTTGTTTACTTGGACAAAATACAGCAAAGTGTCCTCTTTTATGACATCTATAACATGTCTGATCTTTTAAATTTTTAGAGTTAGAAGACTTACATTGACTTGTTGTCTCTTCTTTCTTTGGGCTTGGAATCTCTTTATTCCTTAAGTCATGGACAGCTTTTGATTCCAACAAGGATGTTGAGTTCGTGTCTTTCTGGACCTCAGGACCTGTCTTAACATTCTTGGACAAAGACAAGTGATTCATACCAGTGGGAGATGATTTATAAACAAATTTATCAAGTATAGGACTTACCTTGGCCTTTCCTTGAAGAATTGATTTGTCTAATTTTGCTTTTTGTCTAGCCAATGTGTCTGGGCTGAAAAGGTTCTTCACCATGGACTTTGGGACCTCATAAGGTTAGTATTGATCATAGAAAACCGTGGACCTCTTGTCTGGCCGAATCTGGTCTTGATGGAACAAGCTTCTATGGCCTTCTTTTGGTACTCTTCTCTTTGCCTCTTTATACCCATGGCTTGAAAACCTCCTTGGGTATCTTTCTCTGACTTCGGGTGAGGGACGTGATGACACATATTTCCTGATCATGACATCTTTAAGATCTTCCCAGTTGGTGACAACCGCTTCTGGACTTTTACCATGTGTCTTATCTACTCTTTTCCACCATGAGTAAGCTTTTCCGGAGAGTTGCTTGATGGCATGAGCTAGCCTCTCCTTCTTTGGCACACCATAGTATGTAAACCAATCATCCATGGTTCTTTCCCATGTTAGATACTCACTTGACAACCTGCTTCTTGAAAAAGAATAAATATTAACATCATCAGCAGAGTTATAATCATAATAAGAATTATTTGAGTATTCATGAGTATAAGAAGTTTGGTGTTTGGTGATCCATGAAGGATCTGGTGGCTTGGGCTCAACATAGCCAGCATCTAGTGCATCTCCAAATCTTCTTTCTCCTTGCTGTGGTCGTTGGCCTTGTGCCTTGTTTCTTTTCTCCAGCTGAGAAATCTGATCTTGTACACCCTTCATAGTAGCCAACAGCTGTTTTTGAGAGGCCAATAAGGCTTGGCTTTGTGCTAATTCTTCCATTTCTTCCTGCAAGGAATCACAAAGATCAAGTGAAGAATATGAAATTTATGGTAGGATCAGAATAAGAACCAAAATGCAAGCTAATTAAAACTAAACCGAGAAAATAAGCAATGTTGAACCGAAATGAAATAAATTATGCAAAATGAATTTTCTTTTGGTTTTCTTAATGCAAATCTTGAAATGAAACAAATGACAATTAACAGAAATGAAAAGAAAATATGGAAAGCAAACTAATGCTGAATTTTTTTTTTGTATTTTCTTTGGATGAAATGCAACAATTAAATATGCAAATGATATAAACTAAAGCTTAAAAATATTTTCTTTTTCTTTTCTGATGCAATCACGAAATGGACAAGTAGAAATGGTATGAAACAATAACTAGGATGATTTCTTTTGGATTTTGAATTTATGAATGCAAATGAAAAGGAATCAAATTCAAAACAGAAATGTTTATGAGATTTTCTTTTATGGAAACTAATGAATGCAAACACTTTCTTTTGGGATTTTCGATTTTTAAATGAATCAAACAAAATTTTTTATTTTCTTTTTCGTGGCTTTAAGGTATGATGAACAGCAAGAACAAAAATATTCAGAAACAAAACTTGAAACAAAAAGAAACAGTTTTTATGGATTTTCGGTTTATGAATGGAAACACAAATGCAAGCAAGTATGAGATGCAAGGATAGATATCACCTGAGTCAGGAGCTTAAGCTATGATACCAAAATGTTGTAGGCACAGGGGGGGGGGGGTAACCCACGAATTGGTTAGAATGGTGGAACCAAGCTTAAATCAGACCGACCAGAGATGTGGCCGATTGGTCGATATGACCGGATTATGACTTGATAACCTGAAACAAAAGGAATTAAATGATATGAGGTTTATGATATGAATAAAAAAAGAACAATAAACAAAATAAAGGGATAGATATGGCGGAATCAAGCTGCTGGATGTGTATCACTCTCAACTTGATTAGAAGATGAACTGAAGTGGATTTGCGGAGGAAGGTTTGATTGAATCTCTCAATCTGATGAAATGATGGATCAAAGTGATTGACTCTCTCAATCTGTGTACTGAGCTTGTTTGATTTTCATAAACAAACTAGACTCACGAAATCAATAAGACAGCAAAGAATCTCTCTTTGAATCTTAAAGACCGATATTTTATGCAAAGAACAACTTTGATAAAACTGAATAAACTTTCTATTACTTGGTGATTAAGGGTGCTATTTACAATGGACGTCTAGGAGCTTATATAAGGCTCAGAGACAAAGGTCCTAACGTTCTAAAACAAATAGAAAAGGAAACAAATCAAGCAAAGTAACAAAATCGGAAACTAGCCGTTGGAGCCTTTTATGGGATTTTGGCTCCAAGTGAGAAACTTGATTCCTCTTGAACCTGGACGGTTTTAATGGATAAGAGAGCTTCCTTGGGACCTTCCTGGGTGCTTGATAAGTTCTGATCTCGTGAATGAACTGAAGAGAAAAGAGCTGTTGGACATTAATGTCGGTTTGCTCCAAATAAGGCAGGTTTGAGTAAATGAGGATCCTCCTGATCCAATGGTTGCTGATGCATGGTATGAACTTGCAGAACTCCTCCTGGAATCTTAGAATATCTCCTGATTGGTTGAAATGATCTCCTGGTCGCCAATGTCTGGTTTGAAGCTGATTGAACCGATTAGCTTCCAATTGAGGCAAGTGTAGAACTGGTTTGACCGGTTTTGGAGATTGGATCATAACTTCATAATTCCGTGGCCATTTCTCCTGATATTGGGCTTTCTGAAAAGATGAGAGATTCCTCTTGAATCCTATGATGGGCTTTGGTTCAGGCCGCTCCTTCCTTGGGCTGGAATCTCCTTCTAAAGTCGGGTACTCGCAGATGGACGGGCTGGAAAACCTCTGACTTGTAAAATTCATAACTTCTTGCTCCGTTAATATTTTGGCTCGATTACAATTGGCCTGGACTCCTTCTTGAGTGTAGAATCCATAAAAATTAGCCTCGTGATTTAAACTCTCCTGGTTTGTAAGATATGGCATTGTTAGTGCACGTATGTCCTGGTTTGCACCTTGGCTGGTTGAGTAGGGCTTTGGGTTGACCTCCTGTTCAGTTGCTGATCTGATGACTACATCATTAGCCATGGGCGGGTCGGGGTGTTATAAGGAAAGTGGGATACATCTGTCTCTTAGATTAAACTTTGTTTCAGTGTTTAAGCAATAAAAACTTTATATCAGTGCCACCAACAGGTTTTTAATTGGTTACATCTTAGTACATAACTTTATGTAGTGCTCTGCAAATGATCTGAAATATCTGTTTGGACCCGTTCTCGATTTGTTCTAATCTTTAAAAACAATATAATATAAGAACAAATTTGGAATCCTAAACAAATATACTAAGAAATAGCTGTGACATATAGATATAATCAAAGGGTTTTGTTATGATTTTTTTTTTTTTTGCTAAAAGGGGTTGTTATGATTTGATTGGAGTCTATATACAATTCTTAGATCTTTGAATTAACTGGACTGGGAATGAGAAAGCCAAAAACAACAGCACACGAGATTTATAGAAATTAGGGTCCGTTGCGGAATCTTGCCAGATTTTTTTTTGTTTTCTTTTCAGATCCGTATGTTGAAATTTATTTCTACGTTGGTCAAAAATTCAAAGACTAATGGAATGTAGTTTGGATTGGCAAGCTTTAAACTGGATTTTCTCAATGGTAAAAGACTCAAATATCTAATGAATCTATAATATTAAAGCACGATCCTATTACCTTTTTTTACCTTAGCTTGCTCTTTTCTTTATTAACATTACATGCTTTATTAAGGGCAATCAAGTAATATTAATAACATATCTATATTGGGCCTTTTTTTTTATCCAGCCCACATCAGATTTCTCTTGGGTCATTTGGGCTGATTAAGAAATCAGATCTGATTCTCACATTTTTTTTTCTTTTGGGCCATTGAGTCCAAATTCAAATAATTTTTTTTCAACTATTCTTAATTATTTTTTTTTCTTAATATAATTTAAGCATTCATAAAAAAATGATTTTTTTCATTAAAAAGTATCAATCTTTATTAAAAGTATATAATATTTTTATTAAAATATTAACCACATAATAAAATTAATTTATCAGACTTATACCAACTTAATTCATTAAAGAAATAAAGTTTAATTTTTTAAACATAAATGACTAAAATACGATAAATAAAGATAAAAAATTTAAGTCTTTTATAAAATAAAACATAAATATATGAAGATATGACATTTTCTAAATAATTGTCAATTAAAAATAATAATAACAATAAACCCGCGCTTTCAAAGCGTGGATCAAAATCTAGTCTATACTATTAAAGCATGAACCTATTATCTTTTTTACCTTAATTTGCCCTTTTATTTATTAACATTGTATGTTTCATTAAAGGCAATCAAGTAATATTAATATCACATCTATATTGGGTCATTTTTTTCGGATCTAACCCACATCAGATCTCTCTTGGACCATTTGGGCCGATTAAGAAATCAGATCCAATTCTCACATTTTTTTTCTTTGGGCCATTGAACCTAAGTTCAAATAATTTTTTTAAACTATTATTAACTATTATTTTTTTATTTTCTTAATATAATTTAAGCATTCATAAACATTGATTTTTTTCATTGAAAAGTATAAATCTTTATTAGAAGTATATTTTTTTATTAAAATATTAACCACATAATAAAATTAATTTATGAGAGTTATACCAACTTAATTCATTAAAGAAGTAAAGTTTAATTTTTTAAAACATAAATAGTCATTTAAAATGAAATACGATAAATAAAAATAAAAAGTTTGAGTCTTTTATAAAATAAAACACAAATATATAAAAATATGACATTTACTAAATATTTGTCCATTGAAAAAAGAAAATAAAATAAACCGCGCTTTGAAAGCGCGGATCAAAATCTAGTATAATATTATAGTTATAACCTTTTTACTAGATTATTCAATTTTTTTTTTGTGGCAGCAGACGGCTACTCTATTACTCAAGCTTGAGGTGGTCTGGAAAGCCAAACCGGAATAGAACAACCAGTAAAACATAAGGGTCTATGAAAAGAACGTGCATTCCTAGCTAACGAATCTGCAATTTCATTTTGCGTCCTTGGAAAGTAGATGATCTTGAAGTCTGAAAAACACAACCGAAGAGTTTGAATTGTTTCCAGCTCAGTTGAGAAATTGGGTCAAGCTTGTGGTTGTTCTATCATTGCAATCAGGTCCTTGCAGTCCGTCCCAAACCGCTGACAGATCGAGTGTTGTAGCATGTTCTCCATTGCCCACTGTAGCGCTTCCAGTTCCAAATGTAAAGCTGTTTGCCTCCTCCTCAGGTTTCTTGACCCCATGAGTTGAATCTTACCCATGGTATCCTTCCAAACCCATCCCATTCCACTAAACTGAGCTGTAGAGGTCCAAGAACCATCCACCATACAAATATTACCCAAGCTTAAGGCTTGTGTTTCTTCAGTAGTCTGTACCTGTGTCGGAAGCGGCACAGAATCTCTTGCATTGTACCATGCTTGGCACTCACTCTCTGCATACCTGACTAGTTCCAAAGGGTCTCTGTCTATGCCTCTAAACAACTTATCATTCCTACCTTTCCAGATGTACCCAATTATCCAAGGATAAAGGTCTCTATCATCTTCTGGCTCCATAATACTATTCTTTCTCCAAAAAATATAGTCCATGTTAGCATAAATACTTGATATAGGAAAGATTTGAGAGCTCGACGGTGTTGCTGATAGCTCCCATGCTTGTAAGGCAGGTGGACACTCAAAGATAGCATGAGTAACGGTCTTTTCTGGCATTCCACATCTTGGGCAATAATTATCACATCGCATATTACGACGTACTAGATTCCTTGTTACTGCTACCTGTCCTGATATTAGTTGCCATATAAGATGACAGATCTTTTGTGGCGCATTCACCTTCCAAGCAAAGGCTTGAAGTTTTGTGATGCTGGGTTGTAGAACTTCTATTTCCTCCTCTTCTCTCATCAAGTTTGTAGACACCCAATATCCTGACTTAACAGTATATTGTCCGTTCTTTGTGTGACTCCAGCAAACAGTATCTTGTCGATGGGTAGGGCTTATGGCCAAACTCAAAATCATCGGAATATCCTCTTGAGCTACATATTGTTCCAGCAAACTAACATCCCACTCCTTTGAAACATGATTGATAAGACTGCTTACAGTCATCTTTGGGTGTACTGTTGGGGCCCTGGCATGAGCGGTCTAGCTGAGGTCAAAGGGATCCAAAGATCCCCCCCCACACATTGATTTCATACCCTGAATGCACTTTGCTTCTGATGCCCAGAAGTAAAAGCTTCCTCGCGGCAATAATACTCGTCCATACATACGATGGGGTATCTGCTGTATCAACTCGCAGCGGTGAACTCAGACGATAATATCTTCCCCGAAGAATGACAATTTTAAAGAAACAAAAAGCTTAACAATCATTTAATGACAATTATATAAGGGCAAATCTCTTAAAGAGTTTTATTTTTATTTTTTTTGTTCTCAAAATAGTACTGAAAGTTAAGGGGAAGTTGCCAAAAAATTATTCAAAATTTGATTTTGAATACAAAAATGTACTTCAAATTTAATCAAATGCAAAAGTAACCCAAAAGTCTAGTGAAATTACAACATTTCCTTATGACCAAACAAAAAATATGTATTGTGTTTTATCATTATAACCGTGACTTACAAAGAAGTCTTCTTTGTAAGTCTTCTCTGTTTAGAAGATGCTTAAAATAATTTATAAATTTTTTTATAAAAAATATTTTGATGGGAAACAATTTAAATCATGTAATGATAAACATTTCTAAATGATATAAATTTAGTTTTACTAAAATTGAATTGTTTTCAACATAGATGAATGAAATTAGATTAATTCATGAAAGTCCTTGATTTAGGGTTTGGTAACATATGTTATAGTATTTTTGGTATATTTAAGGTTAGATTTTGAAATCTTTTTTTTTTATTTTTTTTTTAAATTTGACTTATATGTGTTTAGTGACTATCTTATAAGTTGTTTAAACACTTTGTAAGTATCTTAAAAGTTTAAAGACGTGTTTTTTGTTTAGTTATTTGATTATAGGGTCTGGAAGACTCACATAAAACGTCCCAATAAGTCTTTTAACATACCCCACCTAAATTTTAGTAGAATTTAGGGTTCCCACCTAAATTTTAGAAGAATTTAGGTTTTCTGCCTAAATCGAAGTCTTTCAGAAGTCCTCTAGGGAAGTGTTTTTGTTTAGTTATTTGATTATAGGGTCTGGAAGACTACGAGAAGACTTTGTTATAGTATTGTTTGTATTTAGGGTTATATTTTAGAATCTTAACTTTTAAAATTTTTTGACCTACATGTGTTTAGTTTTGTGTATATTAAACTCTTTCTAAGTTGATTTTAAGTTTATTAGATTTTTTTTGCTATTTAGTTAGTTATTTGATTAGGTTATGGTTTTGAAAACTTCCAGACTTCTAGAAGACTTTCCAAGAAGTCTTCTGACATATTCCCGCCTAAATTTTAGTAGAATTTAGGTTTCCCGCCTAAAGCGAAGTCTTTGAGAAGTCTTCGAGAAGTCTTCTCATGTATTTGATTTTAGGGTCTACAAGACTTTCCAAGATGTCTTCTTTTAGACTTCCCAAGGAGTCTTCTCTTAAAAGTCTTCTCAAGAAGTTTTCTCTTAGAAGACTTTCCAAGAAGTCTTCTGTATTAAAAATATTTAACCTAATTAGAATATTTGTCTCCATATATAAATAAAATTTACACATTTTCTTTCTTTCCTTCAAATGACTGCAACAAAAATACAAAAAAAATGTAATGTTTCTCACTCTAAAACTCTTCAACCTCTCAATAATCTCTTTGAACATCAAAACACCAAACTTTAAATGCATTTCTTATTTTTTTCTTATGTCTTCTTACTGATTTATCTTTTTTTCAAGTTTTTCATTACATTATTCTCATCCGCCGAGCTGGAACGATCGTGCTGTCTTCATCCCATCCTCGCAGCTCCCCCCTTCGGGATTAGAACGAACCTGCTTTTGTTTCATCTCGATCGGAGTTACCCTTGGAAATTTACGAATTAAAAACTGCAAGAACTCGTTCTCTTGAATAACATTCGGAATGAATGTATAAAACGACAACAGTTAGCTGAACACTTCGAATTGCCTACGCTATACAAAGAATTTGAATGTTCTTCGGAATCGACGTCATTTCGAAAGCTCTCTTTTTATAAAATCGTAAAAACGTCTAAGTTGGAAAACGGCCCGAAGGGCCCAGAACGCGGCTAAGAGCCCACTTACGATTTTATACCAAATCAAGCCCAATCGTTATGACGGGTTATCTTTTGTTATGCAGGAGAAGATAAATGTCAAGTTCGGAGGATAAATGTGAAGTTTCCAAAGATAAACGCGAAGATCGAAGGGCAGAAAGGGAAAGAACAAACCGCCTCTAGTAGGAGTATATCAGGACGTCGAGGTTGAAGAGACAAGGTGCAAATTCTTTTAGACTCAGACCACTCTTCTCTTAGAAACTTTTAGGAATTATTCTCGACATGCTATGTTTCTATGACTCGCACCTGATTACTAGACGAACTCGCCTAGGCAGTTTGATCTCTTGTTCTACTCTTTCAATCGAACTATGTTCGGCTTGATCCTCGAAAGGGGTACGTAGGCAGCTTTTCATAAGGTTCAGTCCGAAATCAATCAAAATATTTTTTGTATCTTTTTCGTCTTCTGTTATCAAGCTGCGACTCAACTAGGTTTAGGGTTTTAGGTTGCTAGAGGCTTGCGGCTGAAGCTTTTATAATCTCTTGCGGTTGAAGCTTTTATAATCTCTTGTAATGATCGCAACGCTCTTACGCGGATTCAAAATAAGAACAACTATTTCTAAACTCGCTTTATTGTCTTTACATATTTTCCGCATCTATTTGGCTACTTATCGTTGGTTCTTGCAGAGAATACGGGACCTCTAGGAAAGTTAGGGTTTCTTGACTTTTCTAATTTAAACGAAAAATCGACAGTGCGAATTTTGGTTCTTGCTATGAAGAAAAACGCTTCTTCCCATGGATAAATTTACGTGACCCCTCGGCCCTAATTCCTCGATCGCAAATCAAACTATTAGCATCCAAACAACAATAACAGTTTTGGCTGCGAACATCCGCAGACAAACCAAAAATGTTTCTCCGACGTAGGGTTAAGACTAAACTTTTGCAACACCGCGAACCATCTTCAAGCCCGGAAAAATTTCAACCACGAAAACGCGTCATGCAAAAGAAAAACCAACCTTCCGTATCGCGAGACGTTGCAGATGCTTGAAGAATAAGTTTTTTTTTCGACAAAAATACCTTCCTCGATAAAAACACTTTCTTAGAAGACCAAACAGTCATACACACACTAACATCTTCTCAAATACGTATCCTTCGCGAAGAGTCAAAAAACTTTCAACGTCCTATACAGACTAAGTTTGTTGCTGATTACAAAAAAAACTCTAAACGTCCTATACAGACTAAGCCATCTCGTAGAGATAGCTCTCGAACACCAGACACAAGGGTAATAGCGCTATATAAAAACTCCAAAATTTTGGTCAGCACTTTCGGGAGACTTAAAAATTGTCCTCGAAGAGATGCTCGATTCCTACCATCAAGTCACGTAAGCCGAGAACGTATCGCGGAATTTAAAGCGGGACAAAATCTTGTTGAAAACGATACGGGAAACGTAAGTCGAAGTAGTCATCGCATCCGCTAACCGTGATTAGACCTAGGTCTTGCCCTAAACCCAGCACACTGGTCTCTAACATCTCTAGGCATAGTATCAAACACCCTGATACGAGATCCCAAAATTTGTCTCTTGGCTAATATTCCAGCGTCTTGGGGCTTGGTATACATGGGATCGGATTCTTCAGACAGGTCTGGAAGGTAACGCCTGGTGTAGATTATTTATCACATTTTCTCTCTTTAAATTTTGACCCTAGATTAGCTAGTGAGTTCTATTTAAAAAAAAATAGAGAGAGAGAAACTAGGAACTAACTTTTACCTGCAGCTCCAGATACTTGTCTGAAATCCTTGCATCCTGTGATCGATACTCCCAAGGTAAAACATTCACTTTATATTTATGCTAAGAAATGAAACAGTAAATGGGATGTCAGACGTGAATTGATGAGTTGTGTTATGTTAGAAATAATTGCTAAGCTAGGAAATTGCATAGTGTGCTTTTGTGATTAGGACTTTTTAAATGTGGTTGCAAAATTGTTGAGGAAAAGATTTCTATGCTTTCAAACCTTAAGTCCCTAATATTTTCAAACCTCTTTCAGAGAGACTGCCTGTATGTTTTGCTTGAGGACAAGCAAAAGGGTAAGTCTGGGGGAGTTGATATACCTTGGATTTGACCCGTTTTCATCCATGGTATATAGGTGTTTTACTATATATATATATATCTATGTTTTCTACTCTTCTAGGTATGTTTTCAGGCTCAAGTGCATTTCGGAGTATAACTATGACTTTAGAGTATTTTGGAGCTTAAAGGACATTTCACCCTAGCTGACCACGTAGAGGTCGACGAGAGGAAGAACAATTGATCGATGCGCATCAGTGCTGTCGGTCGATACCAGGAGATGCCTCGACATATGAAGATTATTATCGATCGATGTACATAAGTACCATCGATCGATGTCGCGACATCAGACACGCGACATTTGGATTCAGCAGACTTATAACCCAAGACCAAGCCAAATTACCAAAATGCCCTGACGAGTTTTCAACCTAGTAGATTATATACTGCCTAAGTGTTTTGACGGCAGAAGACCTAGTTTTGTTACAAGTTTCATTTTGAGAGAGAGAGAAGAGAGTTTTGGAGAGAAGATCACTTGTGATTAGAACTCCTTGTTTTCATTTCTTTTCATCTATACTATGAGTTTCTATTTTTTTATTGTTATGAATTGCTTTGCTATGTCTGAGTAGTTCAATTATTAGATCCATGGTTCAGATAGGTTTGTGGGATTAGCCCCAAACTATAAATCTGCCTTGTTGTGATATTCATGATAGATTTGTATTCATTGCTTGTTTAAGCCTTGCTAACTAGAACTTGATCATAGGATTGCATACTCAAGCACCCTTGTTATCCCATCATGACATCTATCTATCATATTAGGACTGCTAGAGAGGGCTAACCGCCAATTTAGTATCTTAAGAGGGCATATCATACTCGCGCATAGGCCTGGCTAGAACCCGTCGATCGATGTCCTCAACTGACTATCGATCGATGTTGGCAAAGTTGTATCGGTCGACGTCTTAATTGACCATCAATCGACACTCTCTCGTTGTCGACATACTAACCGGTGAGACACGAGATCTAGTCTGTTAACCAGTGAAACATGCGACAGCTGATCACTGAGTTAAGCGATTGAGCTCTAATATATCATGCATGCAACAATAGGCATCTATAGGTATTATAATCTCCAACACCTGAATAGTGGCCCTGCATCTAATATCATTTCCAACCAAGTTACATTTATTATTTACTCGCTTGTTACTATTGCTATTTCATTTAACCATTTACAACCCTTAGAATTAATAAACACTAGATTTAATTGTTCCCTAGCTCCTTGTGGATTTGATCCCTAAGTACTACATATGAACCTCTTTTGATGAGAGTAACACTCCTTAGGGTAATTTGAGTGGTATCAGCGCGCCAAGCGTAAACCGTTCTACGGTTTACGGGCTTTTGGTTAAGAAATCGTAAGATGGGCCTCGAGTCGTGTCTTAGGTCCCTTTGGGCCGTCTTTCGACTTGAAACGTTTATTACGACTTCTTTCGATAAAGAACGAACTTTCCGCGGTTTTTACTGCAAAGTTTGATTGATGACTTAGAATGGCGGAAAACATGAACTGAGTTCGCTACGGTCTTTGGGAGATAGCATCGAAGGATAGACGAGAATGCATGGACTGGTGTCGTATCGACGTTTCGGAAGAGCTCAGTCTCTACGTAGCGACCGAGCGGGATGGACCCTCGGTCACTACGTAGCGACCAATCTTGGCCGAGCTCGCTCGTTATGTAGCGACCGAGCGGGACGGACGCTCGGTCGCTACATAGCGACCGAGCTTGGCTTGAGCTCGGTCGCTACGTAGCGACCGAGCGTGGCGCGTTCAGTCGCTGCGTCACGACCTTTTTCGAGCTCTCGTCCGATGTCTCGTTTTTCCTCCGCAAAGATTTTCGTAAGAAAGAATCTATTTCGAAAAAGTATTTATCGGAGAAAGTTCTCATCTTCTTCCTCGGAGGTTTTGAATGTTAACTTCGTCATAACCGTTTTTGACCCCAACAGTTAGCTCCCCAGCTCGTTAGAGTCAAGACTCTAGCGCGCGGTTTGACGATTTTGGCAAGGTTATGCATATTGGACGAAGTTTATACTTTAAACTCTGTGGAAGAAAAAGCATCGAGAAAGTATATGTATTA
Source organism: Brassica napus (assembly GCF_020379485.1). NCBI lineage: Eukaryota > Viridiplantae > Streptophyta > Magnoliopsida > Brassicales > Brassicaceae > Brassica > Brassica napus. The sequence continues at coordinate 18,332,909 of NC_063435.1, forward strand.
ATGATATAAATTCCGAAGCCATACTTCTATAAGTAGTGAGCTCATGTCATTCATTTTCTTCATACCTTCCCTTCTTCAAACCTTCAAAAACCTGTATAGCTCCAAAACTTTTGCTTTTAACATGTCTTCCTCCCAAGGTGACAAGAGAGATTCTGACGTCGAGATGGGCAAGGCCACCTCTCCGGCTTCAATTCCGACTTCTCCGGCTGAAGCGCCGGGTTGTGTTGCTGGTCATCTCTCCTTCCGAGAGAGACTAGTTCGTCGCCAAGCCGAGAAGGAACTCGTTCAAGCTGGCACCGAGTTCCCGTCTTCGTCTGCGCGGGCCATTGCCCCGGGTCACGGGACCGAGGTCGTGGTTCCGCAAGACGTAAGAACTCTTGCAGGCTCGGGCATTCCAGATGCTCAAGCTCTACCTGCCGGATCGTCCACGACTCCGATCTTTGTCGAGGATAAGGAGAGGGCTGCTGACTCTATGCCTCCTCCTCCGGCCAGAAAATAAATCGTTCTAGCGTTGCGTGCTCCTAGTGTTGTTCCGGTTGCTCAGCCTAAGGGCCGGAGGAGGAAGCTTACCAAGAGCGGTGACGGGGAATATGAAGCTTACCAAGAGCGGTGACGGGGAATCTTCGCATCAAGGGGGCTCGAGCGTAGCATCGGGACTTCGCGGAAAGGTTTGTCGCTCATTTTATTTCTTGATCGTTTCATATACATTCTCTCTCGGACTTAGTTTTAACTTTTTTTCTCATTTGCAGTTCATGTCGTTGATCGATGGGATGATCAGCGAGTGCGGTTCTTAGACCAGTCGTCTTGCCGGGGAGTTGGTGGAGCTGCAGGGTAGATGGTCTGAAACCGAGGCCATGCTGACGGCTATCAAGGATTCTCATTCCGCGAGAGTGTCGAAGCTCGAGGTCGCGATAGGGGAGCTCGAGAGGGACCTCGGGAAGACGTCGAGTTCATTGCTCAAGGAGAAGAAGGCCAGGAAGGCCAAATCTTCAGAGGTGCGTTGGCTCCAGCGTCAGATCAAGGGCGATGCAGGACTAGCGAGCCATGCGATTCAAGAGGCCACAGATGCTCTTCGCTCAGAGTTTCAGGCTCGCTTGGCGAAGATTTCTGCTTTTCTGGGTTCCCTCGAGTGTATCCGGAGCAGGGACTTAGCTTTAACGACGATTGAGGGCGGGATGGCCGTGGTTTGGTCGTTCCAGAGTGAGGCTCCCCCGACCTTGGAGGCTGAAGAGGCCCGACTGTCCAGCTGTAAGGGAGATATGGCGGCCGTGGATGGAGATTTTGATCTCATCCTAGGTGACCTGAAATCCGCGTGCTTCCTTCCGACGTGTTCAAAAGACCCAGAGGGGAAAGACCCGATGGTTGGAGAAAACGGAGGTGACGCGGCTCCAGGCTCGGACGAGGCGACAGGTGAAGAGGGGGCGTGAGTTCTGAGGATGATTTGGGTTAGATCTCTTGCGAGAGATTTGTTTTTTATGTTTTTATGTTTCGGCTTTAAATGGCCTTATTTCATGTTTCGGGACTGGCCGTGTGTGGCTTTGAATCCCTGCCGCTCTGCGGCTTTTTATGATGAGATAATCAAGTGGTTCTCTTTTTTTTATGAGTTAGTGTATAGTGGGGAAGGAAGGTGATGGGTTGTCGTCTCATATCCTTCTTTGATGTGAAATGTTTCATTCGAGATCTGTTTCGAGAGTTCTTCCGTGAGATATTGGCTTTGCGGGATATCTAAAGATGTCGAATATAAACATAGAGGCATGGTTTTGGAATCTCGTATCTTTTTAATATCATGCCTTGAGATGTTAGAGACCAGTGCGCTGGGTTTAGGGCAAGACCTTGGTTTACTTTCGGTTTTAAGATTTATGCGTTGACTAGCCGGCTATCGATTTATCTGTCGCGATTTAAACCTGATTCATATCGATTTAAACCTGATTCATATCGATTTAAAGTCCGCGATAGGTTCTCGGCTTACATGACTTGTTTGATATGAATCGAGCATCTCTCCGGAGGGGGGACAACTGAATTTGTCTTTTGACAAACTACCTAAGTACTCCTTATGGAGATCAAACCGTCTCGTAGTTCGGTGATTGCGAGTTGGTTTGTTCAGTGATAGTATTTTTTGAGATGCATCGCGTTCCAGGTCCTAGGAATTATTACGCCTTGCATGTTGGCTATCTCGTAGGAGCCTGGTCGGACGACATTTTCAATTTTATAGGGTCCTTCTCAGTTTGCTCCAAGTTTTCCCGCATTTCGTTAAGCGGTGTTTTGGAAGACTTTTCGAAGGACCAGATCTCCTTGATTAAACCTACGATTCCGTAGGGAATTATAGTACTTTGCAGCGGTGTGTTGGTAATTTTGGATTCGGATGAGCGCTCGATCTCGGTGCTCGTTAATGAGATCGATATCATCCAAGAGCATGGCATCGTTGAGTTCCTCCCGTTCGGGTAGTAACCTTTTTCGAACACCAGGGAACTCTACTTCCGCGGGAATCATGCATTCCGTGCCGTACACCAGAGCGAAAGGGGTTTCTTCCGTTAATCGCCTTGGGGAGGTACGGTGAGACCAGAGGACTCCTTCGTCGGCCCACCTGCCCTTTTTGGCCTCTAAGCGTTTCTTCAGTCCGTCGAGAATGGTCTTATTGATTGTTTCAGCTTCTCCGTTGCACTGCGGATATCTGGGAGTTGACTTGTTGAGTCGTATCTTCAATTTCTTGCAAAATGCCTCGAACCGGGTGGAGATAAACTGAGACCCGTTATCGGTTATGATCTCGTAAGGAACTCCATGCCTACTGATGATGTTTTTCCATACGAAATTTTAGACTTTGACATCTTTTAAACTTGCGTACGAGTCTGCCTCTACCCATTTCGAGAAAAAAACGGTGAGGACTAGATGGAAACGCTTTTGCTTTGAATTATGAAGAGGTCCGACAATATCCATGGCCCAACGCATAAAGGGGTAGGGCGATGTGATGGAGGAAAGAACTTCGGCCGGTTGTCGGATGGTTGGAGCATGCCTTTGGCATTTTTTGCATTTTCGCGCAAACTTCTCGCAATCTCCGATCATGGCGTTTATCCACCGGAATGGTAGCCGTAGTATCTATGGCGTTTGATTTTCACAGCTAGCGATCTTCCACCGGAATGGTTGCCGCAGGAACCAGAATGTACTTCCTCCATTACTTTTCTTGCTTTTTCTCCTTCCAGACACGTCATAAGTGGTCCGGAGAATCTCCATTGGTAAATTTCACCGTCCACTGTTACGTAGCTCGCGGCTGTGTTCGGACTTTGCGGGCTGCCCATTTTTCGGTGGGCAGTTGCCAGTTGATAATGTTGTCTCGAATTGTCTGAAGCCATGGGGTATTGCAGCCGTAATCATATTGCTCTGATTGCGGTTGTATCGTAACTTCTTCTTCCTCGTCATCTTGACCTTCTATGAGGTTGACGACGTTTGGAAGTCCGATGCTCGGATGTTCGATGAACTCGGCCGGAATTACCCTTTTAAGTCCCGGGTCAGAACTTGATGCTAGGGCCGCCAGGGCGTTTGCCTGGACGTTCTCGGAACGGGGAATTCATGTAAGGGCAAAACAGTTAAATTCTTGAGCTAGACTTTGGACCAGTTTGAGATACGCGTCCATCCGTTCATCTCTGGCTTCATACTCTCCGCTGAATTGAGTGGCCAATAGCTGGGAGTCGCAGTAAGGGTGGATGTTACGTATCTTCAAGCCGTGAGCTAAACACAGCCCTGCGATAAGTGCTTCGTATTCGGCCTCGTTGTTCGAGGCGTGAAATTCCAGCCTGAATGATTGCTCCAAGATCTCGCTCGTCGGAGATGTGAGGCAAATTCCTTGCTTGGATGAGGATCCGTCGACGTGGAGGAGCCAGGTAGAATTTGGTTCCTCGTTGGTTATGGTCCCCGTTGGTAGTTCGACCAAGAAGTCTGCAAGCAGTTGTGATTTTGCGCTTGTCCTTGGTCGGTACTCGATATCATACTCGCTCAATTCGACTGCCCACTTGGCTAGTCAGCCCGACTGACTCGGGCTATGCAGAATCGTCCGTAGGGGAAAGGTCGTGAGGATGACGATTGTGTGGGATTGGAAATATGGTCTTAGTTTTCGGGCCGGCGTTACGACCGCGCATGCTAATTTTTCCATTAGCGGGTACCTAGATTTAGCATCCAGCAAGGTTTTGCTTATGCAGAAAATATGTTTTTGTTCCCCGCGTTCTTCCCTGATCAGGATGCCACTCACGGCTGTTGCTGACACAACGATGTATAAGAATAAAGGTTCCCCTTCCACGGGTTTTGCGAGGACTGGAGGAGTAGCCAAATACCGCTTCAGTTGTTGGAAGGCGTTTTAGCATTCTTCCGACTATTCAAATTTTTTATTTCCTCGTAGGACATCGTAGAAGGGCAGGCACTTGTCCGTTGATCGTGAAATAAATCGGTTAGGCGCTGCGTTCCTGCCGGTCAGCTTTTGGACTTCCTGCTTATTCTTTGGCGAAGCCATCTCGATCAGTTGTTGGTTTTGCTTCGATGCCGCGGTATGTGGCTAGGTAGCCTAGGAATTCCCCTGATGCCATGGTGAATCTGCATTTTGTCGGGTTGAGCTTCATGTTATGGGAATTTAACTGCGCGAAACTTTCCTCGAGATGTGACACGTGATCCTTTGCTTGGAGGGATTTGACGAGCATGTTGTCGATATAAACCTCCATCGTTTTTCCGAGTTGTTTGGAGAACATTCGGTTCACGAGTCGTTGGTAAGTTTCGCCAGCGTTTTTGAGGCTGAAAGGCATTACCCTGTAGCAATAGGTTCCGCGATTGGTAATGAACGCAGTCTTCTCGCGATCGTCAAGGTTCATCATAATTTGATTATAACCTGCGAAGGCATCCATGAAGGATAAGAGCTCGTTGCCCGCTGTTGCCTCTACCAATCGATCGATATGTGGTAGAGAGAAACTATCCTTCGGACAGGCCTAGTTTAGGTCGGTAAAATCCACGCAAACTCGCCATTTCCTGTTTTTCTTTTTGACTACTACAGGGTTGGCGAGCCAGTCTGGATATCTTACTTCCGTTACCAACTCGACTTTAAGCAATTTTTCGACCTCGTCGTTTACCGCGGAAGCACGTTCGGGTCCTAGCTTCTGCCTTTTTTGTTTGACGGGTTTGAAAGTCGGATCGATATTCAGTTCGTGAGACGTTATGTTAATGTCGATCCCTGGCATATCTGACAGGTTATGAGTTCTGTCTTCAAAGGCACGCGGAGATTGTCTCTGATCTCGACGCAGCGTTCTGGGAATGCTTCGTCGAGAAAGAATGTTACCACATGTTCGCAAGTTGGCTCGCGTTTTTCATCTAGGGCCGCGATGTTACGAGACTGCCAGAAGAGTTCCGCTGAATCTTGACTTCGAGGATCTTCGTTGGAGATCTTTTTTCACCGCCTTTCTAGGAGTGGTCTCGAGGCCTGATCTTTTTCGTTTTAGATGGTACGTTGATGGGATAGCATGCATGGCGTTCAATGATGCCACTCAAATTACCCTAAGGAGTGTTTCTCTCATCAAAAGAGGTTCAAATGTAGTACTTAGGGATCAAATCCACAAGGAGCTAGAGGACAATTAAATCTAGTGTTTATTAATTCTAAGGGTTGTAAATTGTTTAAATGAAATAGCAATAGTAACAAGCGAACTAACTAGTAAATGTAACTTGGTTGGAAATGATATTAGATGCAGGGCCACTATTCAGGTGTTGGAGACTATAATACCTATAGATGCCTAATTGTTGCATGCATGATATATTAAAGCTCAATCGCTTAACTCAGTGATCAGCTGTCGCATGTTTCACTGGTTAATAGACTGGATCTCGTGTCTCAACGGTTAGTATGTCGACAACGAGAGAGTATCGATCGATGGTCTATTGGGACTTCGACCGATACACCTTTGCCAACGTCCATCGATAGTCAGTTGAGGACATCGATCGACGGGTTCTAGCCAGGCCTATGTGCGAGTATGATATGCCCTACTAAGATACTAAATTGGCGGTTAGCCATCTCTAGAAGTCCTAATATGATAGATAGATATCAGGATGGGATAACAAGGGTGCTTGAATATGCAATCCTATGATCAAGTTCTAGTTAGCAAGGCGAAAACAAGCAATGAATATAAATCTATCATGAATATCACAACAAGGCAGATCTATAGTTTGGGGCTAATCCCACAAGTTTAAATCAATATAAGATTATTGTCCCTATTTTCAATAGCTAAGCATAATTTATTAAAATTCTTTTTATATAAGAATGAAATAAATTATATCAGTAAATCTCCCCCAGACTTAAATTACAATGTCCCAGTGTAACTCAGTCGGAGTTATGATGAAATAGTTCATGATGTACGAAATGTAACAAGTAGGGAAGATCCATCTGACCGGAGTAGATATCGATCGATGGGAATATGTTACATCGATCGTCGTGTGGTTGTCCATGTCGAGCGATGTCGACGTCTCGTCGGCGGTCGATATTCAGGTCCTCCTACTTGGGTCTCCTAAATCTGAAAGACATAAAACGAAAGTAAATAAATGCTAGCTAATAAAACCTAAATAAAATACCTAATAGTGGGTTGCCTCCCACTCAGCGCTTGGTTATAATCATTTAGCTTGACTATGGTAGTGATTGGCTATTTGGTGGAGAAACAGCTGCTTGTTGGAAAACAAGCATCCACGTCATCTCTGCACATTCTGGACCAAGATGCAATGAAACTTCTTGTGGCCTCATCATTTCTTGTCCATTTGTCATCCATCTTCTCAAGTACATTGGAGATGTTTTGTAGCCTATCTTGAATGTTGCCAATGCTGACCTGGTGACAGCTTATGTTGTCATAGGCGTATGCTGAAAGTTCTGTCAGTTACTTGTGGATTGACTATATCGTCTTGTGTATCAGCTGCTCGCCGGTTAGTGTAGACTCGGCGTCGATCGATGCGATTATGTGTTCGTCGGTCGATCTCGGTGACTTACCATCGAGCGATTTCGCTCGCATCCTGTCGATCGATTCTGATATCTGGTGCTGAGCTGCGAGTTGCGAGTTGCCTCTGAATGGCTTTGACTTCTTTCTGTAGCCATTCTGCGTGGCTGTCTAGTTCACTGATTTTGTTGTCGAATGGAAAGTAGATGTCATCGCAGCGTTTGTCAAGTCGTTCCTCCATGGTGTCTGATCTTAGATGTGATCTTGTCCACCTCTGCTGTTGTGTAAGGAAGTAACTCCACAAGATTCTTGCCATCGATCCAAGGCCCTCGTAGCCTGTCAATCGATGTTGATTTTGCCTGCAAAAAATTTTGATTAGTAATGTTATCAATATCCTTTTGGGCATGAAGTAATTGACTAGACAATTTGTTTAAATCTATCATGACTGGTGATATAAAGCGGTCATGCATGTCTTCGTAAGTCCTCAGCCTCTCATTCATGGCTGAGACCTTAGCGTCGAGCGATGTGAAGGTACACACGTCGATCGATGTGGCTGATTGTTGGTCCTTCTTGCGAATTGTATCCAGATCTTGCTGTAGTAGCTCGATTTTAGTGCTCAGCCAGTCCACGTTGTTGTTGAGAGGGTAGTATACGTCGTTTATCCTTGTGTCGATGTATGGGACTTCCCATTTATCCTTGTCTTGTGCTGAACATTGCGGTTCTGCAAGGATCTGGGCTGTAGGAAGACTGACGTCGATCGATGGTGCATGTGGTGCATCGATCGATGCTGAGGTCGTGGCTTCCTTCTCAAGTTGCTGACGTAAACTCTCAATTTTTGTCCTCATTTCTGCCATACTTCTAAAAAGCTCATTGAAGCCTCTATCCAAAGGTTGATGTGTATCTTCTACCAATGTTTTGAGCTCCTCTCCCAGTCTTTCCCTTTGCTCTACAAATACCAAACACCATCTCATTGATTTCATTTTTGGTGTTGAGTTCTGGTGCCAGTCTTGTGAGTGTGAAGGAAGTGGCATGTTCTGGAAGACAGATGTGGCTCTCTTCAAAAAGAGATGCTCTTTCCAATAATTTCCTGATGTCGTCCTTTGTGATAGGTATCATCTCACCAGCTACGCCTCGTGCGTGTCCACACTCATCTCTGTAGACTCCATACTAATATCACTCAAATTACCCTAAAGAGTGTTACTCTCATCAAAAGAGGTCGAGTTATAGTACTTAGGGATCGAATCCACAAGGAGCTAGGGAACCGATTAGATCTAATAGTTATATGATTAAGCTAGGCTAATAGGTTTTAAAGCAGTAAAATAAATATAGTAAATTAGAAAGCAGTAAACAAGATGAACAAGATAATTGTTCAGCTTGGCAAGGTTTGTTTGATGGAAGGATGGTTGCTAGATCTAGGGTTACTATTCAAGTGTTGGAGATTATAATTCCTATAGATACCTATTTATTGCATGCAAGATATGTTAGAGCTCAACCGCTTAACTCAGTGATCAGCTGTCGCATGTTTCACTGGTTAACAAGCTAGATCTCGTATCTCAACGGTTAGTCAGTTGAGGACATCGATCGACGGGTTCTAGCCAGGCCTATGCACGAGTATGATATGCCCTACTAAGATACTAAATTGGCGGTTAGCCCTCTCTAGCAGTCCTAATATGATAGATAGATGTCAGGATGGGATAACAAGGGTGCTTGAATATGTAATCCTATGATCAAGTTCTAGTTAGCAAGGCTAAAACAAGCAATGAATACAAATCTATCATGAATATCACAACAAGGCAGGTCTATAGTTTGGGGCTAATCCCACAAACCTATTTGAACCCTGGATCTAATAATTGAACTACTCAGACATAGCAAAGCAATTCATAACAATGAACAAATAGAAACTCATAGTATAGATGAAAAGAAATGATAACAAAGAGTTCGAATCACAAGTGATCTTCTCTCTAAAACTTGTAAACTCAAACTCTAAAACTGAAAAACTCTGAAGAAAAACTCTCTCGAAAAACTCTCTCTGCCGTCAAAACACTTATGCAGTATATAATCTACTAGGTTAAAAACTCGTCAGGGCATTTTTGTAATTTGGCTTGGGCTTGGGTTTTAAGTCTGCTGAATCCAAAATGTCACATGTCTGATGTCTCGACATCGATCGATGGTACTTGTGTACATCGATCGATATTAATCTTCATCTGTCGAGGCATCTCCTGGTATCGATCGTCAGCACTGATGTGCATCGATCGATTGTTCTTCCTCTCGTCGACCTCTACGTGGCCAGCTCGGGTGAAATGTCCTTTAAGCTCCAAAATGCTCCAAAGTCATAGCTTTACTCCGAAATGCACCTGAACCTGAAACATACCTAGAAGAGTAGAAAACATAGATATATATATATATATATATATATAGTAAAACGCCTATATACCATGGATGAAAACGGGTCAAATCCAAGGTATATCATTCAACTATGGCATTCCCATGATAACATTGTAAGATGCGGGGCGGTCAAAGACTAGAAACTCTGTGACTTTTGTCACGGTTCCGGCTTTGACTGCAAGATTAATCGATCCGTAGGCCATGGTTGTTTCTCCCAAAAGTCCCAACAGTGGGCTAGGGTATTTTGCGACTTCTGATGGATTGATCCCCATCTTTTTGAGAGTATCTTTGAAGATGATATCGGCCGAACTTCCGGTGTCGATTAGCACCCTAGCGACGTCGATATCCCGAATCGTCAGCTCGATAACAAGGAGATCGTTTTGAGGTTTGGCTCGATCGGCCGTTGCTCCCCCCTTGAATGAGATGACGTTCGCGCACGTCGAGTCTTGCATATCGTGACTGATCGTTGAGTGGCTTTTGCGGGTTAGATTGATCCGTGTATCCCCTCTCTCTAGCGCCAAACTGTAGGAACCAAAATTCACACTGTCGATTTCCGTTTAAATAAGGAAACTAGGAAAACCCTAATTTCCCAAAGGTCCCAGATATCTGCTAATACCACACGCCAAGCAATTGGAACACGAGAATAACAACGATAAAGTATAAGAAATCAAAAGAGAGCAAAATAGATCTTATTCCAAATTTGCGTCTAAGCGTTACAACAAGGTAAGAGTCTGGACTTCGACAGCTGTCGGCGAGATTCCTAGTTCTAAAACCTTAAGACTACAAAATCGTAGTTGAGTCGCAGCTCGAATATCAAAAACTGAAAAGTTGCCTAAAATTGCTCTAAGTGCTAAGTTTGCTATGAAAAGTGCTCTCACCATGCCTCTCGCCTAGGACTCCTTATATACTCGTTCCAAGGTCGGTTTACGCTTTTACTCTTCTGCCTTTAAGCCGTCATAGCATAAAATGAAGATATTCCATTTTTCCGATCTTCGTAATTATCTTCAAAATTTCATATTTATCTGCGGAAACTTGACATTTATCCTTCCTTGCGCGCCAAGCGTAAAACGTCCTACGGTTTACGGGCTTTTGGTTAAGAAATCGTAAGATAGGCCTCGAGTCGTATCTTAGGTCCTTTTGGGCCGTCTTCCGACTCGAAACGTTTATTACGACTTCTTTTGATAAAGAACGAACTTTCCGCGGTTTTTACCACAAAGTTTGATTGATGACTTAGAATGGCGGAAAACATGAACTGAGTTCGCTACGGTCTTCGGGAGATAGCATCGAAGGATAGACGAAAATGCATGGACTGGTGTCGTATCGACGTTTCGGAAGAGCTTGGTCGCTACGTAACGACCGAGCTTGGCTTGAGCTCGGCCGCTACGTAGTGACCGAGCTTGGCTTGAGCTCGGTCGCTACGTAGCGACTGAGCATGGCGCGTTCAGTCGCTGCGTAACGACCTTTTTCGAGCTCTCGTCCGATGTCTCGTTTTTCCTTCGAAAAGCTTTTTGTAAGAAAGAATCTATTTCGAAAAAGTATTTATCGGAGAAAGTTCTCATCTTCTTCCTCGGACGCTTTGAATGTTAACTTCGTCGTAACCGTTTTTGACCCCAACATCTTTCCGCAGGTAATTCCTTTCTTCTTTCTTGTTTATTCTCTAGATTCTTTCTTCCCTATGCTTCTGAGATGGGGACTGAGTCGGGTCCAGATTCTTCTTCCATAGGTAGTAGAGCTAGATCTAACAGGTTGAGGGTTGTTCCAACGAAATCCATGGATTCTTCCGATTCTTCTCTAGATCTGACCATTGCTGCAAAGAATCCAAAGGCCCTCGTCACCAGGGACACTTTGCCGGCGGAGGGTAGCCAGTATCCCCCTATTGGTCCTCCTTCGGTACTAGGGGCTGAGGAAGTGACAGTCTGGAGGAAGAAATACAATCTTCCAGATGATGTCGTAATCCGAGTACCTGAGCCAGGCGAGGTGGTCTCAGATTTTGGCGTAGATGAAGTACCTGTATATGAGGGTTATTTTGCTTCAGGCTTCAGGGATCATGTTCCTTCTCTGATAGCTAAAATATCCAAAACCCTAGGAATTTCTCCAGCTCAGCTGAATCCTCCGGCTTAGAGGACTTTGATAGCCCCGCAGAATTTAGGCGATCTTGACGGGTTTGTGATTGGAGTGGCTGAAGTCTTGATTTCCTACTCTGTTGTTCCTTTGAATAGTGCAGAGTGGAGGTATTATCTGTGTCCTCGAAGCAAGGAGGCTCCGGTCAGGGAGGTTCCAAAGAAAGAATGGAAAAAGCTTCTGGCTTTCGAGGGAAATTGGACTGAAAAGTTTGCCTTCTCGCATCTTCCTGGCTTTTCAGCTACTTGGCAGTTAGAGGGCAGGCTAGTAATAAGAGTCGAGAGATTTTATTTTGACTATGTTATACTAACGGTCTTATCTTCTTGATGCAGATTTTCCTCGCGTTGATTACTCTTCAGGGAGGGACACCATCGAGCAGGTGTCGAAGCTTCCTCTAGAGTGTCGTCAAGTTTCCTTTCTTGTGAGCGAAGCGGCACTAAAGCGTTGTAGTGTCTGGGATAAGCTTCCTACTTCTCTTTATATCTCTTCTTGTAGTCGCTGTTCTGACTCAATATTCTTTTGTGTGCTAGGTGAGATGTCAGAATCTAAGGGTGACGAGGCTTTGGTAGAGTACAAGAAAGCTCTTGAGGTGATGTCCGCAGAGAAAGCTGCCCCAAAGCGAGCTATCTCCACCGAGGATGACGAAGTGCAGTTCATCGGGAGCAACAAGCGTCGCGCAGGTGCTGCTGCAGCTCCTTCCTCCTCCAAGAAGAAATCTAAAGTGTCGGGTTCTTCTTCCAAGGATTCTTCCTCTGCTTCTTACGATTGGGCCACAGTGCTGAACAATCTCAATACGAAGGTGTTTCCTTCTACTCCGGTGCTTTTGGCGTCAGAAGAGGACTCCTCTACAGCCATCCAGTCACATCAGGGTGACTTGCTTGAGGTAATGCTTCTGAGATTTTCTGACTTCTCTAGTTCTGGCTGTTGATCAGATCTTGTTTGTAGGTGGCGTCCCAATTGTATCATCTCGGGGAGAGGATGGAGTCTGCGGTTTCCACAAACGTGGAGATGGACAACCTGACTTCCCAACTGCGCAAGGAGAAGGACGTTGTCCTGGCCAAGGACAGGGAGATCAAGGAGTTGACGCTTAAGGTGAAGAATCAAGAGGAAGCAGGGGAATTGGCGGCTACGGAGAATGCCTCCTTGAGGAGCCAGCTGAAGGAAAGGGAAGAGGAGATGATCGACCTGAAGGATACCGCTGCGACCTTTGATGTTGATAAGATCATGGACGTGAATGGTGCCATGGTCGTGGCCCGCTGGGAGCTAATGCGGGATTGGCTTAGTGGTCAGACCGACGCCTGGGATCCAGAGACTACTCTGGAGCAGTACAAGATGGTGAAGATCACCGAAGCCGAGTTCTTGGGGATTTCACCTCCTTCTTTCGAGCATGAGCCTAAGATTCCTGGAGGTGCAGAGAAGAAGACGCCAGAGCCGTCTGCCGATGATCTGCCTCCCAACTGATCTCTATCTTTATTGTCTGTATTTTCATCCCCGCGAAGGGGTTTATTTTGTCACTGCCCTCGGCGAGGGCTTAAAACTCTAAATCAGGCCTTCATGCCTTTATTTTGTTGTCTTGAACAATGGCCCTTCTATGGCCTTTTATGCATTCCGGATTTGTTTTTTCCTTCTTTTGAGATCTTTATATGATGTTTAGATGACCTCCGGGTCTTGAATCGTTTTCGGAGGGTTGGGAGTTGATCCGACTGTTTGGTGAACCCTTATCAAATTTTGAGCCTTCTTAGGCTTTAGACGATTGTCGAAGGACTCAGGGAACATGGTTGTCTAGGTTCCTTAGAACCTCTGGACATTAAAATGACCGGACATGGGATCCGGAGGTCCCTTTTTTAAGAACCCGTAGATTCTGGACCCTGAGGTCTTGAATTGGACTCATGGTCCTTGGACCCTGAGGTTTAGGGAATCCGTAGGTTCCTGACCTTTAAGCCTATCTGAGCCCGGAATTCTCAGAATCCGGAATTAAGTTATAAAGAGAACTGTGGGAACCGAAATTCGCACTGTCGATTTCCATTTAAATAAGGAAAGTAGGAGAGCCCTAATTTCCTAGAGGTCCCGGATATCTGTTAATACCACACACTAAGCAATCAAAACACGAAATAACAACGACAAAGTATATAAGATCGTAAAAAGAAAGCAAAGTAGGTCTTATTCCGAATCTGCGTTTGAGCGTTACAACAAGGTATAAGCTTGGGCTTGAGAGCCGTCGGCGAGATTCCTAGTTCTAGCAACCCTAAGACGGCTAAACCTAATTGAGTCGCAGCTAGAATAACAAAAAAACGGAAAATTGCCTAAACTGCTCTAAGTGCTAAGTTTGATGTGTAAAAAGTTCTCTCCTCATGCTTGTCGCCTAGGACTCCTTATATACTCCCTCCTAGGTCGGTTTACGCTTTTCTCCTTCAGCCCTTAAGCCGTCATAGCCTAAAAATAGAGATATTTCATTTTTCCTGATCTTCGTAATTATCTTCAAAATTTCTAATTTTTCCGCAGAAACTTAACATTTATCTTTTCTTGCGAACCAAGCGTAAACCGTCCCACGGTTTACGGGCTGCTAGTTAAGAAATCGTAAGGTGGGCTTCGAGTCATGTCTTAGGTCCCTTTGGGCCATCTTTCGACATGAAGCGTTTATTACGACTTCTTTCGACAAAAACGAACTTTCCGCGGTTTTTATCGTAAAGTATGATTGATGACTTCGAATGGCGGAAAACATGAAATGGGTTCGCTATGGTCTTTGGGAGACAGCATTGAAGGGTAGACGAGAATGCATGGATTCTTATCGTATCGACGTTTCGGAAGAGCTCGGTTGCTACGTAGCGACCGAGGGGGATGGACGCACGGTCGCTACGTATTGACCGGGCAGTGTGCATCTGCGGTAGTTGCGTAGTGACTGAGCTTGGTTTGTCCATGTTCCGACCGTCACCTTCGAACCTATCCGCGGCTGGCTTAGATACGTTTCCGTTATCTTGGGAAAACTTGTGTTTGATCCAAACGGGATTTGAACAAGATTTTACCGCAAGGCTCTTCGTAAAGATTTCTTTACGAAGATTACTTTTTGTAAAAACGTTCTGTGGGAACCGAAATTCGCACTGTCGATTTTCGTTTAAATAAGGAAACTAGGAAAACCCTAATTTCCCAGAGGACCCGGATCTCTGCGAGAGCCAACGACAAGTAACCAAACAAATGCGGAAAATATGAGAAAACATGATAAAACGAATTTACAAAGAAAGTAGATCTTATTTCGAATTCGCGTAAGAGCGTTGCGATCATTACAAGAGAATACATAAGCTTTGGCCGCAGGGGCCGTCAGCGAGTTACCTAGTTCTAGCAACATAAAACCCTAATCCTAGTTGAGTCGCAGCTCGATAACAAAGGACGAAAAAGATATCTAAAAGGCTTAGATTGATTTCGGACTGAACCTTGTTAAAGGCTGCCTACGTACCCCTTTCGAGGATCAAGCCAAACGTCGTTCAATTGATAGAGCTGGACAAGAGATCGAACTGCCTGGGCGAGTTCGTCTAGTAATTGAGTGCCAGTCATAGAAACCGAACTTGTCGAGAATAAAGCCTAAAGTTTCTAAGTGCAAAGAATTCCGAATCTAAAAAGGTCTCCCCCATGCTCCTCGCCTAGGACTCCTTATATACTAGCTCCAAGGTCGGTTTATGCTTTTACTCTTCTGCCCTTAAACCGTCATAGCGTAAAAATGGAGATATTCCATTTTTTCCCGATTTTCACAATTATCTTCAAAACTTCCGTTTTTATCCGCGGAAACTTGACATTTATCCTTCCTTGTGGACGAAGCGTAAACCGGGCTGTGGTTTATGGGCCTTTGGTTAAGAAATCGCAGGATGGGCCTCGAGCCGTGTTTTAGGTCCCTTTGGGCCGTCTTCCGACTCGAATAGTTTACTACGATTTCTTTCGACAAAGAAAGAACTTTCCGCGGTTTCTAATCCGTGAAGTTTGATCGATGATTTAGAATAGCGGAAAACATAGACTGAGCTCGCTACGGTCTTCGGGAGATAGCATTTGAAGGTTTGACGAGAATGCATGGACTGGTGTCATACCGATGTTCGAAAGAGCTCGGCCGCTACGCAGCGACCGAACTTTGGCTCGAGCCCGATCGCTACGTAGCGACCGAGCTTGGCTCGGGCTCGGTCGCTACGTAGCGACCGAGCGAGACGGACGCTCGGTCGCTTGGTAGCGACCGAGCGTGGCTTGGGCTCGGTCGCTACGTAGCGACCGAGCGAGACAGACGCTCGGTCGCTACGTAGCGACCGAGCTGTGTGCATGCTTGGTCGCCGCGTATCGATCGAGCTTGGCTTGTCCACGGTCTGATTTCCATACTCGAGTTTGCCTGCGGCCGATTTGGATACATGTCCGTTGCCTTCGGACAATCGGTATTTAGTGGTTCGATTGAGATTTGGACGATATTTTACTGCAAGGCTCTTCGTAAAGATATCTTTACGAAGATTACTTTTCGTAAAAACGTTTATACTGATTTTTACGGACTTTCAGACATTGATTCCGTCGTGACCGATTTTGACCCCAACAGTTAGCCTCCCAGCTCGTTAGAACCATGAGCTTCTAGCGTGAGGTTCTAGCGAGTGGCTTGGCAAGTTAGGCAAGTTAGGTGAGTTAGGCGGAATTAATGGTTGAAAAGGTCTGTGGTAAGTGATCTTCTCGCTCTCCTAAAAGTAGAAAACGCGATAAGATTGGGGCTGCGCCTTATGACGGCTGCCTACGTACCTTGTTGAAGGGATCAAGCCTTTCGTAGTTCGTCTTTGAGTTAAGGTTCTTATGACTAGTTTTCCAGTAGGACCTTTATGGTCTAGTTTTTATGTAGCGGTTATAAGGCGTGTTGCTGCCGATGGCATTTTGTATGTGTGTAGAGGGAAGACTACGAGTTGTCGTCTCGTAATCTAACTCTGTGTGAATTGCCATATCCATAATCTGTTTCGAGAGTTTTCCGCAGTGTGTAAACTTGCGGGATTTTCTGAAGACGTTCGAACATTGGCAAAGAGACAAATTTTGGGATCTCGTATCAGAGTGTTTGATACTATGCCTAGAGATGTTAGAGACCAGTGCGCTGGGTTTAGGGCAAGACCTAGGTTTACTTTTGGTTTAAGGATTGTGCGGTGACTGGCCGGCTATCGTTTTTCCTGTTGCGATTTCTTCCTGATTCGTATCGATTTAAAGTCCGCGATAGGTTCTCGGCTTATACGACTTGTTTGATACGAATCGAGCATCTCTCCGGAGACCGGAAGTGCTGGACCAAAATTTCAGATTTCTTTTATAGCGCTATTATCCTTGTGTCGGATGTAAGAGAGTCATCTTCGTGAGATGGCTATGTCTGTTTAGGACGTTGAGAGTTTGTTGTGATCAGCAACAAACTTAATGGTAAAAAATACCGTTTCGGATCTTCGCGAAGAATATTTTTTGAGAAGATGTTAGTGCGTATGACTGTTTGGTCTTCCATGAAGGTGTTTTTACTCGAGGAAGGAAATTTTGTCGAAGAACTAATCGTCAGGCGTCTGCGACGTCTCGCGATGCTGAAGATTTGTTATTCTTTCGTATGCCACGTTTCGTGCTTGAAATGTTCGCAGGCTTGAAGATATTTCGCGACGTTGCAAGGGTTTAGTCTTAGCCATGCGTTTGAAAACATTCTAGTTTGACTAGGAATGTTCGCAGCCAAAATTGTTGTTTCATGTTTGGTTGCTAATAGTTTTATTTGCGATCGAGGAATTATGACTGAGGTGTCGTGTGAATTTGTCCATGGGAACAAGCGTTTTCCTTCATAGTGCATTGTGAAGTGTTGGCCTTCCGAGATGTATTTCGTGCATTTTTTAGGATGTTTCATATAGCTCTAGAAGCTTTGTTACGAATTTTTCCTTACATGCCGCGTATTATGGTTAAAACGTTGCGGGCTTAAAGTGAATTGTGGAGCGTATTGAACTTGGTCAATTTTCGAAAAGTTTAGATTTTCTGTTAACCGTTTGGTTGTTAGGACTTAGTTTCGTTACGAAGAATTTATCATATGATTTCCGACTGTGGGCTTTACAATAATTTATCATATCACATAACCGATTTTACGAAGGTCGTAACTCAGTGATATGTATACATATGTCAAAGTAGCATTGTTTCTGCGGGTTCTACGAGAAACGTTCCCGCTGTGATTTTGATCTTAGGTGAAAGTTGCTTGGAGTTACCCATGGAGTATTACCGAAGTTTATTTCAATACGATCTAGTCGCGGGACGTTTTTCATAGGTTACGCTTGGACTGTGATTTGGTTGTTTCCACGTTGACGACTTGGGATATGTCGGTTCCGAGGAAATTGCCAGAAATGAATCGGCTTTAAGACGACGTTCATGTCTCTAACTTTTTCTTTTTTTAGGAAGCAAGCTTGATATGCGTGGCGATAGTTTCTCGACTTTCGGAGAGTTTAGATCGGTTTGCAAGATCTGGATGAACAATTATGGAACAATATATCGAGACAGGAAAAAATCGCTTAAAACTTAGTTCGCTAGACTATCCGCCTAGGTTTTACGTTCCCTAAAGTTCTATGGCAGCCTCAAAGTAATTTCCTACGAAAATTCCAAGTCTGATTTCAAAAATTTCAAGTCGGAAATACCTTAGTTCTCTCGAAGATGCAGTATTGTCCCTTCTCAGTTTTGCGTGCTCATTTCCGTTTCATATTCTCGTGTATGTTCGCCATTTCCGATATTGGTGTTTATCCTTTGAAACTTGACATTTATCTTCCGAACTTGACTGTTATCTTCTCCTTAGATAAGACGTCGATTTTTGTAAAAAGGTTCAACGTAATCGTATAGTTAAGGCGGCTAAGGTGTTAAGTTACCCATTGCCGTTTTATACGATTAATCTGAATCCATGCGAGAAAATAGGTCTTTGCGGTTTTTTTTATATCGTAAAGTCTCAATGGTAACTTCAATCGAAAGAGACGTTTCGATCAAGATTCGAATGTGAACGCAAAGTTGGAGGTAAGGTGAGCAGAAACAAGCCAAGGAGTTTAAGATGAGGTTTACTTGTTTTTGTCGTAAAATCTCAACGGCAACTCCGATTGAGACGAAACGAAAAGCGTTTCGATGAGAATTCAAAGGAGAACGCAAAGGAGGACTCCTTTGAGGCCTGACAGGTCGCTATAGCGAGTGAGGATGTCATCTTGGTCGCTATAGCGAGTGGAAGGGAGCCGAGACGAGTCCCACTTGTTTTCGTCCTAAAATCTCAACGGAAACTCCCATTGAGATGAAACGAAAAGCGTTTCGAAGAGGATTCAAAGGAGAACGCAAAGAAGGAACCCTTTGAGGACTTACAGGTCGCTACGTAGCGACTGACAGTCTGACAGGTCGCTACGTAGCGAATGGAAGCAAGCCGAGAAGCGTCCTACTTGTTTTCGTCGTAAAATCTCAACGGAAACTCCGATTGAGACGAAACGAAAAGCGTTTCGATGAGGATTCAAAAGACAACCCAAAGGAGGACCTTTCTGAGGCCTTACAGGTCGCTACGTAGCGACTGACAGTCTGACAGGTCGCTACGTAGCGAGTGGAAGCAAGCCGAGAAGAGTCCTACTTGTTTTCGTCGTAAAATCTAAACGGAAACTCCGATTGAGACGAAACGAAAAGCGTTTCGACGAGGATTCACAGGAGAACGCAAAGGAGGAACCCTTTGAGGACTTACAGGTCCCTACGTAGCGACTGACAGTCTGACAGGTCGCTACGTAGCGAATGGAAGCAAACCGAGAAGCGTCCTACTTGTTTTCGTCGTAAAATCTCAACGGAAACTCCGATTGAGACGAAACGAAAAGCGTTTCGACGAGGATTCAAAAGAGAACCCAAAGGAGGACCTTTCTGAGGCCTTACAGGTCGCTACGTAGCGACTGACAGTCTGACAGGTCGCTACGTAGCGAGTGGAAGCAAGCCGAGAAGAGTCCTACTTGTTTTCGTCGTAAAATCTCAACGGAAACTCCGATTGAGACGAAACGAAAAGTGTTTCAACGAGGATTCAAAAGAGAACCCAAAGGAGGAACTTTCTGAGGCCTTACAGGTCGCTATGTAGCGAGTGGAGAGTTGGCTTGAGCTCGGTCACTATGTAGCGACCAAGCAGTGTGCGTGCTCGGTCGCTACGTAGCGACCGAGCAGCGTGTGCGTGCTCGGTCGCTACGTAGCGACCGAGCAGTGTGTGTGCTCGGTCGCTACGTAGCGACCGAGCAGCGTGAGCATGCTCGGTCCCTACGTAGCGACCGAGCAGTGTGTGTGCTCGGTCGCTACGTAGCGACCGAGCAGCGTGTGTGCTCGGTCGCTACGTAGCGACCGAGCAGTGTGCGTGCTCGGTCGCTACGTTGCAACCGAGCAGCGTGTGTGCTCGGTCGCTACGTAGCGACCGAGCAGCGTGTGTGCTCGGTCGCTACGTAGCGACCGAGCAGTGTGTGTGCTCGGTCGCTACGTAGCGACCGAGCCGTGTGCGTGCTCGGTCGCTACGTAGCGACCGAGCAGCGTGCGTGCTCGGTCGCTACGTAGCGACCGAGCAGCGTGTGTGCTCGGTCGCTACGTAGCGACCGAGCAGCGTGTGTGCTCGGTCGCTACGTAGCGACCGAGCAGCGTGTGTGCTTAGCGACCGAGCTGTGTAATCGTTTTGTTGTGTTTCCTTTTTCCGCGATTAACGTAGGGATTTTTCAGCGGTTTTTTTTGGAGAACAAGTTTTATCCTTCCGAAATGTTTTCGGAAAACGTGTTTTGGTAAAACCCTTACGCATCGAGATTTCTTTACGGGGTTTTGATAAGATTTATCGTTTCCCTTCTTGTTTACAGGGGGAAATCGCGAGTTTGTTTTAGTGCTCTTCCAGTGGCGGAAGGTCGCGACTAAGTTTTCGATTTTGTTGAAAACTACGGCGTTTGCGTAAGCGTTGGCCATAGGAGCAGTCAGTGCTGCGAGTTTGTCTTTCATATATCAAAACATCGTTTCGATCAAGCGTTTTGTGGCCATGAGTAAGAGTAATCCGTAACCCCCCCTCCTTCTAGCGCCAAACTGTGGGAACCGAAATTCGCACTGTCGATTTCTGTTTAAATAAGGAAACTAGAAAACCTTAATTTTCCAGAGGACCCGGATCTCTGCGAGAGCCAACGACAAGTAACCAAACAAATGCGGAAAATATGAGAAAACATGATAAAACGAATTTACAAAGAAAGTAGATCTTATTTCGAATTCGCGTAATAGCGTTGCGATCATTACAAGAGAGTACAAAGGCTTTGGCCGCAGGGGCCGTCAGCGAGTTACCTAGTTCTAGCAACATAAAACCCTAATCCTAGTTGAGTCGCAGCTCGATAACAAAGGACGAAAAAGATATCTAAAAGGCTTAGATTGATTTCGGACTGAACCTTGTTAAAGGCTGCCTACGTACCCCTTTCGAGGATCAAGCCGAACGTAGTTCTATTGATAGAGCTGGACAAGAGATCGAACTGCCTGGGTGAGTTCGTCTAGTAATTGAGTGCCAGTCATAGAAACCAAACTTGTCGAGAATAAAGCCTAAAGTTTCTAAGTGCAAAGAATTTCGAATCTAAAAAGTTCTCCCCCATGCTCCTCGCCTAGGACTCCTTATATACTAGCTCCAAGGTCGGTTTACGCTTTTACTCTCCTGTCCTTAAGCCGTCATAGCGTAAAAATGGAGATATTCCATTTTTCCCGATATTCATAATTATCTTCAAAACATCCGTATTTATCCGAGGAAACCTGACATTTATCCTTCCTTGTGGACCAAGCGTAAACCGGGCTGTGGTTTACGGGCCTTTGGTTAAGAAATCGCAGGATGGGCCTCGAGTCGTGTTTTAGGTCCCTTTGGGCCGTCTTCCGACTCGAAGAGTTTACTAGGATTTCTTTGGACAAAGAAAGAACTTTCCGCGGTTTCTAATCCGCGAAGTTTGATCGATGATTTAGAATAGCGGAAAACATAGACTGAGCTCGCTACGGTCTTCGGGAGATAGCATTTGAAGGTTTGACGAGAATGCATGGACTGGTGTCATACCGATATTCGGAAGAGCTCGGCCGCTACGCTGCGACCGAACTTTGGCTCGATCCCGATCGCTACGTAGCGACCGAGCGGGACGGACGCTCGGTCGCTACGTAGCGACCGAGCTTGGCTCGGGCTCGGTCGCTACGTAGCGACCGAGCGAGACGGACGCTCCGTCGCTACGTAGCGACCGAGCTTGGCTCGAGCTCGGTCGCTACGTAGGGACCGAGCGGGACGGACGCTCGGTCGCTACGTAGCGACCGAGCTTGGCTCGGGCTCACTCGCTACGTAGCGACCGAGCGAGACAGACGCTCGGTCGCTACGTAGCGACCGAACTGTGTGCATGCTTGGTCGCCGCGTATCGATCGAGCTTGGCTTAGCCGATTTGGATACATGTTCGTTGCCTTCGGACAATCGGTATTTAGTGGTTCGATTGAGATTTGGACGATATTTTACTGCAAGGCTCTTCGTAAAGATATCTTTACGAAGATTTCTTTTCGTAAAAACGTTTATACTGATTTTTACGGACTTTCAGACATTGATTCCGTCGTGACCGATTTTGACCCCAACACGTTCATGCTGATTTTTATGGACTTTCAGACATTGATACCGACGTGACCGATTTTGACCCCAACAGTTAGCCCCCCAGCTCGTTAGAACCATGAGCTTCTAGCGTGAGGTTCTAGCGAGTGGCTTGGCAAGTTAGGCAACTAAGGTGAGTTAGGCGAAATTAATGGTTTAAAAGGTCCGTGGTAAGTGCGCCTTATGACGGCTGCCTACGTACCCTTGTTGAAGGGATCAAGCCTTTCGTAGTTCGTCTTGGAGTTTAGGTTCTTATGACTAGTTTTCAAGCGAGACCTTTACGGTCTAGTTTATATGTAGAAGTTATCAGGCGTGTTGCTGCGGATGGCATTTTATATGGGCGTAGAGGGAAGACAACGAGTTGTCATCTCGTAATCTAACTCTGTGTGAACTGCTATATCCGTGATCTGTTTCGAGAGTTTTCCGCAATGTGTAAACTTGCAGGATTTCTGAAGACGCTCGAATATTGGCCAAGAGACAAATTTTGGGATCTCGTATCAGGGTGTTTGATACTATGCCTAGAGATGTTAGAGACCAGTGCGCTGGGTTTACGGCAAGACGTAGGTCTAATCACGGCTTTAGGGGGTGCGATGACTACTTCGACTTACGTTTCCTGTATCGTTTTCGACCTGATTCCATCCTGCATGGTAGAAATCAAGCATCTCTTCGTGGACAATTTTTAAGTCTCCCAAAAATGCTGACCAAAATTTTGGATTATTTTTTATATAGCGCTATATACCCTTGTGTCGGGTGTACGTGAGCTATCTCTACGAGATGGCTAAGTCTGTTTAGGATGTTAAGAGTTTGTTGTGATCAGCAACAAACTAATCGGTAGATATTACCGTTTTTGAGTCTTCGCGAAGAATATGTTTTGACAATATGTTGGTGCGTATGACTGTCTGGTCTCCCAAGAAGGTGTTTTCATCGAGGAAGAAAATTTCGTCGAAGAATGAATCTTCAGGCGTATGCGACGTCTCGCGATGCTGAAGATTTATTCTTTCGTATGCCGCGTTTCATGCTTGAAATGTTCGCGGGCTTGAAGATGTTTTACGATGTTGCAAGGGTTTTGTCTTAGCCCTGCGTTTGGGAAACATTCTGGTTTGACTACGGATGTTCGCAGCCAAAGTTTTTGATCCTGTTTGGATGCTAATAAATTGATTTGCGATCGAGGAATTAGGACTGACGTGTCGCGTAAATTTGTCCATAGGAAGAAGCGTTTTTCTTCATAGTGCTTTGTGAAGTGTTGGCCTTCAGAGGTCTATTTCATGCATTTTTTAGGATGTTTTGTATAGCTCTAGATGCATTTTACGAATTATTTACTTATATGCCGCGTATTATGGGTAAAACGTTGCGGGCTTAGACTGAATTGTGGAGCGTATTGAACTTGGTCAATTTTCAAAAAATTTAGATTTTTCGTTAACCGTTTCGTTGTTAGGACAGAGTTTGGTTACGAAGAATTTATCATATGATTTCCAGACTGTGGGCTATACGATAATTGTTCTCGTAATAGTCACACGATGTTTTTTAGACAAATCGTAGATTGTCGTTTAGTCGTTAAGTGATGGAGCGATGGTTTCTCAAATAGTTTGGCTTGGCGAGAAGGATGTGTTCACTCAGATAGCCAAGGATGTTGTAGGTCAAGGATTAGACCATGGTACTTTAACATTTAAGGTCATGTTTGTAAAAACCCTCACAAGCAGATATAATTTTGGTCGAGAAAATTCTTTAAGATCAGTTTGAAGATTGATCGATCAGAATTTAAATAAAAATCGACACGGTGAATTAATCTCGACGGGGCTGTCTTTTGGTCGAAAAACCATATCTTGATGGTTCTGGTCGAGTGTTAATTATTATTGTCGATTTTTATTCATGCTGGGCGAGTTTATTCGGAACAGGACGAGATTCGAATGATGAAAAATATTTAGTCGAAACAGTCCGAAAAATATCGACAAAACTCTTAAAATTATTTCTGAACAGTCACATGTCTTGCACCTTCTAGCCTACTTGCTTCCTCAGTAATTAGGTCACATGACATGCACCTACTTGCTTACTTGTTTGCTCATTAGAAGTCACATGCTGGTCACAAGCTGTTTGATGGCGGGTAAGAACGATAGTTCAGCTCAATCTAGGGATTTCGATTGAAATCGCTAGAGACCTGCTACTTGAATGAAGATGAATTTAATCGAATCTTTGTTCAAGGCTTCTCGGAGAAGATGAATTGAATCAAATCTATTTCAAGGTATAAAGCAAAGCTAGTTTTATTAATTATCAAAAGTCTGTCTTACAAAGCCATAAGAGAGTTCCTTATATAGGACTCTTTAAACCGTCATTAAAAACGTTAAACCGTAAGTAAAAGGAAAACACATAAATATGGAAAGTTGCCATTTAGATGGGTCTAGGATGCTGCTGCATCAGGTCCCCCGGGGTGAAGAGGATTCGGCCGCGAATCAGAAGGCAGCTCAGGCGGGAAGTAACGCGAAAGATACTTGATATTAAAAATGTCAGATGTATTAATGTCAGCCGGAAGTTTCAGTCGATAAGCATTGTCATTAATACGTTGAAGAACTTCTATGGTACCAATCTTCTTAGCTTTCAATTTTTTATAAGCATGAGCGGGCATGCGGTCACGAGTGAGGACTACCCAAACGAGATCACCAACCTCAAACACAAGGCGACGACGATGAGCATCAGCGGTCGCTTTATACTTTGTAACAGACGTTTCCAAATTTTCTGTTGTTTGAACATGGGTGTTGGTAAGTTGTTCTATAAATGCTTCAGCGCCACCATGAAGGCGAACACGATCCGGGAGAGATGATAGGTCTGGAGGTGCGCGAGGGACAATACCATAGATGATCTGAAAAGGACTAAGGCGTGTGCTTCTGTTGATAGCGTGGTTATGAGCAAATTCCGCCTAAGGAAGCTTAGAATCCCATGTCTTGATTGAGTCGCCGACCAGACATCGCAACAAATTCCCTAAAGAACGATTTGTGACCTCGGTTTGGCCGTCAGTTTGAGGATGATAAGCCGACCTCATGTCAAGGCTTGTGTTCAGCAGTTTCCACAATGATCTCCAAAAATGGCCAAGGAAACGAGAATCTCGATCTGAAACAATGGACAATGGTAATCCATGTAGTCGATATATTTCTCGAAAAAATAAGGTTGCAACTTGGACTGCGTCTGTTGTACGTTTGCAGGGAATGAAGTGGACCATCTTGGAGAAGCGATCAACAACGACGAAGATCGAATCGAACCCTCTCTGTGTCCTTGGTAATCCCATCACAAAATCCATACTAATATCAGTCCAAGGTTGTGTCGGAACTGGTAATGGATGGTATAACCCTGCATTAGAAGCTTGCCCTTTCGATGTTTGGCATACCACACAACGCTCTACAAATCTCTTGACGTCTCGTCGAAGGGAAGGCCAAAAGTAGGCGGAAGAGACAAGTTGTAAGGTTCGATCTCGGCCGATGTGTCCTTCGTTGTGCAGCTCGGTGATAAGTTGAATTCGAAGACTACATTCTGGAATGCAAAGGCGGTTATCCAGGAATATGAAACCGTCATGTAACACATAGGGCGTTGGCGCAGCAGCAGTGATTGCGGTCCAAATTGGCCCAAAATATGGGTCAGTCGAGTAAAGATCCGCAAAGCTACTAAAGCCGGAAACAGAGACGTGTAGAGTGGTCAAAAGAGAGTGACGCCGACTCAAAGCATCAGCAACACGATTGCTAACTCCAGATGTATGCTTAATGACAAAAGTAAACTGCTGTAGATAAGATATCCAAGAAGCATGGCGAGAGGTTTAGCGCGTCGTGATCAGTGTAGAGGATGAATTCTTTATGAAACAAGTAATGGCGCCAATGTTTGACTGCTTGTATGATAGCATAGAACTCGATGTAATACGTACTGTATCTGAAGCGGGCACCAGAAATCTTTTCACTAAAGAATGCAATAGGTCGTTTATGTTGGATGAGAACTGCACCAATTCCCGTTTTAGAGGCATCACAATGGAGTTCAAAGACTGAAGTAAAATCGGGAAGAGAAAAGATGGGGGCCGACGTTAACTTGTCTTTGATCGCGTGGAAGGCACTTGCGGCTTCCGAAGTCCATGTCAATGTACCATCACGAATACAGTTCGTTAATGGAGCCATAATGGCGCTAAACTGAGGAACGAACCGGCGATAAAAGGATGCAAGACCGTGAAAACTCCGAGCTTCAGAGATCGTGCTAGGCTCTGGCCAAGACTGAATTGCCGAGACTTTCGCAGGAACCACGGAGAGACCAGAAGTAGAGACGATATACCCCAAGAAGTGTACTTGGGATGAACCGAACTCGCATTTTTTTATGGTTGCAAAGAGTTTATCGCGACAGAGAACAAGAAGGACCTCACGTAAGTGAAGAAGATGTTCCTCAAGCGTTAGACTGAAACTCAAAATATCATCGAAGTAGACCACGACGAATTTCCCAATAAAAGGTCGTAGAGCCTGATTCATAACACGCATAAAGGTACTGGGTGCGTTAGATAACCCAAATGGCATTACTAACCATTCAAAAAGACCTTCCCGTGTTTTGAAAGCTGTTTTCCACTCATCTCCTTGTTGAATGCGAATCTGATGAAAGCTGTACCAATTTGATCTAGAAGGTCGTCAAGTCGTGGCATCGGAAAACGGTAACGGACTGTGATTTTGTTTACTGCACGGCTGTCAACGCACATGCGCCAAGAGCCATCTTTCTTGGGAATTAGAAGGGCTGGTATGGCACAAGGACTCATACTTTCACGTAAGAATCCTTTAACGACAAGTTCCTCAACCTGTTTGCGCAACTCTTCATGTTCTGTGGGGCTCATACGGTAGTGCGGACGGTTTGGTAGATTAGCGTCTGGGACTAGATCAATTTGATGCTGGATATCCCGTAGTGGAGGCAATCCTGGAGGCAAATCTTCTGGGAAGACATCAGCAAATTCTTGAAGAAGTATAGAAAACTCAGGAGAGACTTTTGGAGTTATCGGTGACGAGGATGGCGTCACCGTTAAGATGAACACAACGTCTTCCGTACGCATTGCTGTTTCAAAAGATTTTTTATGAAGTATTAACAGGGGGGCGGGTGTGGGAGATGGTGTTGGTGTTGGTGGTGGTGTTGATGTTTGATGGGGTAGAAAAGGCTTCAATGTGAAGTTACGGTTGTTGTATTTGAAGCTGTAGGTGTTGAGAAAACCATCATGGAGGACGCGTCGATCAAATTCCCATGGTCGTCCAAGAAGTAAGTGGCATGCGTCCATTGGAACCACGTCACAATAAAGTTGATCATGATAAGCATTACCAATTGAGAATGCAACCAAGGCGCGTCGGGTGATGAGGACGTCCTTTTTTTGTTGAAGCCAAGCAAGCTTGTAAGGAGTAGGGTGTTTTTCTTCTTGAAGAGATAGCTTGGCGACGGCATCTGCCGCGATGACATTCTCACTACTGCCGGAGTCGATAATAAGGCTACATACTTTTCCTGCAATCGTACAACAAGAGTGAAAGAGATTGTTGCGTTGGGGAAAATCTGGCTGCAGACGTGGAGCAAGGCATGATCGTCGAAGCATTAGAGACACACCGGTGTCAGCATCGAGTTCTTCTGGTTCGTCGTCTAAGACTTCTTCAAATTCTATTTCTACATCCCGACCTGTTGAGTCAAGAAGTAAGCCTCGGCGGTTCCTTGTTGGACAAGCAGATTGCCTGTGACCAAGTTCACCACAAGCGAAACATCGTAGTGTGGTCGTGCGGTTAGGGCGATTTTGTTCAACCGGAACAATTGCTGTGTCCGTTAGAGGGTTGACGGGCAGAGTCGCAGCAGTCGCCGCGTTGGTGGTTGGTGACGATCGTTGTTGTCGGTTTGCGCTCCACGGTGAGGAAGTTGTTTTATTTTGAGCTTCAACTGTTAAAGCTTGTTGGTGAGCCTCAGCAATGGTAAGAGGATTAAACAAGTTCAGAGTATGTTGAATTTGCTGTCGAAGGCCGCCAATAAACCGAGCTACAATTTGGTGTTCCGAATCATGGAGATCGATCCGGTTTAGAAGCAAAAAGAATTCAGTGGCATATTCTTCCACTGTTCGGTTGCCTTGACGTAAATGTTGAAGTTTCTGAAACATAAGGTGTTCATAGTTATAGGGCAAGAAAGTCTTCTTTAGATGTTTTTTTAGTTTATCCCAAGTGACGATCTTGGGTTTGTTCAGACGCGTTCTTGTTGTTTTGAGCTGTGTCCACCAGGCTGCGGCGCGATTGCGAAATTGCATTGCAACGACAGGAACACATTGGTTCAACGGGACATGTTTGAATTCCAAAATCTCCTCAACTGTAACTATCCAATCAAGTAACTCCTCAGCAGTGGGTCCACCGCTGAATTTGGGAATTCGGATTTGAAACTTTTTTTCCATTGGTCATCGGGGTTGGGTTGTTGTGGACGTGCTCTGTTTCTTCCAAGGACTGCAAAAGGGTTTGCGTCTGTAACATCATCTGCGATGTCGTCTTCTTCGTGTGCAATGGGTGCACCTGCTTTGCGTTGATTAACTAGGGCTTCCATCGCTTGGGTTAGCTGGGCGATTTGCTCCCGCATCTGTTCCATAGTACGTTGTTGAAGTTCTGCTCTCGTTTCCTGGCGTGTGCGAGGCATGATGGGGGTATGGTGTTTTGCTCTGATACCAACCTGATGGCGGGTAAGAACGATAGTTCAGCTCAATCTAGGGATTTCGATTGAAATCGCTAGAGACCTGCTACTTGAATGAAGATGAATTTAATCGAATCTTTGTTCAAGGCTTCTCGAAGAAGATGAATTGAATCAAATCTATTTCAAGGTATAAAGCAAAGCTAGTTTTATTAATTATCAAAAGTCTGTCTTACAAAGCCATAAGAGAGTTCCTTATATAGGACTCTTTAAACCGTCATTAAAAACGTAAAACCGTAAGTAAAAGGAAAACACATAAATATGGAAAGTTGCCGTTTAGATGGGTCTAGGATGCTGCTGCATCACTGTTTGCTTCAGGTGCTTGTATCTTTCTTCATGGAAGGGAAATGTTCAGCTACTTGTGCTGCTTGGTGTGCTGAACCATGCACCAGCTGTCTAACCTCAGCTTTGTCTTTTGTGGGAGCAAACCCTCATATGAAGCAATTCTTTATGATATAAAATACCCTCTTCTCTCTTCTGGACGTCCTGTTGCACAAGAAAAACCAGAGAAAATTTCAGAGAGAAAGAGAGAAACAAAAGAGAAAAATCTGTGAGAAAAACTCATCCAAAAATAAAATAAAAAATCAGAGAAGAGAAGTGAGCATGGACGACCCTTTCTCACCCTTCTGTGAATTTAATCAGTGAGTTTTGGAGTGTTTAAGAGCTGAAGATTTGGCGTCATGAAGTAGAGAATCACCCATGTTCTTCAGCATTTGATTTTGATCGGTTAACTCATGGTTAGCTTGAAGAGAGACAACCAGTCAAGTTTAATTAGTTGAGTAAAACCGATGGCCAAGGAGAGTATTCGGATCAGCCGGATCCTTGTGATAGTTCTGAACCGAGAGTGATCCAGAAGTGAAGTGTGATTAGCTTGAGCTCGAATCTAGTCTTCCTTAGCCAATCTCATGGATTTAAAGGTGAGTCTAGATAGATGATGAATGAATTATGAATGAGTATGCATGATTGAATATTGAATATGGTTGATTAATTAAGAATTAATCATGAATTAATTAAAGGATAATCATTGATTAATTAAGGATTAATCATTTATTAATTAAGAAGTAATTATGGTTGATTGATTATGTATCATCCCTTGATCTATATTTATATATGAAGTATTTATCTAGTTTAAATACTTAAGAATTAATAGGAATAATTCTTTGAGGTTATCCCGAGCCTTAGTACTTGTTCTCAAGTACTAATCTATAAGTATTCTATTAATAAGTGTGAATCATGTGAAGTCTTATTGTATACTTACTCTCCCGAAAGTCCCGCATTGCCGTGAATTGGTCCTGCGATATGGATCAAGGTCATGAAGACACGATGATGGGGTCGCACCCTGGAGGCCGTGTAACTATATGCAGCGTTGGATGTTCTATCTTGGAATATCTGATGGAGATGATGGTTATATTTATTCCCCGTTATGCTCGGTTAGCCTTGGTGGTTTTCCGGGTTTAGCATATATATATATTAAGAGTATGAGTGATTGGCGGGTATCGTGGAGGTGATGTTTAAGATAGATTCACATGGATGGATTGAGAGGCCTTATAATTATATTAATTATGGAATATAATTCCACTGCATTCAAATGGTGCCGCTTGCTCGGGATACTATTGATATGTGTTTGGGTGTGGGATTAGACTCACTGAGTAAACTAGTTACTCATGACTCATTTGATATGCAGCTAACCAGTAGGTGGGAGACCTTTACTCTAGGACGGGAAAGAACGGCATTAGCCAGCGGTAGTTTTATTATCTTTGCAGTCGTTTTGATATACTTTATGTATAAGGTTTGTTGACCGAAAACCTCGAGGTTAATATATAAGATTTTGTAATATTATTTTAAATGAATAAGTATATAGTGTATAAAGAATATTTTTAAAGTACAGGTTCCAAATGATATTTTTAAAGTACACATATCCTCGGGTTGTACCTAATAGGATATGTGTACTTAGGCGGTTGGCCTAAGGTACCTGGATTTATTTCGGAAACTTCGGGTTAGTCGTTTATGTATACATTGTGGCTTCTCGGTTTAGTTCAGTTACGAGTGATCGGCTGTGCATGTTCTTGTTTGATTGTTGCACGGCTGGTCGAGTCAACTTATACTTAGACAGGATCGGGGGTGTCACAATGTTAGTTTACACTCGTCCTTTAAAGGTGATGGCAAATATTGGTTTGGACCTTTAGTGGAAGGCATAATTGACCGATGACCAAAAATCACTTGTTGAGATTGATAGGCCAAGTTTATCGGGGTTATCCGTGCTAATATGGTCGGTAGTCGTAGAAAACGATTCCCCGCTCTAGGTTTCAGTTATACGACGAATATTTCGTATAATGTGACCTATAGTCTTATGACAATCGAGTCTTTTTGTCTGAGGAAGACGAAGCCCAAGAGGTTTGCTATACAAGACATACATCTTCATAAGGCCTGTTATGTTAACTTTAGAAAGTTTATTCGTAACACCTGGTCTGATTGTACGAAGGATTTTTCGCGTAAGTAATGGGGACCGGTTTTACGAAGGTTGTAAATCAGTGATACGTATACATATGTCAAAGTAGTGTTGTTTCTGCGGGTTTTAGAAGAAAACGTTTCTGCTGTGATTTCGATCTTAAGTGAAAGTTGCTTGGAGTTACTCATGGAGTGTTACCGAAGTTTATTTCATTACGATCTAGTCGTAGAACGTTTCTCATAGGTTTTTTGAGCGGATTCTCATGACACATTCGTTTCTGGAACGAATTGGTCAACTAGAGGGGGATCTAGCTAACCATCGGGAGAAAAGTGTTCCTTTTAATGTGCACGATGCTACATCTATTCTCGAGTTTTCTTTGTCACAAATGTTTTCGATGCTTTTCCGTCACTTACTTGGTACAACGGAAACTGAAAGAAATGCTTTGGTGATTGAAGATTTCTCGTAGAATTTTTTGAACGAAAATGGCTTTGTAAAGCCGGAAAAGGGTTCAATACTTTTGCTAATCGTCGAGTTTCAGTTTGATATTTATACAGGTTTCCCTGTACGCATGATTCGACAAGAAATGATGTATAGTCTTTGAGATTATGTTTGTGATCGTCTGGATATGTTGCTAGCGTTTGGACGAATTTTAGATTGTCGTTTGCCTATTTGGGATGATTTGCTTTGACAAAATTGTTTTCTTGACGATTTGCAAAAGTTTTTTGAAATTTGAGAGTACGTGTATAGTATACGTACTGATATACCTTGGATTTGACCCGTTTTCATCCATGGTATATAGGTGTTTTACTATATATATATCTATGTTTTCTACTCTTCTAAGTATGTTTTCAGGTTCAAGTGCATTTCGGTGTAAAGCTATGACTTTGGAGCATTTTGGAGCTTAAAGGACATTTCACCCGAGCTGACCATGTAGAGGTGGACGAGAGGAAGAACAATCGATCGATGCGCATCCAGTGCTGTCGATCGACACCAGGAGATGCCTCGACAGATGAAGATTAATATCGATCGATGTACACAAGTACCATCGATCGATGTCGAGACATTGGACACGCGACATTTTGGATCCAGCAAACTTAAAACCCAAAGCCAAGCCAAATTAAGAAAATGCCCTGACGAGTTTTTAACCTCATAGATTATAGACTGCCTAAGTGTTTTGACGGCAGAGGAGAGCTTTTTGTTATAATTTTACTTTGAGAGAGAAGAGAGAGTTTTGGAGAGAAGATCACTTGTGATTGGAACTCCTTGTTTTTATTTCTTTTCATCTATACTATGAATTTCTATTTCTTCATTGTTATGAATTGCTTTGCTATGTCTGAGTAGTTCACTTATTAGATCCAGGGTTCAGATAGGTTTGCGGGATTAGTCCCAAACTATAGATCTGCCTTGTTGTGATATTCATGATAGATTTGTATTCATTGCTTGTTTTAGCCTTGTTAACTAGAACTTGATTGTTGGGGTCAAAAACGGTCATGACGGAATTAACACCCGAAAATCCTCAGAAATCGTATTTCAGAAAACATAGTAAAAGAAAAATATGATTTTCGTAAAAATTAACCAATACGAAGTTTTTACGAAGAAGTATCCTTGAAGGCTCGAAGCAAACAAACCAAAGCTCGGTTATTACGCAATTACCGCACATGCACGCTGTCCGGTCGCTACGTAGCAACCAAGTCCAAGCCGAGCTCGGTCGCTACGTAGAGACCGAGCGATCAGCCCGCATTCTCGTCAAACCTTCGATGCTATCTCCCGAAGACCGTAGCCAACTCGGTTCATATTTTCCGCTATTCTAAATCATCGATCAAACTTTACAGATTGAAACCACGGAATGTTCGTTCTTTATCGAAAGAAGTCGTATTAAACGCTTTGAGTCAGAAGACGGCCCAAAAGAACCGAAAACACGAATCGAGGCCCACCCTACGATTTCTTAACCGAAATCCCGTAAATCGTTGCACGGTTTACGCTTGGCGCTCAAGGAAAGATAAATGTCAAGTTTCTGCGGATAAATCTGAAATTTTGAGGATAATTACGAAGATCGGAAAAAATAGAATATCTCTATTTTATTAGATGACGGCTTAAGGGCAGAAGAGTAAAAGCGAAAAACCGACCTTGGAGCGAGTATATAAGGAGTCCTAGGCGAGAGGCATGGAGAGAGACTTTTTTAGAGGAAACTTAGCACTTAGAGCAAGTTAGGCAACTTTCCGTTTTTGTTATTTCGAGCTGCGACTCAATTAGGTTTAGCCGTCTTAGGGTTGCTAGAACTAGGAATCTCGCCGACAGCTCTCGAGCCCAAGCTTATACCTTGTGGTAAACGCTCATACGCAAATTCGGAATAAGATCTTCTTTGCTCTCTTTTCGATTTCTTATACTTTATCGTTGTTATTCTCATGTTCTGATTGCTTGACGTGTGGTAATTAGCAGATATCCGGGTCTTCTGGGAAATTAGGGTTTTCCTAGTTTCTTTATTTAAACAGAAATCTACAGTGCGAATTTCGGTTCCCACAGTGTGGCGCTAGAAGAAGGGGGATACGGATCAATCTAACCCGCAAAAGCCACATCACGCTCAATCAGACATGTCAACTAACGACGCGGATAACGTGCAGACTTCTCTTAACGGAGGCAGCAGCACTTATCTCCACACTCCAGCAGCGGATGTATCCGCGGCCAGCGCACCAGCCAACGCCGCGGCGCTCGAGGAGTTTAAAAAGATGTTCGCCACTTATGAAAAAAGGTCGGAAGAACAGGACAAGCTCGTGAGCACCTTAACCAAACAGGTTGAAGCCTTAACGGCAAGGACTCGAGCAATCCGTCTCCGCGGAACCACTAAAATCCGCGGGAAAAGACTCCACTTCGCTACCCCACTCGATAGATTTGGATTTGCGCGGGAACGACTTTTGGGACAAAACCCTAGCGAGAAATCTCCCGTCGAAAAGGGGAACCCCGAAAGTCCTCCGCCTCTCGCGAAGGATTCGGAGGACAACGAACCCGAACGCATTGACCTGGATCCTAGCGATGTCTCCAACGACACCGATGAGGACGTCGATAGACATCCAAGAAGGACCAGAAGCGGATCTGCTCGGGAAAGCTCTCCGTTCAACAAACCAATGACGGAAGAGGAGGAAATCGTCTATTGGAACGAGCAAGAAGAGCTGGCCGAAAAGCAAACTGATCTCACTCGCAGTAAACGCCGACAGGCTCAGAAATCTACTGACGAGACATAGGATATCCGCGATCTTCGCGACTATATCACCAAGACTGCGGCAGAAGTAAGAGCCGTAAAGTCTCAAATCCATCATGCTACTAGCGCTGCCCCCGAGATTGACAGGCTGCTGGAAGGGGCTCGGAAGACTCCCTTCACTACTCGCATCTCAGATATGAGGGTTTCCGATCTGGGAAAGATCAAAGTACCAAAGTATGACGGTATGACCGATCCAAAGGCGCACCTTCAGGCTTTCAACATTACGATGGGAAGAGCAAGACTGAAGGATGGCGAAAAAGACGCCGGCTATTGTCGCCTGTTCGTCGAGAATCTGGAAGGAGCAGCCCTCGAATGGTTCGCACGCCTTAAGAGAAACTCTATCGGGAGTTTCCGACAGCTCGCGTCGGAATTTCTCAAACAATACTCAATATTCATAGATAGAGAAACTTCCGATGTCAATCTCTGGAGTCTATCCCAGCGGGAAGACGAACCCCTCCGCGAGTTTATCAGCCGGTTCAAGCTGGTGATGTCCAGGGTCAGCGGGATAAGCGACAAAGTGGCCATCGACGCGCTCAGGAAGACGCTCTGGTACAAGTAAAAATTCAGAAAATGGATAACCTTCGACAAACCGCGGATGATCCAGGATGCCCTCCACAAGGCAACGGACTACATCATAATCGAGGAAGAAACAAAAGTCTTATCGCAAAAACATAAGTCGGCAAGACCATCCTCGAAAGACGTAGATCCAAAAGCAAAAAAAAGAAGAACTCTCGTAACGACAAGTATGTCCATCACGAGGGGGAAGATCTCCAAGGAGCGCATAATTACGCGATCAATTCGGACCAGGGCCGAACCACGGGTAATACGTGGACTCGCAATCAAGGATATGACGAAAACACCTTCTGCGAGTTCCACCAGTCCCGAGGACACTCCACGACTAATTGTAAAATCTTGGGAGCAAGGCTGGCCGCGAAGCCACGAAGCTACTCGCTGGAGAGCTCTCGGAAGTAACCAGCGTCAAGGATCTCATCCTCGATTCTGATCGCCCTCCAAAGACAGACAGAAATCTGCCCGCTGAAAAATCCCCTCAACGAAATCAGTCCGGGGATAAACGCGGCAGGAGGCCGGACGACAAGGGGAATGATAAGAATCGTCGCAGAGTCAACATGATCATCGGAGGATCTCAATACTACGGTGATACTGTTTCGGCCATCTAGGCTTACCAGCGGAAGGCAGAGTCAAGTGCAATCTGGCCTACATGGTTTCCTCCCTGAGATGGCCAAAATTGCTCGATCACCTTCACAAAGGAGGAAGCTGGTGGCATCGATCAACCTCACTACGATCCGCTCCTCGTAGATCTCGTCATACGAGACCTAGAAGTCGGAAGGGTACTCATCGACACGGGAAGCACGGTCAATGTAATCTTCCGCGACACTTTAAATCGGATGAGCATCGAACTCGAAGAAGTAATTCCGACTCCAAAGCCACTCACAGGTTTTTCAGGCGAAGTATCAATGACCCTCGGATCAATCCAGTTGCCAGTCATCGCTAAGGAGGTCACGAAAATTGTCGAGTTCGCGGTAGTCGATCATCCCGCTATCTACAACGTGATCATGGGAACCCCATGGCTCAACGCCATGCAGGCAGTTCCGTCAACCCATCACTTGGGTCTCAAATTCCCAACCCCAAGCGGAGTCGCGGCTATCTGGGGATGCCAAAAACAGTCGCGACTATGCTTCCTCGCAGAGCACAAGTTAAGGCAAATCACGACATCTGCAACAGCAAATCGCAAACGCACGAAGATAGATCAATCTTCGCCCAAAAATGCCCCAAGGAAAGATGATTTAACATCATCTGCCGACGCAAACGCATCGGACGGCAAAACTCAATACGATTCTGAAGCCGACGCTATAACTTAACCGGGATATCCGGAAAATAGCATTGACCCGGCCACGATCGCCACGGTCAAGGCGGTCAGCACGGCTACTACCGCCGAGTAAAAACGCTTGGGGCATGAAACAGAACTACGAGATGGCTTGATCCTCGAAAGAGGTACGTAGGCAGCTCGTCGAAAGACGAGTTCAGCTATCCAACTCTCTAAAAAGGGGGGGAGTGGGTGCGTATACTCGTATACTCCCACATAGAAAAAAATGCATTATTGTAATCGAGATTTTAGAAATCCAAAACCTTTTACTACAATCTACACTACTCCTTCTTATCAAAAATACTCACGCTCCAAATTAACGCAAAAAGTTTCAGGACACGCCTGGAAACGTTAAAACTCTTGTCAGCGGCCTCATCCGGCCCAAAATAATCATCCTTCAACACTTAAAGATACACGTATAGTCCTCTGAACAACTGTGAGACGTCGCAAACGAACAAATTGTCCGAACGCGACCACCAAAACCTTACACCCCGTTCGTCGATTGGCCCCGACGAACACGCCAGCCGTCTTAAACAACCGCAATTCGATCACTCTTTTGATCTTCAAACGTCCAACACAAGGACGAAAGCGCGCTACAACAAAAATCCGATATTTTGGTCAACACTTCCAGGAGGCTTAAAAATTGCCCTTGGAGCGATGCTCGATTCCAACCAAACAAGTCGTGTAAGCCGAGAACATATCACGGACTTTAAATCAGTCTGGAATCAGGATAAAACTGAAACGGGATACGTAAGTCGGATTAGTCATTGCACCCCCTAAATCCAGGAGTAAGCCTAGGTCTTGCCCTAAACCCAACGCTATGGTCTCTAACATCTCAAGGCATGATATCTAAAAATTGATACGAGATATTAAAACCATGTCTCGCCGTTCGTTTCTAAACGTTCACAAAATTCTACATCTTTTACGAACAGACGAAAGAACGCTACATTATTAGTTAGGTATGAGATGACAACTCAGATTCTTTTCTCTCGACAATTTAAACACATACGCAAACTGAAACTCTTCAAACATCCATCATATATATAAAACCGCGTAAAGCGGTAGGGATTCGAAGCCACTAACAGCCAGTCCCGGTAAAAACAAATACGGCCATCTAGGCCCAAGCAAAATCCAAATTTAAAAAGGCCACGCTCGGCCGAAAACAGTTAAACAATAATCAAACTCAACCATCAACACAAAGGATCAGTCCATCCAATCATTGCCTTCCCACCCACCGTAACCAATGACAGGATCCTCAACGATCGGGTCTACGTCATCCTCGGCGTCAAGCAGCCTTCGACCACTGCTCTGACCAGTGGCATAGACAGCGGGCGAGGAGGTATCTTCAAAAAACATCCCAATGTCATCATCAGTCGTCGAGCTGAAACGAGATCGATGGGTCTCAACCACAGCACGGACGCTCTGGGGAGAGAAATGACCCCAAAACAGCGGACCACCACGGAGAAGGTCTCGGACGACGAACAGATCTTTAGGAAAAGGAGGAATGGGGTTGAGCACTGCAAAATAGACATAGTTCAGATATAAAATAAAAATGGGTAGTAAGAAAACAACGAGTGATCATTCAACACGTTACCTCCTACCCCCCACAGTCGCCTAAACGAGGGAAGGCACTCCACGGCGACCGAGGCTTGGTCCAATCTAACATAAAAGAAGCAACTCTTCCATCCACGATCGCCCTAAAAGAATCCCTTCAGGACTTCCATATAAGTACGCGGTCTAAAACCGTACAGACGATTGGTCCCAACTCGAGACATGGTAAGGAAAGCTTCGAGATAATCTGCAGTGAGCTCCATGCCTTGCTCGTATTCTAATACTAGCAGCCCGACAAGGAGTTTTATACCGCAGGAAGAAATCTGACTTATCGATACTTCCAGACGGTTCAGAAACTCTACTATAACAGACAGGATGGGAAACCATAAGCGAGCACGCATCAGATGCTCCTCGTACAAAGTAAAGAAGCCTTCTGGAGGATCGTCAGCCCTCTCCCCCTCGAGGGGTAATCGAAAATCCACATTTTCCAGAACATGACATAAGATGCGTACGATTCCAAGGAATGGGAGGGCACACCTGCTCGGTCTCCCGACGACCCTTTCTGAAAAAGGCCTCATGGGAAGCAACGGCTTGGGAGGCGGTTCTTCCACATTGCATGTAGCCACCCAATATGCGTCGGCCTCGGCAGGGTCAACGGATTGAGCCACAAACTTGATCTCTTGGACAACCTTACCGCGTTGGTCACGGAAAGTTTCGCGATTGAAGATAGTAGGCTGAGCGTTGTCCGAAATCCCCTGAGACATTCTCAGAAAGGAGGGGAAAAAAAAACCACAATGGTAGAGAGAGAAAATTGAGAGGATCTTTTCACTCTTGCGCTTTGAAAAGAAAATGAAGTGAAGAGCTACAAGCAAGTTACCTCCCTTCTTATAGGCATGAGAATTTAATATTCAAACTCGGACTTTCGGATATTAATTCCATCCAACATGCCTAACTTGCTAAAAACGCCTAACCGCACGCTAGGACCCTACGATGCATGGTCCTAACGGGCTGGGAGGCTAACTGTTGGGGTCAAAAAAGGTCATGACAGAAATAACACCCGAAAATCTTCGGAAATCGTATTTCCAAAAAGATAGTAAAAGAAAAATATGATTTTCGTAAAAATTAACAAATACGAAGTGTTTACGAAGAAGTATCCTTGAAGGCTCGAAGCAAACAAACCAAAGCTCGGTTATTGTGCAACTACCGCACCTGCACGCTGTCTACGTAGCGACCGAGCTCGAGCCAAAGCTCGGTCGCTACGTAGCGACCGAGCGTCCGTCCCGCTCGGTCGTTA
Organism: Brassica napus; assembly: GCF_020379485.1. Classification (NCBI taxonomy): domain Eukaryota; kingdom Viridiplantae; phylum Streptophyta; class Magnoliopsida; order Brassicales; family Brassicaceae; genus Brassica; species Brassica napus. The sequence goes on from NC_063435.1 coordinate 18,372,099, forward strand.
CATAGCGACCGAGTTCGAGCCAAGCTGGGTCCCTACGTAGCGACCGAGCTCGAGCCAAAGCTCGGTCGCTACGTAGCGACCGAGCTCGAGCCAAAGCTCGGTCGCTACGTAGCGATCGAGCGTTCGTCCTGCTTGGTCGCTATGTAGCTACCGAGCTCGAGCGAAAGCTCGGTCGCTACGTCGGTCGCTACGTAGCGACCGATCTCTTCCGAAACGTCGATACGACACCAGTTCATGCATTCTCGTCAAACCTTCGATGCTATCTCCCGAAGACCGTAGCGAACTCGGTTCATGTTCTCTGCTATTCTAAATAATCGATCAAACTTTGCGGATTGAAACCGCGGAAAGTTTTTTCTGTATCGAAAGAAGTCGTAGTAAACGATTTGAGTCGGTTTACGCTTGGCGCACACAAGGAAAGATAAATACGAAATTTTCTGGATATTTACGAAGATTGGAAAAAATGGAATATCTCCATTTTATGCTATGACGGCTTAAGGGCAGAAGAGTAAAAGCGTAAACCGACCTTGGAGCGAGTATATAAGGAGTCCTAGGCGAGAGGCATGGAGAGAGACTTTTTTCATAGCAAACTTAGCACTTAGAGAAATTTAGGCAACTTTCTGTTTTTGTTATTTCGAGCTGCGACTCAATTAGGTTTAGCCGTCTTAGGGTTGCTAGAACTAGGAATCTCGCCGACAGCTCTCGAGCCCAGGCTTATACCTTGTTGTAAACGCTCATACGCAAATTCGGAATAAGATTTTCTTTGCTCTCTTTTCGATTTCTTATACTTTATCATTGTTATTCTCGTGTTCTGATTGCTTGACGTGTGGTAATTAGCAGATATCCGGGTGTAATAACCCACACGAGCAGATATAATTTTGGTCAAGAAAATTCTTTAAGATCAGTTTGAAGATTGATCGATCAGAATTTAAATAAAAATCGACACGGTGAATTAATCTCGACGGGGCTGTCGTTTGGTCGAAAAACCATCTCTTGATGGTTCTGGTCGAGTGTTAATTATTATTGTCGATTTTTATTCATGCTGGGAGAGTTTATTCAGAGCAGGACGAGATTCGAATGATGAAAAATATTTAGTCGAAACAGTTCGAAGACACGATGATGGGATCGCACCCTAGAGGCCGTGTAACTGCATGCAGCGTTAGATGTTCAATTTTTGAATATCTGATGGCGATGATGGTGATGCTAACTCGTTAGACTTGTTTAGCCTTTGTGGTTTCTCGGATCTGGTATATATATATATATATATATATATATATATATATATATATATATATATATATAAATATGATTATATGAATGATATGAGAGATGGGAAATAGGAAGTGAGGTATATGATTAGATTCACAATGATGGAAGAATATTCCTTATATATAAATATCCAGATATGGAATATATTTCCACTGCATACAAATGAAGTTGATTGCTTGAGAATATTATTAATATATGTTGGGGTGCGGGACTAGGCTCACTGAGTAAACTAGTTGCTCATTACTCATTTGTGATGCAGGTAACCAATAGGTGGGAGACCTTACTCTAGGACGGGAAGGAACATCATTAGCCAGCGGTAGTTTTATTATCCTTGCAAAGGCGTTTTGATATTTCTTATTTATAAGATTTATTGACCGAAAACCTCGAGGTTAATTTATAACAAATTTTGTAAGATGCTTTTGAATGATATATAAAGAATGTTTTAAAGTATGGGTTCCATATGATATTTGTCCTTGTCTGGACGAACTAACTATCGGGTATTGCTTTTTCGGGTTGAAAAGCCTAGAGTGATATCTGATAGGAGAGTTGGTCTGTTTGGTTATTGGTCTAAGGCGATCAGAAGTATTCTGAGAACCTCGGATCGACCATCGAAGAACATCAACCGTGTCATTTCCGGTCAACTACGATCGGGGGTGTCACACCGGGTCCTCTGGGAAATTAGGATTTTCCTAGTTTCCTTATTTAAACGGAAATCGACAGTGTGAATTTTGGTTCCCACAACACTCGCCACTTTCCGTTCTTCTTTTTAACAACGACTAGGTTAGCGAGCCAGTCAGGATACCTATCTTCCGTTATGGATCCAACTTTGAGAAGTTTTTTTGACTTCGTCGTTGACTGCGCCAGCGCGCTCGGGTCCCAACTTTCGTCTCTTTTGCTTGATAGGTTTAAAAGTTGGGTCGACGTTGAGTTCATGGCACGTGATATTGATATCGATCCCCATCATATCCTCCGCAGCGCACGCGAATGTATTCGCTCGTCTATGCATACCGAGACAACGGGCTTGCAGGTTGGTTTGCATTTTCCCTCCAAGACTCCGGCTGCTCGTGATTGCCAAATGATCAAAGTTTCACCTTTTTCTAGGGTGTTGTCTGCGGCAGATGATTTCTTTTTCTTTTTAGGCGTTTCCTCCCCTAAGGGGTTCCTTCTCTTTAATTCTGCAGCGAAGCATACTCGCGAGATATTCCGATCTCCCCAGATGGTCTCAATTCCGCGAGGGGTTGGGAATTTGAGATACATGCGATATGTCGACGGGACTGCTTGGAATTAATTCAGCCATGGAGTTCCTACGATCGCATTATACAATGCAGGTCGATCGATGACCAAGAACTCCACAATTTTCATCATGCTGTTGGCTTTAATCGAGAGGTTGATTGTGCCGAGAGTCATGGTTGCCTCCCTCGAAAGTCCTACTACTGAGTTTGGCTCTTCGGTGATTTCGGATGGGCAGATTCCCATTCTTTCGAGCGTGCTTTTGAGGATGATATCGGCCGAGCTTCCAGTGTCGACCAATATCCTTGCGATATCGATATTCTGAATTGTCAGTTCAAAGATAAGGAGATCACTGGGAGGTTTGACTGGATCGATCGTTTCTCTCTCCTTGAAGGAGATAACGTCGCTGCTTGTTTGATTAGACATACCGTGCCTAAGTCATCTGGTGGTTTTTTGAATTAGATAATATGTCCCCCCGCCTTCTAGCGCCACACTGTTGGAACCAAAATTCTCACTGTCCATTTTCGTTTAAATTAAGAAAGATAGGAAACCCAAAATTTCCCAGAGGTCCCGGATATCTGCTAAACCACACGCCAAGGCATTCAGAACACGAAAGTATAGATGAGAAATAAATATATGGAATAAAAAAGAGAGCAAGAAGGGTTTTTATTTCGAATCCGCGTTTGAGCGTAACAACAAGGTAAGAGCCTTCGGCCACGAGAGCTGTCGGCGAGATTCCTAGTTCTAGCAACCGAAGACTTGAAAACCTAGTTGACTCGCAGCTCAAATAACAAAAACGGAAAAATGCTTAAATTGCTCTAAGTATTGCTCTGGGTGATAAATCTCGTGTCTTCTCCCCCTTCAGCGTCGATCTTCTTATATACTTCCTCTAAGGCGGTTTACCTTTTTCTCTTTCTGTCCCCGGTCAAGTTTATCGCTTCGTGGAAATATTCCATTTCCCTTCGATCTTGACATTTATCCTTGGAAACTTGACATTTATCTTCGGAAACTTGACATTTATCTTTTCCTGTATAACTAATGATAAACCATCGTAACGATTGGCCTTGATTCCTATAAAATCATAAGTGGACTCTTAGCTGTGTTCTGGCCCCTTTTTGGGTCGTTTTCCTACTTAGGTGTTTTTACGGTTCTATACAGAGAGCTCTTTCGAAACGACGTTGAATCTAAGGAATGTACCAATTCCTTGTATAGTGTAGGTAATTCGAGGTGTTTAGTTAACCGTTACCGTTTTACACGATCAATCTGAATGTCCTTCGAAAAAGGACGAGTTCCCGCGGTTTTTAAATCGTAAAGTTCCAACGATACCTCCGATCGAAATGAAACAAGAATGAGGTCGATGTAGCTTCGGGAGAGGAGTTATGATGTCGAGGGGAAGATGGCTTTTGGTTGATCCAGCTCGGCCGTTCGCCGAACTGAACTGGTCCAGCTCGGCGAACGACCGAGCTGAATCCGTCTTGGGTCCAGCTCGGCGAACGGCCTAGTTGAATCTGGGTTTTGATGTTCGAGTTTGTTTGTTTCGACAAACTGATCTTTAGGCCTTTGATAGTTTTTTTTCTGTTTTTTCCCGACTTCATTTTTAATGAAGAGAAGTTGATTTCGTCATAACCGATTTTGACCCCAACATGGAATCTTCTTCCGCGGACTCGGGTTGTTAGGGCATCTCCATCCCTACTCCATTTTTTTCTCTAAAATGGAGTAAAAGTGAATATGGAGTAAGGAATGCTCCAACCCAACTCCATATCTCACTCCATAATAAAATTTACTCCATAAATGGAGTAAACTATTTTTTGTTTGGTCATCACTCCATTATGGAGTGAGAAATAGAGTAGGATTGGAGCAATTTTACTCCATTTTCACTTTTACTCTATTTTGGAGGAAAAAATGGAGTTTTACATTGGAGATGCTCTTACGCACAGAAAAATTGTCATGTTTCTTGTTGTTGGGTTTTCAACCCGTTTAGCGAGAGAACTCATGACCATGTCCCGTTCTTCCGACTTCTTTTCAAAAGTCGAGAACATTTTATGGACCTCCCCGAACGCTGCAGTGTTAACGTTAACCGCGGAAACGTTCGCTGCTGGAGTGTTTTCAACATTGTCGTCGGTAGTGTTGCCGTCACGAGTTTGTTGGTTATTGAGATCGTTGGCTGACATGTCTGATCGAACGTTGGTGGCTGAGAGTTAGATTGATCCAGCCCCCCCCCCTCCTTCTAGCGCCAAACTGTGGGAACCGAAATTTGCACTGTCGATTTCCATTTAAATTAGTAAAGATTGGAAACCCTAAATTTCCCAAAGGTCACAGATATCTGCTAAACCACACGCCAAGCAATCAAAACACAAAAAACAGACTAAGTATGAAATTGATAAAACAAAAAGAGATCAAAGAAGGGTTTTTATTGCGTATATGTGTTGTGCGTTACAACAAGGTAAGAGCCTTAGCCACAAGAGCTGTCGGCGAGATTCCTACTGCTAGCAACCTAAGACTGCAGAAACCTAATTGAGTCACAGCTCGATAACAAAAAACGGAAAATTGCCTAAATGCTCTAAGTGCTAAGCTTTTGCTCTGAGTAGAAAAATTGTGTCTCTCTGCCTCTTCGGCCTTGACATCCTTATATACTCTTTTAGAGGCGGTTTACTATTTCCTTTTCTGCCCTCGGTCGAGTTTATCACTTGGCGGAACTATTCCATTTTTCTTCGGAAACTTCACATTTATCTTCCGAACTTGACATTTATATTCCCCTGGATAACAAACGATAAACTGTCACAACGATTCGGCCTGATTTCGTATAAAATTGCAAGCAGGGTCTTTGCCGCGTTCTGGGCCCTTTTCGAGCCGCTTTACGACTTAGGCGTTTTTACGATTTTATAATAAGAGCGCTTTCGAAACGACGTTGATTCCGAAGAACATTCAAATTCCTCGTATAGCATAGGCAACTCGAGGTGTTCAGCTAATCGTTGCCATTTTATACGATCAATCCGAATGTTATTCGAGAGAACAAGTTCTTGCGGTTTTTAAATATTAAAGTTCCAACGATGACTCTGATCGAGATGAAACAAGAGCAGGCTCGATCTAATCCTGAAGGGGAGAGCTACAAGGATGGGATGAATGCAGGCTGATCGATCCAACTCGTCGAACGGGGAAGTTGGACTGCACGTTTGGTCCAACTAACCTGTGTCCAACTCGCCCGTTCGGTGAGTTGGACTGATCCAACTCGCCGAATGGGCGAGTTGGTCGGTGCATCCAGTCTGACTCACCGAATGGGCGAGTTGGTTGGTGCATCCGGTCCGACTCGCCCCTTCAGCGAGTTGGACGATGGGTGTTTGTCCGGGATCCGTTGTCCAAGGCTCTTTGTAACTTTTCTCGAAGACTTATCGTGTGAACACTTTTCAGAATTGTTACGAACTTCGATTTAGGTTCTCACACTTCTCTTTTCTTCTGAATTTTACTTTTTCTTTTCAAAGAAGACACTTCTTCAGAAGTTTTTTGACGTTGATTTCGTCGTGACCGATTTTGACCCCAACAATATCCAGATTCTTGGTACTTTTGCTTTACACCAAGTTTTCAATCAGTTGCTTAGCTTCCTCTGAGGTCCTTGTCTCGATGTTTCCTTCGCTTGCAGCATGCAGCATTATATGATATCACACATCAATGCCCTAGCTGAATTTATTATACAGCTGAATCTCCGTAAAACCATGATTGTTGGGGTCAAAAACGGTTACGACAAATTTAACAGTCAAAACGTCCGAAGAAGAAAATAAGAGTTTCTCCGAAGAGTACTTTTCGAAATAGATTCTTCCTTACGAAAAAGCTTGGCGGAAGAAAGAATCGAGATGTCCGACGAAAGCTCGAAAAGGGTCGTTACACAGCGACCGAACGTCCGTGCCAAGCTCGGTCGCTACGTAGCGACCGAGCGATCGTCCCGCTCGGTCGCTACGTAGCGACCGAGCTCGAGCCAAGCTCGGTCGCTACGTAGCGACCGAGCGATCGTCCCGCTCGGTCGCTACGTAGCGACCGAGCCCGAGCCAAGCTCGGTCGCTACGTAGCGACCGAGCGATCGTCCCGCTCGGTCGCTACGTAGCGACCGAGCTCGAGCCAAGCTCGGTCGCTACGTAGCGACCGAGCGATCGTCCCGCTCGGTCGCTACGTAGCGACCGAGCCCGAGCCAAGCTCCCTAAACCCAGCGCACTGGTCTCTAACATCTCAAAGGCATGATATCAAAAGATAAGAGATTCTTAAACCACGCCTCTGTGTTTACGTTCGATACCTTCAGCGCCCCCGCAAAGTTCACATCTCGCGGAAGAACTCTCGAAACAGGTCTCGAATAAAACATTTCACAATCGAAGAAGGATATGAGACGACAACTCATCACCTTCCTCCCCACTATTCACAAATTCGTAAAAAACGATATCCGATTATCATACCATAAAGCCGCGGAGCGGCAGGGATTCAAAGCCACATACGGCCAGTCCCGAAATACAAACAAGGCCGTTCAAGGCCGAAGCATAAAGACATAAAAAAAAAAAAAGACAAATCTCTCGCAAGAGATCTAGCCCAAGTCACCCTCAGAACCTACGCTCCCTCTTCACCCGCCGCCTCGTCCGAACCTGGAGCCGCATCGCTTCCGTTCTCTCCGACCATCGGATCTTTCCCCTCTGGGTCTTCTGAACACGTCGGAAGGAAGCAAGCGGATTTCAGGTCGGCCAGGATGAGACCGAAATCGCCATCCTCGGCCGCCATATCTCCCTTGCAGCCGGACAGTCGGGCCTCTTCGGCCTCTAAGGTCGGGGGAGTCTCACTTTGGAACGACCGAACCACGGCCATCCCGCCCTCAATCGTCGCCAAAGTGAAATCCCTGCTCCGGATACACTCGAGGGAACCCAGGAAAGCAGAAATCTTCGCCAAGCGAGCCTGAAACTCCGCACGAAGGGCATCCGTAGCTTCTTGGATCCCGCGGCGCGCTAGCCCAGCGTCACTCTCGATCTGACGCTGGAGTCGACGCACCTCCGAGGATTTGGCCTTCCTGGCTTTCTTTTCCTTAAGCAAGGAACTCGCCGTCTTCCCGAGGTCCATCTCAAGCTCTCCTATCGCAACCTCGAGCTTCGACACTTTCGCAGAGTGAGAGTCCTCGACAGCCGTCAACATAGCCTCGGTTTCGGACCATCTGCCCTGAAGCTCCACCAACTCCCCGGAAAGACGACTGGTCTCAGAACCACATTCGCTGATCATCCCATCGATCAACGATATGAACTGCGAACGGTAAAAATTCTTAAGACTAAGTCCATGAAAAGAATGCACGAAAGACAATCGAGAATTCAAACAAGAAACAAACCTTTCCGCGAAGCCCCGATGCTAGGCTCGACCCATCTCGCTGCGAAGTCTCCCCGTCACCGCTCTTGGCCAGTTTCCTCTTCCGACTCTTGGGCTGAGTAGCCTGGACAGCGCTAGGAGCACGCAATGCCAGAACGATTTCTTTTCTGGCTGGAGGCGGAGGCATAGAGTCAGCGGCCTTCTCCTTGTCCTCGACGAGGATCGGAGTCGTGGAAGATCCCGCAGGTAGGACTTGCGGGGGAGGAGCCGCGACCCCGGTCCCATGACACGGGACAACGACCTGCGCGGAGGAAGACGGAAACTCGGAGCCAGTCTGAGCCAATTCTTTCTCGGCTTGGCGACGAACTAGTTTCTCTCGGAAAGAAAGGTGACCGGCAACACAAGCCGGCACTTCCGTCGGAGAAGTTGGAACCGGAGCCGGAGAAGAGGCCTCGCCCATTTCGACGTCGGAAACCTTCTTATCACCTTGGGAGGAAGACATGTTGAAAGGAAAGTTATGAAACTAGAGAGGTTTTTGAAGAAAATGAAGGAGGAAAGGTGTGAAGAAAATGAATGACAAGAGCTCACTACTTATAGAAGTATGGGTTCGGAATGTCGCCTCGACAACTTTTTTCCGCGGAGTTTCAACTGTAAATTTCGTCCAATACACTTAACCTTGACAAAGCCATCTATCCGCCCGCTAGAGTCACAACTCTAACGGGCTGGGGGGCTAACTGTTGGGGTCAAAAACGGTTACGACAAATTTAACAGTCAAAACGTCCGAAGAAGAAAATAAGAGTTTCTCCGAAGAGTACTTTTCGAAATAGATTCTTCCTTACGAAAAAGCTTGGCGGAAGAAAGAATCGAGATGTCCGACGAAAGCTCGAAAAGGGTCGTTACACAGCGACCGAACGTCCGTCCCGCTCGGTCGCTACGTAGCGACCGAGCGATCGTCCCGCTCGGTCGCTACGTAGCGACCGAGCTCGAGCCAAGCTCGGTCGCTACGTAGCGACCGAGCGATCGTCCCGCTCGGTCGCTACGTAGCGACCGAGCCCGAGCCAAGCTCGGTCGCTACGTAGCGACCGAGCGATCGTCCCGCTCGGTCGCTACGTAGCGACCGAGCTCGAGCCAAGCTCGGTCGCTACGTAGCGACCGAGCGATCGTCCCGCTCGGTCGCTACGTAGCGACCGAGCCCGAGCCATCTCGGTCGCTACGTAGCGACCGAGCGATCGTCCCGCTCGGTCGCTACGTAGCGACCGAGCGATCGTCCCGCTCGGTCGCTACGTAGCGACCGAGCTCGAGCCAAGCTCGGTCGCTACGTAGCGACCGAGCGATCGTCCCGCTCGGTCGCTACGTAGCGACCGAGCTCGAGCCAAGCTCGGTCGCTACGTAGCGACCGAGCGATCGTCCCGCTCGGTCGCTACGTAGCGACCGAGCGATCGTCTCCGCTACGTAGCGACCGAGCGATCGTCCCGCTCGGTCGCTACGTAGCGACCGAGCTCGAGCCAAGCTCGGTCGCTACGTAGCGACCGGGCTCGAGCCAAAGATCGGTCGCGGTGTAGCGATTGAACCTTTCCGAACAACGATGCGACACCAGTCCTTGCATTCTCGTCAAACCTTCGAATGCTATCTCCCGAAGACCGTGGTAAGCTCAGTCCATGTTTCCCGCTATTCTAAATCCATCGATCAAAACTTCGATTAGAAACCGCGGAAAACTCGTAGTGAACGTGTCGAGTCGGAAGACGGCCCAAAGGGACCTAAAACACGACTCGAGGCCCATCCTACGATTTTTCCTAATCAAAAGCCCGTGAACCACAGCATGGTTCACGCTTGGCCCACGAGGAAGGATAAATGTCAAGTTTCCGCGGATAAATACGGAAGTTTTGAAGATAATTGTGAAGATCGGGAAAAATGGAATATCTCCATTTTTTGCTATGACGGCTTAAGGGCAGAAGAGTAAAAACGCAAACCGACCTTGGAGCTAGTATATAAGGAGTCCTAGGCGAGGAGCAGAAAAGGAGGTTTTCAGAGCAAACTTAGCACTTAGAGCAATTTAGGCAACTTTCCGTTTTTGTTATTTCGAGCTGCGACTCGATTAGGTTTAGCCGTCTTAGGGTTACTAGAACTAGGAATCTCGCCGACAGCTCTCGAGCCCAGGCCTATACCTTGTTGTAACGCTCATACGCAGATTCGGAATAAGATCTACTTTGCTCTCTTTTCGATTTCTTATCTTTATCGTTGTTATTCTCGTGTTCTGATTGCTTGACGTGTGGTAATTAACAGATATCCGGGTCCTCTGGGAAACTAGGGTTTTCTTAGTTTCCTTATTTAAACGGAAATCGACAGTGCGAATTTCGGTTCCCACAGTTTGGCGCTAGAAGGAGGGGGACATACGGATCAATCTAACCCGCAAAAACCACTCAACGATCAGGAACGACATGCGGGATTCGACGTGCGCGAATGTCATCTCGTTCAAGGGGGGAGAAACGGTCGATCGAGCCAAACCTCGGAACGATCTCCTTGTTATCGAGTTGACAATTCGAGATATCGACGTCGCTAGAGTACTAATCGATACCGGAAGCTCGGCCGATATCATCTTCAAAGACACTCTTGAAAAGATGGGGATCAGTCAATCCGAGATCGCAAAATGCCCAAGCCCACTGCTAGGGCTTTCGGGGGAAACGACCATGGCCTATGGATCGATTAGACTCGCTGTCAAAGCCGGAACCGTGACAAACATCACAGAGTTTCTAGTCGTTGACCGCCCCGCGTCTTACAACGTTATCATGGGAACACCATGGCTGAACACCATGCGCGCAATCCCATCAACCTACCATCTTTGCCTCAAGTTCCCGACCCCCAACGGAGTCGAGGTAATCTGGGGAAATCCAAGAGTTTCACAGGTCTGTTTCGCCGCGGAACTAAAACGAAAGAGACCGACCCACGAAATTGCTCCTAAGAGAGCGGAGAAAAAGACCTCCGGCAAAGATACGCGAAGTCAGGATTCAGCGGAATTCTTCTGGCAATCTCGTATCTTCGCAGCTCTAGACGAAAAACGCGAGCCAACTTGTGAACCCGTGGTAACAATCTGTCTCGACGAAGCCTTCCCAGAACGCTGCGTCGAGATTGGAGCCAATCTCCACGAGCCACTAAAGACAGAACTCATAACCTGTCTTAAAAAGAACCTTAACACTTTCGGATGGGCTGCGGAAGACATGCCAGGGATTGACATTAACATAACATGTCACGAGCTGAATATCGATCCAACATTCAAACCCGTCAAACAGAAAAGACGGAAGCTGGGACCCGAACGTGCTACCGCGGTAAACGATGAGGTCGAAAAACTGCTTAAAGTTGGGTCGATAACAGAGGTAAGATACCCGGACTGGCTCGCCAACCCCGTAGTAGTCAAAAAGAAAAACGGGAAATGGCGAGTTTGCGTAGATTTTACCGACCTAAACAAGGCATGTCCAAAGGATAGCTTCCCTCTACCACATATCGATCGGTTGGTAGAAGCAACGGCGGGCAACGAACTCTTATCCTTTATGGATGCTTTCTCAGGTTATAATCAAATTAGGATGAACCCCGACGATCGTGAGAAAACCGCTTTCATCACCGATCGCGGAACCTATTGTTATGAGGTAATGCCTTTCGGCCTCAAAAACGCTGGAGCAACTTACCAACGACTCGTGAACCGAATGTTCTCCAAACAACTCGGAAAAACGATGGAAGTTTACATTGACGACATGCTTGTCAAATCCCTCAAAGCAAGAGATCACGTGTCACATCTCGAAGAATGCTTCGCACAACTAAACTCCCATAACATGAAGCTCAACCCGACGAAATGTAGATTCGCCGTGGCATCAGGAGAATTCCTCGGTTACTTAGTGACCAACCGCGGTATCGAAGCAAATCCAAAACAGATCAACGCTCTAATCGAGATGGCTTCGCCGAAGAATAAACGGGAAGTCCAAAGACTGACCGGCAGAATCGCAGCACTTAACCGATTTATTTCACGATCAACGGATAAGTGCCTACCCTTCTACGACGTCCTGCGAGGGAATAAAAAGTTCGAATGGACGGAAGAGTGCGAAAACGCCTTCCAACAGCTGAAGCGTTATTTAGCTACTCCTCCAGTCCTCGCAAAACCCGTGGAAGGGGAGCCTTTATTCTTATACATCGCGGTATCGGCAACAGCCGTAAGCGGAGTCCTGATCAGGGAAGAACGCGGAGAACAGAGACCTATTTTTTACATAAGCAAAACCTTGCTTGATGCCGAATCTAGGTATCCGTTGATGGAAAAATTGGCATGCGCGGTCGTAACATCGGCCCGAAAACTACGACCGTATTTCCAATCCCACACGATTGTTATCCTAACAACTTTTCCCTTACGGACAATTTTGCATAGCCCGAGTCAATCGGGCCGATTGGCCAAGTGGGCGGTCGAGTTGAGCGAGTATGATATCGAATACCGACCAAGGACGAGCGCAAAGTCACAAGTGCTCGCAGACTTTTTGGTCGAACTTCCAGCGGGAGCAATAATCAACGAAGAACCAAATTCCACCTGGCTCCTCCACGTCGACGGATCTTCATCCAAGCAAGGATCAGGTATCGGGATCCGTCTCACATCTCCAACGAGCGAGATCCTGGAACAATCGTTCAGACTGGAATCCCATGCCTCAAACAACGAGGCCGAATACGAAGCATTGATCGCAGGTCTACGTTTGGCTCACTGCTTAAAAATACGTAATCTCCATGCTTACTGCGACTCCCAGTTAGTGGCCAGTCAATTCAGCGGAGAATATGAAGCCAGAGACGAACGGATGGACGCATACCTCAAGCTGGTCCAAGGTCTAGCTCAAGACTTCGACTGTTTCGCCCTTACCCGGATCCCCCGTTCCGAGAATGTCCAGGCGGACGCCCTCGCGGCCTTAGCATCAAGTTCCGATCCAGGACTCAAAAGGGTAATTCCGGTCGAATTCATCGAACATCCGAGTATCGGACCGCCAGTCGTTGTCAATCTCATAGAAGGTCAAGACGACGAGGAAGAAGAGATTACGATACCTCCACCATCGGAGCAATCCGATTACGGTTGTGATACCCCATGGCTTCAGACGATTCGAGACTACATTATCGACGGGCAACTGCCCGCCGAAAAATGGTCAGCTCGCAAGATCCGAACACAAGCCGCACGCTACGTAACAGTGGACGGCGAAATCTACAAGTGGAGATTCTCCGGACCACTCTTGACGTGCCTGGAAGGAGAAAAGGCAAGGAAAGTGATGGAGGAAATACATTCCGGCTCATGCGGCAACCATTCCGGAGGAAGGTCACTAGCCGTGAAAATCAAACGCCATGGGTACTATTGGCCAACAATGATCGGAGATTGCGAGAAATTCGCACGAAAATGCGAAAAATGCCAAAGGCATGCGCCAACTATCCGACAACCGGCCGAAGTTCTTTCCTCCATCACATCGCCCTATCCCTTTATGCGCTGGGCCATGGATATTGTCGGACCTCTGCATAATTCAAAGCAAAAGCGTTTCCTTCTAGTGCTTACCGATTTCTTCTCAAAATGGGTAGAGGCCGACTCGTACGCGAGTATAAAAGACGTCCAAGTCGAGAATTTCGTATGGAGAAACATCATCTGTAGGCATGGAGTTCCTTACGAAATCGTAACCGATAACGGGTCTCAATTCATTTCCACCCGATTCGAGGCATTCTGCGAAAAGTGGAAGATACGACTCAACAAGTCAACTCCCAGATATCCGCAGTGCAACGGACAGGCTGAAACAATCAACAAGACCATTCTCGACGGACTGAAGAAACGCTTGGAGGCCAAAAAAGGTAGATGGGCCGACGAACTCGAGGGAGTCCTCTGGTCTCACCGTACCACCCCAAGGCGAGCAACGGGAGAAACTCCCTTCGCCTTGGTATACGGCACGGAGTGCATGATTCCCGCAGAAGTAGAATTTCCCGGTGTTCGAAGAAGGTTCTTACCCGAACGAGAGGAACTCAACAATGCTATGCTCTTGGACGATCTCGACCTCATTAACGAACGCCGGGATCGAGCGCTCATCCGAATTCAAAACTACCAGCACGCCGCTGCAAGATACTATAATTCCAACGTACGGAATCGTAGGTTCAATCAGGGAGATCTGGTCCTTCGCAAAGTCTTCCAAAACACCGCTGAACGAAACGCGGGAAAACTCGGAGCAAACTGGGAAGGTCCCTATAAAATCGAAAAAGTCGTCCGACCAGGTTCTTACGAAATAGCCAACATGCAGGGCATAAAAATCCCTAGAACCTGGAATGCGATGCATCTCAAAAAATACTATCACTAAACGAACCAACTCGCAATCACTGAACTACGAGACGGCTTGATCTCCGCAAGGAGTACGTAGGCAGTTTGCCGAAAGGCAAATTCAGCTGTCCCCCCTCATTAAAAAGGGGGGGAGTGGGTACGTATACTCGTATACTCCCAAAAAATCGAAAAACTTCTTACCGCACTTTTGGTGTTTTCGACTTATCAAAACAGCCTCACCCGTGAAATCGCAACGAGGTCTTCGGAGATTAGTCGACCGCTTGGGAGAATCAAACCTTTAGCATCGCGAGACGTCGCAAAAGATGCCTCAAAGATGGTTTCTTCCGAGCAAACGAAATCTCCGCAAAAAACACATATATGCACACATTAACATTTATTTTGCGCAAATTAATCAAAACAACGGCACACGCCACCAAGTCCGATGCTGATCACATCGAACTCACAAACGTCCTAAACAGACATAGCCATCTCATGAAGATGACTCTCTTACATCCGACACAAGGATAATAGCGCTATAAAAGAAATCCGAAATTTTGGTCTAGCACTTCCGGTCTCCGGAGAGATGCTCGATTCGTATCAAACAAGTCGTATAAGCCGAGAACTTTTCGCGGACTTTACATCGATACGAATCAGGAAGAAATCGCGACAGGAAAAACGATAGCCGGTTAGTCACCGCACAATCCTTAAACCGAAAGTAAACCTAGGTCTTGCCCTAAACCCAGCGCACTGGTCTCTAACATCTCAAAGGCATGATATCAAAAGATAAGAGATTCTTAAACCACGCCTCTATGTTTACGTTCGATACCTTCAGCGCCCCCGCAGAGTTCACATCTCGCGGAAGAACTCTCGAAACAGGTCTCGAATAAAACATTTCACAATCGAAGAAGGATATGAGACGACAACTCATCACCTTCCTCCCCACTATTCACAAATTCATAAAAAACGTTATCCGATTATCATACCATAAAGCCGCGGAGCGGCAGGGATTCAAAGCCACACACGGCCAGTCCCGAAATACAAACAAGGCCGTTCAAGGCCGAAGCATAAAGACATAAAAAAAAAAACAAATCTCTCGCAAGAGATCTAACCCAAGTCACCCTCAGAACTTACGCTCCCTCTTCACCCGCCGCCTCGTCCGAGCCTGGAGCCGCGTCGCTTCCGTTCTCTCCGACCATCGGATCTTTCCCCTCTGGGTCTTCTGAACACGTCGGAAGGAAGCAAGCGGATTTCAGGTCGGCCAGGATGAGACCGAAATCGCCATCCTCGGCCGCCATATCTCCCTTGCAGCCGGACAGTCGGGCCTCTTCGGCCTCCAAGGTCGGGGGAGTCTCACTTTGGAACGACCGAACCACGGCCATCCCGCCCTCAATCGTCGCCAAAGCGAAATCCCTGCTCCGGATACACTCGAGGGAACCCAGGGAAGCAGAAATCTTCGCCAAGCGAGCCTGAAACTCCGCACGAAGGGCATCCGTAGCCTCTTGGATCCCGCGGCGCGCTAGTCCAGCGTCACTCTCGATCTGACGCTGGAGTCGACGCACCTCCGAGGATTTGGCCTTCCTGGCTTTCTTTTCCTTAAGCAAGGAACTCGCCGTCTTCCCGAGGTCCCTCTCAAGCTCTCCTATCGCAACCTCGAGCTTCGACACTTTCGCAGAGTGAGAGTCCTCGACAGCCGTCAACATAGCCTCGGTTTCGGACCATCTGCCCTGAAGCTCCACCAACTCCCCGGAAAGACGACTGGTCTCAGAACCACATTCGCTGATCATCCCATCGATCAACGATATGAACTGCGAACGGTAAAAATTCTTAAGACTAAGTCCATGAAAAGAATGCACGAAAGACGATCGAGAATTCAAACAAGAAACAAACCTTTCCGCGAAGTCCCGATGCTAGGCTCGACCCACCTCGCTGCGAAGTCTCCCCGTCACCGCTCTTGGCCAGTTTCCTCTTCCGACTCTTAGGCTGAGTAGCCTGGACAGCGCTAGGAGCACGCAATGCCAGAACGATTTCTTTTCTGGCTGGAGGCGGAGGCATAGAGTCAGCGGCCTTCTCCTTGTCCTCGACGAGGATCGGAGTCGTGGAAGATCCCGCAGGTAGGACTTGCGGGGGAGGAGCCGCGACCCGGTCCCATGACACGGGGCAACGACCTGCGCGGAGGAAGACGGAAACTCGGAGCCAGTCTGAGCCAATTCTTTCTCGGCTTGGCGACGAACTAGTTTCTCTCGGAAAGAAAGATGACCGGCAACACAAGCCGGCACTTCCGCCGGAGAAGTTGGAACCGGAGCCGGAGAAGTGGCCTCACCCATCTCGACGTCGGAATCCTTCTTATCACCTTGGGAGGAAGACATGTTGAAAGGAAAGTTATGAAACTAGAGAGGTTTTTGAAGAAAATGAAGGAGGAAAGGTGTGAAGAAAATGAATGACAAGAGCTCACTACTTATAGAAGTATGGGTTCGGAATGTCGCCTCGACAACTTTTTTCCGCGGAGTTTTAACTGTAAATTTCGTCCAATACACTTAACCTTGTCAAAGTCATCTATCCGCCCGCTAGAGTCACAACTCTAACGGGCTGGGGGGCTAACTGTTGGGGTCAAAAACGGTTACGACAAATTTAACATTCAAAACGTCCGAAGAAGAAAATAAGAGTTTCTCCGAAGAGTACTTTTCGAAATAGATTCTTCCTTACGAAAAAGCTTGGCGGAAGAAAGAATCGAGATGTCCGACGAAAGCTCGAAAAGGTCGTTACGCAGCGACCGAACGTCCGTCCCGCTCGGTCGCTACGTAGCGACCGAGCGATCGTCCCGCTCGGTCGCTACGTAGCGACCGAGCTCGAGCCAAGCTCGGTCGCTACGTAGCGACCGAGCGATCGTCCCGCTCGGTCGCTACGTAGCGACCGAGCTCGAGCCAAGCTCGGTCGCTACGTAGCGACCGAGCGATCGTCCCGCTCGGTCGCTACGTAGCGACCGAGCTCGAGCCAAGCTCGGTCGCTACGTAGCGACCGAGCGATCGTCCCGCTCGGTCGCTACGTAGCGACCGAGCCCGAGCCAAGCTCGGTCGCTACGTAGCGACCGAGCGATCGTCCCGCTCGGTCGCTACGTAGCGACCGAGCTCGAGCCAAGCTCGGTCGCTACGTAGCGACCGAGCGATCGTCCCGCTCGGTCGCTACGTAGCGACCGAGCTCGAGCCAAGCTCGGTCGCTACGTAGCGACCGAGCGATCGTCCCGCTCGGTCGCTACGTAGCGACCGAGCTCGAGCCAAGCTCGGTCGCTACGTAGCGACCGAGCGATCGTCCCGCTCGGTCGCTACGTAGCGACCGAGCTCGGGCCAAGCTCGGTCGCTACGTAGCGACGAGCGATCGTCCCGCTCGGTCGCTACGTAGCGACCGAGCTCGGGCCAGCTCGGTCGCTACGTAGCGACCGAGCGATCGTCCCGCTCGGTCGCTACGTAGCGACCGAGCTCGAGCCAAGCTCGGTCGCTACGTAGCGACCGAGCATCGTCCCGCTCGGTCGCTACGTAGCGACCGGGCTCGAGCCAAAGTTCGGTCGCGGTGTAGCGATTGAACCTTTCCGAACATCGATACGACACCAGTCCTTGCATTCTCGTCAAACCTTCGAATGCTATCTCCCGAAGACCGTGCAAGCTCAGTCCATGTTTCCCGCTATTCTAAATCATCGATCAAACTTCGATTAGAAACCGCGGAAAACTCGTAGTAAACGTGTCGAGTCGGAAGACGGCCCAAAGGGACCTAAAACACGACTCGAGGCCCATCCTACGATTTTTCCTAACCAAAAGCCCGTGAACCACAGCATGGTTCGCGCTTGGCCCACGAGGAAGGATAAATGTCAAGTTTCCGCGGATAAATACGGAAGTTTTGAAGATAATTGTGAAGATCGGGAAAAATGGAATATCTCCATTTTTTGCTATGACGGCTTAAGGGCAGAAGAGTAAAAGCGTAAACCGACCTTGGAGCTAGTATATAAGGAGTCCTAGGCGAGGAGCAGAAAAGGAGGTTTTCAGAGCAAACTTAGCACTTAGAGCAATTTAGGCAACTTTCCGTTTTTGTTATTTCGAGCTGCGACTCAATTAGGTTTAGCCGTCTTAGGGTTGCTAGAACTAGGAATCTCGCCGACAGCTCTCGAGCCCAGGCCTATACCTTGTTGTAACGCTCATACGCAGATTCGGAATAAGATCTACTTTGCTCTCTTTTCGATTTCTTATCTTTATCGTTGTTATTCTCGTGTTCTGATTGCTTGACGTGTGGTAATTAACAGATATCCGGGTCCTCTGGGAAACTAGGGTTTTCTTAGTTTCCTTATTTAAACGGAAATCGACAGTGCGAATTTCGGTTCCCACAATGATTTGGACAGTCCCTTTGGTATCTCCTAAACATGTCTCAAGAGCTTATGAATGTTTCAATATGTCTCTGAGTATGAATGTTTCAATATGTCTCTGAGAGAATGTCCAAATTTATCTCTTGTCTCTTTAGCCTTTGCATTATCAAAGAATTTAGTCAGAAACGCAGTCCTGCCATCACTCCAGGTAGTAAGAGATCCTTACGATATGAGCTTCAGCCTACTAACCGCATTCACAGAGAGAATATTTGAACAGCTTGCAGATGATGTAGTCTTTGGTTGCTTCATGCTCCTGGATGCCAGACACAAAATCTTCTTGTGTCTCAATATGGTCCAGGGGATTTTCATGAGAAAGACTACAAAAAGGGTGCTGACCCACATAGGAGAAGTATTCGGGTTTTATATCAGCCCCATGTGTTACTGGAGGTTGAATCGCAGACCTGTTGGTATAGAACTAACGAGACCTGATCAATTTGTCATCGTTCTCTGTCGAAAATCTTTAGCATCCGAGTAGGAGCAGATGGCTCAGGGATTGCAGCCCCCTCTCCATTTAACTTCTAACCTGGTGCATTACACAAATGACCCTCGGGATAACGCAGGTGTCAGCACAAGGATGGCGACCACGTTTTCTGCTCGCGGGTCGGTATCGATCGACGCTCGAGTTGAGTGTCGATCGGTGCTCGGTCACAAAGGTTGATCAACGAAGTATAGGTGGTGCCGTTCGAAGCTGCACGTTTCTCTTTGCAGATCGAGCGCTCCAAACGTGCTGGGTCTAAAAATAAAAGCTTTTTTTCCTTCATGTTTCTGGTACTAATAAGCATGTACCTGAAGATTTGAATTTTTTTTCACGTAACTTAAAACAGAAAATAAAACCTAGAGTAAACCTATTAATTAAGTCTAATGGTGAATCCTTGCTCCCCGGCAACTTCGCTAAATTTGATATCACTCAAATTACCCTAAGGAGTCATTTTACTATTTCAACTAAGAGGTTCAATTTTAATACTTAGGGATTGAATCCACAGAAGCTATGGCACATAATAAACTATAGAAATCAAGGTTAAGCTAGTCAAACAGTTTATAAAATATTAAATAAATGAAATCAAGGTGAACAAGGCAGATGTTTGATTGGTTGATTGAGGTTTGTGAACAATAAGATTAAAGCGCTAGATCTAGGGATCTATCAATCAAGAGATTCAAAACTATAATCAAGGATGCAAAGGGTTTTATAGGTTTGATTCTAGAACTTGAATTCATTAGCAAGTAATCCAGCTTCCGCATACAATTACTAATCAGATGTTTAAATACTATGTTCCAGCTGTCGCATGCAAACAAAGAATGAATATCGATCGATGCAACCGATTAAGCATCGATCGATACTACTTCAGACAAGCATTATCACCCAGATCAATAATGTTCAATTAGATCTAGACCAACTCTCGTATGAGCCTAGATATCTAATCCACTCAAGGTTCGGGTTCCTTAAATCAATTGCACTTTCATGCCTTTCAATTATCCTATGATTCTAGGTTCAAACAAACAGTTACAGTGTCGTGCTTTTTTAACTATTCCAGATCCTAGTATTACAACCTACCCTGGTGTAGAAATCAGTAAACAACCCTAGCAATCCTAATAGATTTTGTTTGACATTAAGCTCATGATATCCCTAAATCTAATAAGATGAACTACTCAAACATGCAAGCAATAACACAAATCACAGTTTGAATAATATAATAGAATAAAAAAGCAATAGTAAAACAAATGGATTTCCAATCAATCTCTGACAGATAATTGATCTTCTCTCCAACCCTAAAACAAGAATAAAAATATTATAGAAAGCATAGCCGTTAACAATGGCTTAGAAAACACATAAATGGGGTTCTGAGTCATCCAGGGATATTCTGGTAACTATTGGTACCTTCAGGGCTTAATTCAGTCCGCGTCCGCGTTCTGGCATCACCGTCGATCAACATTCATTCATCTCCTCGATAGCTCTGTCTGACAGACGTACCACTCTTCAGTAAAACAAGCGTAACTTCTGATCTAACCGTTGTATTGACCTCTACCGGTGGCAGTGGAAAGCTAACTCAAAGCTATATCTTGTGTCAAAGATCAGCTCTATCGCACCATGTGAAAGTCTCCATCCATATCTGAACATCTGACGCATCTGTGCAGTTATGTACCTCATAAGGCTCCAAAAAGCTCCAAAATCACCAAAGTTCTCCAAAATGTTCCTGGACCTGTAAACACTCTAAAACATACCCCAAACCCATATTATATACTCTAAAATACTCATATACCATGTCTAAAGGTGGGTAAAATACGTGGTGAATCAATCGACTCTAATAACTTCCTCACTGGCATTCATAAGGCATGCAAATTCATCTGCATTGTTGTCAATACTGAAGATATCTCTTTCAATAACAGTGAGTGCATTTTCTAATGGGTCGTCCGAGCACATATCAATGAATGATTCTTCAGCAAGCTCAGAAATATGATCAACATAAAAAGATTGGTTATCAATCAAGGGACGCTTGATCAGTTTGTCCATATCAAAAGTCATCGGGAGATCCCCAACGTTCAAACATATACGTCCTTACTTGATGTTGATAATCGCGCCGGCAGTGGCTAGAAATAGTCTTCTAAAATAAGGGGATCCTTGGGTTCATGCTGATATTTCAATACTACAAAGTCCGAAGTTATGTAACATTCATCGATCTTGAGGGCACATCCTCAAGAATTCCTTTGGGGGTTCTAACTGACCTTTCAGCAAGAAATAATGTGATTCGGGTGGGTCAAAATGGGTCAGCCCAAGGGATTGTGCAAGAGAATAAGGCATAAGGTTAACATTGGAGCCGAGATCGCAAAGGGATCTGTGAAATCGTGTTTATAAATATTGCAATCTAAAACAAAGCTACCAGGGTCTGGGCGTTTGATCGGGGTTTCACCCTGAATCATCGCACTTAATTCCTCGGAAACGACATGACATTATGCTCTGTTATTGGAAAACTTTGTGATACCATGTCTTTCACATATTTTTTTATTGATGGGGAAATCATCATGGCATTACTGAGTGGCATTTCGATGGTTATTTTCTCGAAGACTTTCTTACAAATAGCTTTATCCATTTCCCGTTTGGTTTTTAATTAGCTGGGAGGAAAGGGAGGTAAAGTTCTATAAACCCTTTCTATTACTTGCTCGGTGGCTGTAACTGGTTTTTGAATCGTGGTTGTCGGTTGTCGATCAACATTCTCTTCATCCTCTGACTCTTCATCCTTGTCATCGAGGTCGGATTGCGGTTTCTTGATTCCTTCGGCCTGGCTGGGTCGCCCCTATCCAGGGGGAGTTTCCAAATCAATTTCCGAATTGTCGAGTACTATCGGGTTGGATTTATCTTTTCGTTCTTCTTGATTTCTGTGAATTCGTCAATAGTGATGCTTTCCTTCACATTTTGAGTGAGGTGCTTTCCACTTCTCACCGTAATAGCGCCGACTTTACGGCTCGGATTAGTGTCAGTTCTGCTTGGGAGAAATCCTTCTTTCCTTCTGATAGCGATCACATTTTGTGCTACTTGGCTTTCTAATCTCTAATATGTTCACTTAGAGCTTCAGATTTCTCCATTATCTCAGAGTGAATTAGGTCTATTTTTCCATTTATATCAACGGTTATCCTCCGGTTACCAGTGAAAGCTTGGTCTAACTTAGACTTTTCTTTTCCTTTCTGTGCCTTAACGGTTTCATTATATCTGCGAGTAAAACTTCCTTTACCAGTTTTAAGGTACTGAACTGGAGGATTTGCCTCCTCGATAAACTCCACTAGTTCTTTGAAATCAGGCTGAACATAAGCATTTATCTTGGATGAACGGGACTGGGGATATACCTTGGATTTTACCCACTTTCAGCAATGATATAGGTGTTTTAAGAACTATCTATGTTGTTTTGGAGTCTTTTTAGTACATTTACAGGCCATGGACGTTTGGAGAAAAGTGATGATTTGGGTACATTTTGGAGCAAATGAGAGAGGGAGCTCGAACCTGACCATCAAACAGATTCGAGGTCGACATTCAGGCACCACACGCTTTCTACGCTTTTCCGACTTTTCTAGTTTTACACAGCAAATGTTTTAGTTGATTTGGAGAAAAGATCCAAGACTCCTTCAGAGATTTTGTATTGGAACTCTAGTATTTCTAACCTTAATCTACTTATGTTTTCCTTTTATTATTTGTTATGAACTTTGCTATGTCTGCGTAATTCACCTTATTAGGTATAGAGTTCAAATAGGATTATGAAAGATTAGCCCCAAATATAGATTTCTTAGTTGTTTGTGATATCCATCAGTGAATTGCTCTTATTGCTTGTGTTTTAGAGTACCTAACTAGAACCTTGATATTAGTAAAATTAGGCGCAACCAGAAGCATGGTTTGTTACCTGAATGAATTCACATTGTGCTAGGATTGCTAGAAACAAACGTAAGTTTATCTAGAAACCTAGTGAACATATAATCAAACCCGCTCGGTAAAGCTTGCTGGAAGGAACATCGATCGACAACCCTATAGGTGTATCGATCAACGTTCTGAAAGGTGTATCGACCGATTATCCATTGATAATATCAATCGACACTTTATCCAGATCAACAAACGACAGTTGAGATCTGAGATCCAGACAATAGATATTCTAAACGACAGCTGATAGAATATTACTTTGTTTGAGTTCTAGAATATCCAATAAACTACACAAGCTTATATACTATTATAATCATGATTACCTGAATAGAAATCCTAAGCCTAATATTTTCTCATAATTTTTACAAAACCTCAATCCAATCAACTGAACAACTACCTTGTTCACCACTGCAATTTATTATTTTCATAATTGACCTTGCTTAAATTATAAACTGTTGTAAGATCTTTTGTCTGCCCCAGCTCCTTGTGGATCCGGTCCCTAAGTACTACAACTCGACCTCTTGTTTGAGATAGTACAATCACTTAGGGCAATTTTAGTGATATCAAATTTGGCGCCATAGCTAGGGAGCTTTGATCGCCATTAGATCTTGTCTAGGCAGTTTTAAATCTAACTTTAATCCCTACCATTGTTCTAGGTGTTGGGGTCAAAAACGGTTACGACGGAATTACCACCCGAAAATCCTCGGAGATCGTATTCCGAAAAGAGATAGTAAAAGAAGAGATGTAATTTTCGTAAAAATAACCAATACAAAGTTTTACGAAGAAGTATCCGTTTGGGATTCAAACCGAACAAACCAAGCTCGGTCACCATGATACACTCGTCCTGATCGCATGCAAGCGAACCAACCTGAGAGCCAAAGCTCGGTTTCGC